>NC_133621.1:10714910-11087410 GCF_048593235.1 Sminthopsis crassicaudata | reverse complement strand
ATTAGGTACTTACTTTGTTCTAGGTTACAAAGATGGAAAGGAAAGACTTCTTGCCCTCAAGGAGATTTTAAAGTCTATCAGAAGAGGCAACAGGTTCATATATAAGTATTTGCAATCAATTAAACAAACAAGGGTTAATTAGAAACCTACTATGTGTTAAGAATTGTACTAGTGTCAGTTCCAGTAGTCTTGTGATGAAGAGAGCCATCTACACCCAGAGAGAGGACTGTGGGAACTGAGTGTGGATCACAACATAGCATCCTTACTCTTTTTGTTGTTGTTTGCTTACATTTTGTTTTCTTTCTCATTTTTTCCCTTTTTGATATGATTTTTCTTGTGCAGAAAAATTATATTTACATATATTGGATTTAACATGTATAGCATATATTGGATTATTTGCCATCTAGGGAAGGGGATGGGGGGAAGGAGGGGAAAATTTGAAGCACAAGGTTTTGCAAGGGTCAATGTTGAAAAATTGTATATATTTTGTATGTATATATTTTGAAATGTATATGTATATATACATTTTATATATTTTGAATGTATATATTTTGTATATATTTTGAAAATAAAAAGCTTTGATTAAAAAATGGAGTTATACTGGTTTCTGGAAAGACAAATACAATAATAAAAGCATTGATGGCCTCCAGGAGTTTATATCCTATCAAGAGATAAAACATATACACTCATAATATATACCATCTGTCATCCAAAGGAACACACATGGATTAAGCAACTACTATGTGTAAGGAACTGTACTAGGCTCTAGAAATGCAAAAACAAAAATGAAAGCATCCCTGCATTTGAGAAGCTTAATTTTTATCAGAAATGACAAGATGTATATGTGTAAGCATTATTTATTAAATATCACTGTATGCCAGACACATTATAAACAAAATAAAGGCAAAGTTATTTCAAAGGAAGGGAGAGTTTAGTAACTGTAATATGAAAAAGCTGACTAATGTTTGAAGGGCTTTGAAGTCTAAGAGTCTATCATAAAAACTTTGTATTATTTTGGCAAATTATGGAATGACCTAGAAAGATGATGAAAAGTTATCATAAAAGTGATCAGTTAGTAATCCATTCTACAGAAATGTATTAAGGCATTAAAGAGGTAGTTTAGGCTAGAATTCCTTTTATTTTATTATAGCTTTTTATTTACAAGATATATGCATGGGTAATTTTTCAGCATTGACAATTGCAAAACCCTTTGTTCCAATTTTTCCCTTCCTTCCCCCTCGCCTAGATGGTAGGTTGACCAATACATGTTAAACATGTTAAAGCACAAGTTAAATACAATATATGTATACATTAGACCAGAATTTCTTAAATATTTTCTATCTGGAACTCCTTTTGCCTGAGAAATTTTTAAGTAATACTATTTGTTGGTAAGTATATAAAATATAAATATATATATATATATATATATATACAAATGGAATGTTAATTGATAATAAAATCATAATTTTGTGACCCTCTCCCCACTTTCAGTTATGAGACTCCATATGGAGTTGTGACCCATAGTTTAAGAAGCTGGAGTTTAGATATAATAGCAGGAAAAAAATCTGAAAGCTAGAGTGGACCACAAGCTGGACTTGCATTATAAGTATTGTTCTCGATTATGACAAACTTGTGGTAGGAGACTTGTCTAGTTCCTTCTCTAGATTTCATTTCCCAGAAGGTTTAGGTGCTTCTTGGTATGTTAGCCCTGGAGGGTTCCTATAATGTGTCAGGGCCCATACCAGATGCTTGGGTTATAAAGACAAAAAAGGGATGGCTCCTACCCTCAAGGAGCTTACATAGGAGGTACTAGCGTGCTGAGGACATACCAATCACAGAGAGGTAAAACCAAGATCTTGATATAATGAATACGTAATACTTTTACAGAGGGAATCTTGATAACTGGATGTCAGGGAAAGTCCCCTGTGACATGAGAGCTGAACCTTGAAGGGAGAACCCCAGGGAGGGAAAGAAACATTCTGGACATGGGAGTCAGCCAGTAATGAAGGCAAGGGAGCTAGAGAAGGCTACAGCCAGCAGCCAGTTAATCTGGATAGTGGAGTATTCGAGGGGGAGTAATGTGTACTCAGTCAGGTTGGAAGCAGATTTCAAAGGCTTTAGCAGGCGCAAGACATCCTGTTAATTTATCTTAGAGGCAATAGGGAGCCACTAAAAACATTTGACCAGGAGAGTGACATTGCCAGAATTGTGAAAATTTCAGCCCAGCTCTGCAAAGTCCAGACATAAATCAAATCCACCCCTCCTTGAACCAGGGAGAGCCAAGAAATTTGTCTAGTCACAGGACTTTCTGTTCTTTTCCACCCCAAAGAGTAGTCATGGAGGGGGGTGAGAGTCAGTGGGAAAACCAAAAAGGTTGAAGCATTTGAAATGCACATGTGAATCTTACCGAACTGTTTAGCAGAGTAATGAGCCTTTATCCAGAGCTTATGGTTTGACAAGGCAAAAGAAGGGAAGGAGGTGACTCAGTAGGAGGTGGCTCAGGAGCCAATTTTTGATTGGTAGATGGAGTTCACCCCGTTCCATGCAGGAAGCAGAAGCAAGGAGTGATTGACAACAGATGCCCTGGGCATCCGGGCTGCCTGAGAGGCAGCTTGGCTGATATCCACAGCACCCTTGGTTCTCACCATTAAATGGGAAGAATATTAAGAAAAAACTATGAAGAGCAAAGTAATTTCCTCATTTTTTAAGAATTAGGTCATTAGAATATTTGATTCATTATGAGATCCAAAAATTTGTGGAGGGGCAACTTGGTGGGGCAGTGGATAGACTACTGGCCCTGGAGTTGGAAGAACCTGAGTTCAAATACAGCCTCTGAGACTTATTAGCTGTGTGACCCTGGGTCAATCACTTAATCCTGATTTAAATTTTTTGTGTATGTGATATAGAAAATCTATAATAATAAACAAAACAGAACAAAATAGATTAAAAGCAATTAGCTGGAGTAGTGAATACCCTAAAACTTGACTTAGAATCAAGAAGATCTGAATTCAAATCCTGCCTCATATACTTATAGGCTAAATAACTCACTTAACCTCTTCATGACATATTTATTTAGTTAGTTGTGCCTGACGATGTGACTCCATGGACTTTTGTCTCTAGAATTTTCTTAGTAAAGATACTAGAGTGGCGTGCCATTTCCTTCTCCAGTATGCTCCCATTTTGCAGTTGAGAAACTGAGGCAAATAGGAATTAAGTGACTTGCTCAGAGGTTGGATTTGATCTCTGATCTTCTTGATGTCAAGTTTGATGCTCTATCCACTGAGCCATCTAGTCGATCATATGTTCATGATTCCTCATCTATAAAATGGGGATGATTATGAGGGCTATTGTGAGGATCAGATAAGATAACAAATTAAATTACGTTTTGAGCCTACGTAAATATTAGTCATGATTACAAAGATGAATGGAATTGAGCTTTTTCTTTTTCTCAATTGAGAGAAGACTGAGGCATTTGGTGGTACACTGAGCAGCTTGCTGCATCCAGAATGAAAAACAGCAGAGTTCAGATCTGGTCTCAGATATTTTTTGAGCTGTATGACTTTGGTCAAGCCACCTAATGATGTTAGGTCTCATGTTCTTCCTTTGCGAAATGAAGTGGTTTGACTCAACTGATTTGAGATTCCCTTTCAAGGAGTGATTGACAACAGATGTCCTGGGCAGCACCCTTGGCTCTCACCATTAAATGAGAAGAATATTAAGGGGAAAAACATAAAGAACAGAGTCATTTCCTCATTTTTAAGAATTAGGTCATTAGAATATTTGATTCATTATGAGATCCAAAAATTTGTGATGGAGAGGCATCTCACAAATCTATGATCTCACCAATAGGAGAAGATTTAATACTGAGCCTCAAAGGGGTGGATTCATCACTCTTTATTAAAAGCTTGATCAACAAACAGACTGACATTAAATTTCAGAATGAATGTCTAGATTGGACAAAAGGTACGTAATGCTTTTTATTTAACTCAACTCAATAAATTCCCATGAGCCTTCAGGATAAGTTAAATTCACAGCTTTCTGGCTATCACTTTTCAAATCATCAGACTTTGCTTCTCAAATAAGAAAGAGACCCTCATGAACTCCAAGAATAAATGACTTAAAAAATAAATACATTGATTAAACCCTTATTATTGTTCCAGGCACTTTAGGGGATTAATAATACGATAGTGACCATTTTGTGGATTGCTTTAGCTTAAGCTCTACTTTGATATAAGAGCATGGACCCTCTTGACCTCTTAAAGTCCTTCTCAGTTTAATTTTTGCCATCCTTATGCTTGTATTTCAATGTTACCAACCCTGGATGTTAGACCAAGCTTAATAGGATATATTTCTCCCTGCTGCATTATGATGGGGGTGATTACATTTTTATTATTTTGACCCCCTTCAAGGTAACCTTCTCTGGGGGTTGTCTATGGTCAGCAGAGCTGGTGGGCCATTCCCATCAGACCTTAGGGTTGCCAATTTGGGACTGGAGAGTATTCCAAGTACCAGCAGTTTTCTCTAATGCCTCCAGAGAACATTCTGCTGATACCCTCCATTACCTCCATCCACCTCCTGGTTCTTCACCGGAGCTAACTAGTGAGGAGAGGATTGCAGGGAGGAGGGAGGGGATATATGATCTTAGTCCTTTCTCATTCTTGGACATCCCTTAGAATGTGGCTTTTTAGCCTTGTGGTGTGTCATGGACTCCTTTGGCAGTCTGGCAAAGCCTTATGGACCCCTTCTCAGCATCAAGTTTTTAAATGCAGAAAATCATATACATAGGATTATAAAGAAATTAATTTTAGTGAAATATATCTTAAAATTATTCTAGAATTATACCTATTTAACATATATTGGATTACTTGCAGTCTAGGGCAAGAGGTAGGTGAAGGGAAAGAAAAAATGGAACTCAAGGATTTGCAAGGGTGAATGTTGAAAATTTTCTATGCATATATTTTGAAAATAAAAAGCTTTAAAAATAAAGGAAAAAATTATTCTAGTGTGATTTCTAACAACTGGTCTAAAAATAGTAATTTTAGAGTAGTGATGAATGCAAATGGCATTTCAGGGTATCTACAACAACTGGACTGTGATAGAATATGTCTGTGATTTCCACTGGAGACAAAGTCACAGGCACTGCTTATATTCCTGAGATTTATTGCTTATGTTCGTTGTGAAGAGAGATGCTCAATTTGAGTTAGGAGATATTGAAGGCTTCCCTTTCCAAATGAATGGAACTTTTGAACCCATCGGAGTGGTCTGTGCATCCCGGGTTAAGAGTCCTTGTTTTAGAACATCCGTTTCCATATTCCACCAATAAAACCTGAGGTTAGCTCCCTCTGTGTGATTACCATCCTATCTAAAGACTCCAAGCAATGACAGGATTGTCCAGTGGTCAGAACGGCACCAAATCTGACAGTGTGTAATGCCTGAAGCCCATGAGAAGGAGTCACGACCCTGTCTGGAGCCACCAAAGCTTTGACGCTGTCATTCAGGGCTCAGAGTGAACGACAGTGCAAAGAGCCCAGAAAGGCCTCCCGAATTAGGGTGACTGCCGAGGCGATTTGCTCATAAAGACAATCCCTTCCCGTGCAGACCGCTTCCAGCTGCAGCAGCCTCTGAAGTGCACACATCGCCAAGGGATCACACTGAACTGTCAGTCAGTCCCAGAGCCAGAAAATTGTTGTTTCAAATGTTACAGTACAGGAAAATCGCCTCTCTGCACTCGCCGCCAAAAACATGACAGCTTAATTTATGCCGCAGCAAAGCTACATTACAGAGCTATTCAGCTTGGCAGCTAAGCACACTCCATGCTCCCATCTTCCCCCTGTGCAAGAGCACTGGGGAGAAATACAGAGGCTCCGTAATGAGGACAATTGGCTGGGGGGGTTGCCATGTCAATGGAACTAAATACAGGTGAAACAGTATCAGCCATAAAATCCATCTCCTCCATCTCGTATGCAAAACACAGGGCATCCTGGGCAGCAGCAAACACTCAGGAAGGATGTCCGACAAAATTGTTATGCACGAAGGAGATGAAGGAGAGAGATTTGCTCCTGTTGACTTCCCGGGTTTGATGTCGAGGGGAGGTACAGTGCCATTATGCTGCCGGCACTTGGAAAATTATGTCCATATCCTTGGTTCAGACCTTCAAAACTTGGCAGTGTTTACACTGGCTGAAATTAAAAATCTGACAGTGTTAAGCCAGAGTCTGGCATCAGTGTTTGTCATCAAGATGAACACTGGGAGGCTAGAGATGGCCAGCTCGGTCATCGCTTACAAATCCAAGGAATTGGAATCGAGAGTTGGTTCCCAAGACACCATCATCATCGTGACTCTGAGCACTATTATTCTCATTTATTGTGCTCGTTATTCATGACCGAAGTTTCATCTGTTTGATTTGGAGACAATAACAAATAATAGAAACATTATCAGGGACCGTTCCTTAGAACTGAAGTTACTGATCACCTAAAGGGCAAAGGAAAGGTCCACCATGGACAGGGTGATTGCCAGACATTGCCAGAAGTGAAGAAAGAGTGGTGATATAAGTTAAAGCATCAAAAATGTAGGAATAATAATAATAATATTGATGATAAGAATAAGAAGAAAGAGGCTAAGGCAGCCCAAATCAGTCCAAGAAAACAAGGGCAGAAAGGATTGAATTTCAGTATGTAAACTTGTAGTAAACTTGTGATTGTGGAGAAAACTCAAGAAAGGCCCAGAGCATTGGGTACATCCCATCTATCCCATGGTTAATCAGTGTCTGAAAGTCATACATGATAGCTAGCATGGATAGATTACAAATCTATATTATTTTTACAAATCTATGTTATATCATAGGTCCTCTGGAGTGTTAGAGAGGACCCTTTCCTTTATTTTCATGTGCAATTTTTATGAAATCTCTCTCCTATGTTAAATATCTCTATAATACAGCATTCCTATTTTTCCAGCCTTCTTATTCTTTACTCCCATATATTCTGTGATCTAGAGGCAGTGGCCATCTTGCTGTCCCTTGTACCAGACCCTCCTTCTGACAGCATGTTTTCTTTGACTGCTACCATGCTGGAAATGATCATTCTTTGTCTCTCTGCCTCTTGGTTTTGCAAGCTAAAATCTCCTATTCCTCCTCAATACTATTGCTTTACCTCTGCATTTACCTCAATTTCCCCTATTGTCTTTGTATATTATTGTTTACATGTTGACTCCCACATGTGAATGTGAGCTTTGTCATCCTCCTCCCCCAAGCTTAGCCCAGGACCTGATGCACAGTAAACACTTAACAAATGCTTATTGACCAGCCGATGCCCCCAAATAATGATGTCCACCTGCTTTTTCATTTTCCTGATGTTATCTCTTATAAACAATTCATTATTAATGATATATAGCCATATATATCATATAGATATGATATATGGCCATATAGCCATATATTAATGATATATAGCCATCCCCAACCACTCAAATAATGATTAAATTTTGTGGAACTTCCAAGCACCATGGCCTAATATATACAGTATCAGACTCGCAGTCAGGAAAGCCTGAATTCAAATTCTCCCCTCCCCTGAGATGCTGAGAAAGAGCCCTAACTTTCCTACGTCCCCCATTTCACGAAGACTTCTGTACAAGATACGGTGACTCTCCCAGATATTGTCAAGCATGCAGATAAGAAATCCAGCCTCTTTGGGAAGGCTGCCCCAGAATGCAACAATGGGAGAGGACCCACTTTGGAGGCCTTTCACCTTGTCATGAATGCTGGTTTCCCAGATTTTTACCCAAGACTTTGAAAGTTAATGATGTCTGAGGACAGAGAGTCAGGAAGGGATTTTAGAAGTAATTCACAAAATGTTTCTAAGACAATAGTGCTAACCCATCAAGAGTCCTGCTGAAAGCCAGCTTTTCGGTGCCTGGCGTCTCTCTGCTTAGTAGTCCATTCATAATAAAATGAGCAACCCTCCAAAGGGAATAGATGCATTTGCCGGGGCTGTTGATGTGCTAGAAATTATCCTCAATAAAACTACTTGCCGAGATAAATGATACATATCTATTTAATAATCCATTATCCAAAATAAATATTCAACCTTAAAATAAAGCAAATGCACTCTCCGGGGCTGTTGATGTGTTAGAGCTATTCGGTGCTAATGGTCGAAATGATTTGTAAAGTGGGCTCCAGCGCAGGGCATTATTCACAGGGAGCTTGGAAGAGATTAATATCGCTTTATAACCCATCAGGAGAAACTCCTTAAAATCAGACACTGACCGATATTTCCCCCAGACATTCTAAACTGTGAAGGCAGCTCCGCCATGCTGGATTCTTTATTTGGCTCTTTAGACATCAAAATATTATGGATTTTTTTTTTTGGTGTAGCAACCAATCTGCAAGTTGTCTTCTGTTAGGTATTATACAATCAGCTGACAACTGGGGCTTATCATCCCAACACCTATCGCTTGAGACAAACAGCAGAGATGGCCCAAGCAGAACAAATCTGAAACTCACAAACCCTTCTATGGGTCCATCATGTCATGGACTCCCCCAGTGCTTTGAATCGTGATCCATTGACGCAGCCTTCTCTGGGGTGATCCTTGCTCTCTTTGATCTGAGGCTGTCCTCATTATATTAGCCACTCTGTTCTCCCATAAATCTTCCAAAGAGAGTCTATTTAATGTGCAGGTGTTCTTTCCTTAGACCTTTTAACATTTTTCAGGTACAAACAGAAGACAAGAATTGTGTGTTGGTCATTCCTTGCTCTCACTACCTGACTGTCTCGCTTCTGTTTCTGATTTCCTCAAGTGTGATGCTTTGTGCACCTGTGCCCCACTTAAATCCAATTCCTGCATAAGTCAAGACATCGTCCCATGATTTCCATAGGCCCTCTTCAAAAAAGGATGAATGACAAGCAATCCTTGATGCTCTCTCTTCTATGCAACTTTGGCCATTTGCCTCAGTCACCTCACATACAGATAAATGAAGGACTTGACTTTTTCCAATCTTGAAACATCTGCCTAATGGATGGAGTCCACTTGTACGAGTTGAGAAGACCCTAGTTCCAATGCTGCCTCTGACACTCTCTGTGGGATACTGGACAAGAACTTTTGTTGGATGTGCTTTACTTCATTGCTGAAGTATCTACTAGCTCTTAAATAGCTTAGAGATGCAATCTATGTCAGTGAAAGGAGTTTCCACTCCACGATTTCTTTGAACAAAGAAAATCATAGATCATTTTTGTATTTTTAAAAAAGCAAACAGAGATGGGTCAGCTAGATGGCACAATGGATAGAGCACCAGCCCTGAAGTCAGGAGGACCTGAGTTCAAAGTGACCTCAGACTTCTTAGCTCTGTGACCCCAGGAAAGTCAACCCCAATTGCCTCAACTAACTAAATAAATAAACAAATAAATAAACAAACGAATGAATGGATGAATGAATAAATAGCAAACAGAGAAGAGTAAGTTTTCCTTTTTTAAGAGATCAAGAATTCTTTTGAAATGTTTTTGCCCCATTCATACTTGCAGTAATATGAGAAGAATGAACTCCATCACACAGATATTTTCTTTTTTTTTTAATTTAATTTTATTTTTTATTCATTTTTCCAAATTTTCCCCTCCCTCCCTCCACTCCCTCCCCCCGATGGCAGGTAATCCCATACATTTTACATGTGTTACAATATAACCTAGATACAATATATGTGTGTAAATACCATTTTCTTGTTGCACATTAATTATTAGCTTCCGAAGGTATAAGTAACCTGGGTAGATAGACAGTAGTGCTAACAATTTACATTCGCTTCCCAGTGTTCCTTCTCTGGGTATAGTTATTTCTGTCCATCATTGATCAACTGGAAGACACAGATATTTTCTTAAGAACTCCATCTGATTATATCTTTCCTTTCTCTTCTTACTTGTTCTTTGAGTGCATGGGATATCATCATAAACTCCTCTGGATTTTTCTGCATTGAGTCATGTTTTCATTTCTTTTCTCTAAGTGTCATATTCATGTCTGGCACTTCTGATATCTCAAGGACTGGGATCATTTATATGCCATTCATTGCCATGCAGAATGAAACGATTGGGGAACAGGGGCTAAGTCGGTGAATATAAGGATTCGCAGATGGAGAAAATCAATCTACCATTGCAGGTTGGCAAGGTCTAATTTTGCTACTTTTCTTTGCCAATCAGTCAGCTAGCTTTTATTAAGCCACTCCTCTATATATCAGATTACTCTGAGGATACAAAGAAATTCAAAATATAGTCCCTGCCCTCAAGGAGTTCACTATCTAAAGGGAGAGATTATGTGCAAAAAACTATGTTCAAACAAGCTGTATACAGTCTGATTTGGAGAAATTAGCTACAGCATTAGAACTGAAAGGAAATGTGAAAAATACGATTTTATTTGAGTTTTAGGGAAGCTAGAAAGCCAGGAGGAAGAGGAAGAGAATTACACTTATGTGGGACAGCCAAAAAGAACATGTGGAAACAGGAATTGGAAAATCTTGTTGGAGGAATAGCAAAGAAGCCAGTGTCATTTTGTGTGGCCACAAAGTTAGGACCCTGAGTACCTTAGAATCAGCCGGAGTCAGCATAAGCAAAAGTCTTTATTCTTGGTCTTTAGAGGTAAAAGTGAAGAGAGAGTGGACGTGTAGGATTTCTGCAACCTCACCTCGTAGTCTCTTTCCCCAAAGTCACCCTGGCTAGTCTCACTGCACCTCCTAGTCTCTCCCACAATTCTCTGTATATACCAAACGATTGGGCCAGCACAAGATAATGGGAAAGTCCATTTTCCAAGCATATTCTTATTGAGTATTGTCCAATCAGTAATTAGCCTCAAGTGCTCAATTGTCCGACCCCAGTGCATTAACTCAAGAGTTCCAGCCCTTTACAATTTTGGAAGGATGTTTCTGGTAGTGTACCTTGGGGATGTACCCTTGGCCATTTGCTGTTTAACATTTCCCTTTGATGACTTGGATAAAGGTCTAGAAGGCATGTTAATCAAATCTCCAGATGACACTGAACTGGAAGATATGGCCAATACATTGAGTAACCAAATCGAGATCCAAAAAGATTTTGACAGGCAAGAACACTGGGCTAAATTTAAGAAGATGGACTTTAATCAGAACAAAGAAAGTTTTATGCTTGAAGTTCAAAAGTCAATTGTGAAGCTATGGCTAGAGAATTATTTCTATGAAAAAGAAAAAAACTAGTATACTTCATTGATTTGATAACCCTCCTCCTCCAAATCAAGGTAATCTTATCTCTATTAAGAATGCTCTAGGCTAGGGAATCCAGAATCCCTCTCTCCTCTACACTGAAGGGCCATATTTTGACTTTTGTGAATAGTTTTGGAGGCCAGACTCTAAGAAGGGAATGGCTCAGAGGAAGGTGACTGAAGTAGTGAAGAACCTAGAGACTGTGCCATAGCCATTTTAAAGAACCAGAGATGCTTAACCTGAAAAAGAGAAGAAATGGGAGAATTCTGAGAGTTTTCAAACACTTGAAAGGATGGTTTGTGGAAGAGGGATTATTTTGCTCTGTTTTATCCCAGAGACCATGCCATTACCATTGAAAGACCATAGATGCTTAACCTGAAGAAGAGAAGAAATAGGAGAATTCTGAGAGTTTTCAAACACTTGAAAGGATGGTTTGTGGAAGAGGGATTATTTTGCTCTGATTGACCCCCTGGAGCAGGGGGGATAAGGAAAGGGTCAAAAAGGCCACTGATTTGATGTCACAATAAATTCCTTAACAATTGGAACTTTCCCAAAGTGGAATTCACAGTCACGGACCCCTCCTCACAGAAGCCTTGGTTCTAGTGTTTACTTAGTGCTATAAGCTTTACAAAGCACTTTATATCCATCTGTCAGCTCATTTGAGCCCTACGATGACTCTATGAGGGAGGTATAGTTAGTATACTTATTTAACAGATGACGACATTGGGCTTAAGTGACTATCAGGGTCACACAACCAGGAAGTACCTGAGATTGGATTAAAAATCAGGTCTTTTTGAGCATCTAGCTACTGGGCCACCCAACTGCCTTGGAAGGCTGGCTGACCACTTCTCATTGGTGGCCATCCAGCCTAACCCTTACCCCCAAAGAGGCCCCACTAAAAGTCATTGGACAAATTGCTACCTGTATTGGAAGAGCATCCATGAGAGGAAATCCATCTAGTCCCGAGTCTGCCCATTTGCCTCACTTCTCATAGACTGGAAGTTTTTTTTCCTGATATCAAGTGTCAAACTGCCTCTTTACAAGTTTTTTGTTTTCTAAGGCCAACCAGAACAAGTCTAATCCTTCTTCCTATGAAAGCCCTTCAAAAGTGTGAAGATGGCTTTCATGCTGTTCTGCCCACCCCTCAGCTGCTGTTCAGTCTTTAAATGGATCCTCATATGTCCTCCCCCATCCTGGCTGCTCTCCTTAGGACACTCTTTAACTTGGTGACAACTTTCATAAACAGAGATGCCCAGAGTGAACATCCTCCCTCTGGCATGGCCTGCTGAGAGAGAAGAGAACATGGCTTTATTTGGGCCAAACAAAATGTCCCTGATTCTCATTGACTCCCCTCGATGTGAAAGCTGTTTCCCATCCCTCCCAGACAGACTAAAGCTTTGGGAGTGACAGGTGTAATTCCTATGAATTAGTGGAACAAACTGTGTCACTTACCTGCTGGCTCGGCCACCTGCGTCCCTGCCTTGAAGTTTCTCTCCCGCTGTAATCTGCATGTTGTTAACATTCCACTTCAAAAAAGCTCCATCCTTTAACCAATTTTAATAGCTTGTAAATAGAAAATCTTCCTCTCCAAGGCCTTCTGTCTTTCAAAGATGAATATTTTAAGTCAATAACTATGAAACTGAGAAATCCTGAAGAGTATGAACTAGTTGACAAATCAAGTGCTGATTTGATCCCATGAACTCCCTTCCTCAAGATACCCCTTCTGAGCTCAGTGGGGAATTGGAATCATTGCTTCTTCTAACTCTATGAGGCTTCTTGGAGTATCCTCATAAAAATGAAATTATTTGAACTTAAAATAGGTGAAAACTAGTAGGAGAATTCCACTGAAGACTCTCAAAATGGGTGTTGTCCTTTGTTATCAAAGAGTCTCCAAATGACCTTCCTATGTGGAGGATAACGTGCAGTGAGTCTGATCGCTGGCCATCAGTGGAGCAATGTGTTAGAGAATTGAGGGCTCTGGCACTGGAGGAGCCATTGGAGGCTCTGGAGAGAAAGAAGTCGGCTCTGAGGGATGTGCTTGTTAAGAATCAGGTTAATAACCAAGAAGGACTTAGCCAGCTGGTAAGAAAGGACTGATGGGTCCTGAAGAAAAGTTAAGAGGCTCTCTTGATCTCATCCTCCTAAGATCCTAAGACATGGTGTAGAGAGATTGGACTAGAGAGTTGAATAAGTGCTGATCAGATGACTTTTTGATTGGAGGTTCCTAAGTGCCAGGAAAAGGAATGTCAACTTTCTTTGGCGGGCAATATGGATCCACTAGGGGATTTTGTGTAGAAGAGTGTCTCTGATTATGAAAACCCCTTGTGAGTAGGGGCTGTTTCATTCATCGCCTTTATCCCTGGGACCCAGCATGATGTATAGTAGGAATTCATTAAATGCTTGTTGAATAATTGACTTATTGATTAAAGGGTCTTGCATAGTAAGCAAAGGGGTTTCAACTTTATTTAACGAGTGATAAGAAGCCACTGATGGGATTGGAGCCAATTTGTAAAAGAATACATGGATGCTGAAGGACAGAGGAAAGTAGGGAGAACATTCCAAATTTTAGATAGCCAAGCAGTGGAAAGCTACTGCAAGGTGACATCAGAGATACCAGAGAGAGGACTGTGGGCACGGAGTGTGGTTCACAACAGCATTTTTACTCTTTTTGTTGTTGTTGCTTTGCATTTTATTTTGCTTCTCTTTTTTTCTTGTGCAGCACAATAATTGTATAAGTATGTATGCATATATTGGATTTAACATATATTTCTACCATGTTGCACCTATATTGGACTACTTGCCATCTAGGGGAGGGAGTGGGGGAAGGGAAGGAAAATTGGAACACAGGGTTTTGCCAGGGCTAATGTTGAAGAATTGTCCACGCATATGTTTTGAAAAATAAAAAGCTTTCATTTAAAAAAATTGTCTAAAAGGAATATCTAACTGGCCAACAGGATTGGGCCCTAGTATGCTTAGAGAAGAATAGTGTGTCAGAAGAATGGAAAGGTAGGAAGCAACAGGTGATAGAGGGCTTTATATTTGTTGGAAAAGGTAAAAGGAAGCCAATGGAGTTTATTTGGTTTGGAACAAAGCTTCTTAAACTGTAGCTTGTGACTCCACATGGGATCATGTAACTGAATGTGGGGGTCAAGAAATTATGATTTATTATCAGTAAATGTTTGATTTGTATATCTATTTCATATCCTCATATACCCAAGCTCACATAAAAATTTCTCAGATGAACAGGGACCATGAATGACCCTTTAAGAAGTCCTGCTTTAGAAAATCCATTTTGGCAGCTATAGGGGATAAGTTGGGGAAGGAAGAGATTTAAGGCAAAGAAAATAATTAGGAAGCTATAAGGAAAAATGAGAGCTATTTAGTGTTTTCACAGGGCTGTAAGTAATTTATCTCATTTGGGCCTCATGATAATCCTGACCAATTCTGAGGGTGTATTGGTAGCAGAATTTTGATTTATCATCAGTCAATTATATAAACCATCATTTGAGGCTTCTCTCTCCTCCCTTATGTTTGGCCCACCTTTATTTTAGGAGAAAGTTGTATATTACATAAAACAAAGTTTTATCTGAGATATTGACCTCAAATGACTTTCAGATTATTTCTCAGGGTCACCCTTGTTTCAAAGGTTACCTTTTACTCATGTTTAATTCATCTAAAAAATTATATTCCAAGAGCTGATATTCATAGTGATAGGTCCAAAGTCATCAGGTTCCTGAATCATCAAAGAAAGAGGAAACTTTTTTCACTAAACTATAATCACTGAGACAGGAAAGTAGACAAAGGCATTCAATAAACAAAAAGGAGTATTTGCATTTTTCTGATCAATATTACTTAATTGAAATATCCTTTATACTGTGCCATTCTCCTCCTATTCTAACTTGCCCAGATTTATTTTAGTTATTTGTTTGTTTGTTTTTACATTTCTGTCTATTTGCACGTGACTTCATCTCTACCTCAAGATTATCTTGCTTATCAACAACATGAAACTTCAACTTAAAAAATACAAAACAATTTTTCTTCATGTCTTTTGTTTTCACATTACTTTTTACCTCCCAATATATCCTTCCATTCTGTTCTCATTCTAATAGAAGCATCCCTTAGAATAATAAAATGAAAAAGAAAAGGATTTAAATGGGGAAAAGGCAGTTGAACAAAACTAACCAACCTACCAATTAAATCCAATGGAAGAGGCTAGTTTCCACAGGCACTACAAAGCAAAGGAGTATATCCTCACACCTCTTCTTGGGGACCAGGCTTAGCCATAATAATTTGCCCATGTTTGAGGGCATTTTTGCTATTGGTATGGTTATTTTTTCCATTTGCAGTGTTGTAGTCATAATGCACTCTTTCTCTAGATCTGTTTACTTTACTTTGGTTTGATTCATAAAAGCTTTCCCTGGTTTCTTTAGGCTATTCTTCTTTTTCATGTTTCTTAAAGCTTGACAATATTCCCTTATATTGCTATACCCCAATTTCTTTAGTCATTTAGTTATTCCCCAAACCACAGGCAATTACTTTGAAGTTCTTTGCTATAACAAAAAAAAAATACCAAAATAAATACTATAATGTATATTGAAACATTCATCCTATCTTTGATTTTCCTGTAGTGTACGTGTAAAAGTAAAATCTCTGAGCACAAGGGTGTGCCCATTTTAGTCATTTTAAAAGCTTAATTCCAATGTACTTTCTAGAATGGCTAGACCAATTCAGAGTTCTATCAACCATCCATTAGTGTCCCTATTTTTCCTCAACCTCATCAACAGGGACCATTCTCATCCTGTGTCATCTTTGCTACTTTGCTGAATCTTGGGGTTGTTTTGATTTGCACATTAGTGGTAATAGTTTGCAATTCTCTAAAGAACTATTTGTTCATTCACTTTTACCACTTACCTAATGGACAATAATTTTCAACAGAGAGTGTTATTCTTGCAGCAAACTTGGCCGCTGACTTCAAGTTCTGTTATTGATGATGAGAATTTGTGAATTGCAAATAAAAATGATTTCCATGCATACATAAATAGTTTAATTGATAAATCTGAAGTAGACATTCCAAATCACATAATTGTTCCAAAGGTGATAACAATAAAGTCTCCATTTTTTAAAAATAAAATTATTGCATTTTAATTTATGGTTTTGGAAGATTTAATTAATCAAATTCTAGTAAGTTGGACAGAAACAGATTGTGTCTTTTACCAGTGGAATTTTTTTTCTCCAAAGATTCATTCTTTCAAAGGGTAATATGTTCTCTCTATGGTAACAAATCAAAATAAAAAAAATAATAAGACAGCTGGGAGCTGATATAAGATTGACACATTAGTATGTAATTTTCATGGAACTGTTTCTCTGACATCAACCTGGATTGATGCTCTCTGTGATCTCAAAAAAGAAACGAGTCATAGAATGTCATGGCTGGAAGGGATCTCAGACCTTATCCCATCAAAATCTTATGTGAATAGCAATTTTCCACAGGTGTTCATTTGCCTCTTCTTTTTCTTTTTTCCTTATCAAAGAGAATGATCTTTTATTATAAAAATGGAGCAAAAGTAGCTCATAGACAATTGATATCCAAGACAATTAGGAATATAACAAAAGGGTAATGATTCTTTTCTGTTCTCTATGCATTCAAGTTGGCAAACCTAGAAGAAATGCTGCCTGAGATCCCCCCAGTCCTTTAGTTAAATGAGCTGGGATTCAAAGGAATCCCCAAACCAAAAATTCAAGAGAGTTGGCCGACATCTTAGAAGTCAATCAACAAGCATTTATTAAGCCACTTCTGTATGCTAGGTGCTGTGCTGGGTGTTTGGGGGGGAGGGGCGCAGAGAGGCTATAAAACCCAACACAAAATAGTCTCTGCCTCTGAGTTTACATTCCAGTGAAAGATTTTATATATATATATATATAAATTTATATATACACATGTAATTATGTATATATATATATTATATATAAATACATATATATATATTTGTATCGCCCAAGCCAAACACAATGCTTAGTGTGTACAAGTTGTTTAATAAATGTTTGTCACTTGACTGACGTATATTCATAAGCATGACTCCCAATATAGGAGGGACCCCTTCTTTAACTTGCTTGAAAATCCAGCTCTTTGTCCAGGTATTTAAATTCTAACCTATATTTAGAATTCAATTCAAGTCAACAAGCAAACTTTATTGAATGCTTGCTTTGTATCAAGCAGAAAACCAAAATGGTGACCAATATGAAGGTATTCTACTGTTTGGATATATACAATGAGACCGGGAAGGGCTTCATGTAGGAGGTGCTACCTGGGATGCAGATGTACATGTGGAGCATTTTCCCTCTGTTTTCTTACAAATATGCTTTGTTAACCAAGAATGCCATAACATTTGTTTGGCCAAACGTTTCACTTCTATTTGGGGCATAAAATATTTAACACAGGCAATAAGGAATGAAATGAAATGAGTACAAATTTAGGAAGACCCAGGTTTTAATCCTCCATTACACACAAGCTGTCTGACCCCTGGGCAAACCAATCTCTTTGGGCTTCCATTTTTTAAATCTGTAAAACAAGAGAGTTGGTTCATTAGCCCCTAAGGTCCATTCCAACGTGAAATCTATATCCCTAGCATGTTATAAACTCAGTTTGGGGTGCTGGGGATACAGATAAATTAAAAAAAAACCAGTTTGCATTCTCCTGGGGAAAATAATATGTAAAGCCAGCCTTTGAAAAGGAGGAGGGAGATAGCACTAACAAACCAGGAGGGGTAGGAGAGGGAGGGTATGGATTAGGGCCTCCTGTGAGCATGAAGAAAGCCAGGGATTCTGAGGGTCTGAAGTGAGGAGGATTCTAATCTGGGAAAATGTTATTTTTTTCTTAAGACTTTCTCAGGAGGAGCCGATCCTTTATCTTGAGTTAATTTCTGGTTATAACAAATCTGTTACCACCTTAGCTCTAGATATATTTTTAACTGCTCTGCTCCTATGGGGAAAAATGAGTTCTTGTGATTACAGATTACAAAGTGCTCCTCCAGCCTCTTCTTAAATGGACATCCAAAAGGCAGATTTACAATTTTCTCCAAAACATAAGTGCTACAAAATAAACACAGGGGTGCATATCTCGTTGCTAAGAGACCAGCCTTAAAAATGACCATCAGCACCAAAGAAGAACATCCAGAATGCTTCTATTTACTGTTGGACTTTTGCTGTTAGTTTGTTTTTCTTTTCCTCCTCTCCTTGCCTCTTAATTTTATTCTTTTGTTCCCACGTCTCCAACATTACTAAGTATGCTCCGCCATCACGACCAATTGAGCCTTCCCTCACGACAAAAGAAAAACAAGTTAAGCAAAAGCATACCACACATCGGCCATATTTGGGAACATAGACACAATTCCACACCCAAAACCCACCTCCTCTCCAGTGCCCTGGAGAAATAAATGACTTTCCTCATGTCTGCTCCCAAGCCAAGGCTAGCATCATCACGGTTTCTCAACTCCCATATTCAACCCATTGCCATTTTCCCTTCACGATATCTTTGTGAATATCCCCATCTTCTCTCCTTTGGAAAATGGCCATCACAGTGGTGCAAAGCGCTGCTCCTCTGTGGGTATCTGCCTTCATAACTCCCAGAGAGATCTCCCCAAAGCCCACATCTGACCACAAAGGCAGTCCTTTTATTCACTAAGTATCAATGGCTCCCTATCACTCTTGGAATCAAATGTAAAATCTTCTGTTTGGCTTTCAAGCCTCCCTCTTAGCTTCCTAGTCCTTTTGTACCTTGCTCCCTCCTATTCTTACACTCCCACTTGCTATGATCCATCCGAATTTCGATCCTCCATGCTCTTTTTTACACCAGACAACCTATCTCGAGACTCTAGACACTTTCTCTGGCTCTCTCCTATGTCAGAAATGCTCTCCTTCCTCTTTTTTTCCCCCTGGCTTTCTTTAAGGTTGGTCTAAAAATCTTCCCTTGTGTAGAAAGCTTTTCCTGATTCCCCTTCATGTCAATGCCCTTCCTCAGTTCCTTATTTCCCATTTAAACTATGTTAATCTTGTTTGTCTAAAATTATTTTTGTGTTGTTCCCCCATTTGTTTCTTGAGAACTGGAACTATCTGATGCTTCCCTTATATCTCCAGCACTTAGTCCATGACCTGGCACACAGTAGGTACTTAATCTATGCCTGTTGACTGATCATAACTGCAAAGCACACAGCTTTGATTTGCTTTACCTGATTGTTGTCATTGGGTATGTAGTTTTCTTGACATTATATGAATTGATTTTATTTCTGAATGTTTTATTGGCAGTGAGGATGCAGTTGTGAGATTCCTACTAGAATGTCTTCCATCTTCCACGTGTTCTCCGGCCTGTATCTTTAGAAAAAAACTAACTTCTTCCTCTCCAGGTCTCAGTTTTTTCCTCTGTCAAAAGAGGGAATTCGGTGGCTCCATGTGTCTCCAAGTCTGGGCTCCTATGACCCTGTGCCCCATATAAAAACTTAAGGAGACTGGCTCTATTTTTCGGTTGGGTGCAGCTTCTCTCCTGATTTCTTGGGCAAACAAGCCGGCCGAGTTAATTAATTGCAGTAGCCAAGAGGAGCTTTTTCATCTAAGTCCCAAGACAAGTGTCTCCAACAGGTGACCCCTTTAAAAAGTCCCAAGGAATGTTGGTTTGTCTTTGCCTAAGTGGGGCAGGCTTTATATGGACTGACTTCCAGGCTGGGAGGCTTTGATCCACCTTTAAAAGATCAGGGCTTTGGGCCAGGCCAGAGAGCAGCTACATCCAAAGTTCTCAGGGCTCAGATTTTTTTTTTGGTCTGGGCAATCAAACCCTGTACTGGAAGGTGTTGTCAAAATGTGACATCTCTTTAGGGGTTGCCCAGAAGTCAAGTGAAAGTTGTCCTTTAAGGTGGGAGAGAAGGGGAGTGAAGGAGGAGGTCAGGAAAAAGAAAGGGGGAAGTAAGGGAGGGGATGAAAAGAAAGAGAAAAGAGAGTGGAAGAGAAGAAACAGAAAAGGCAGAAAGGGGAAAAAAGGGAAGGTGAGCAAAGAAACAGAAAGTTATCACTTAGTAGTTAAAGGCTCAGAGAGCAAGGGTTTTGTTTGTTTGTATTTTGCTTAAGTTCCAACCAACCAGAAATGCTTGAATCAGATTTGTAGCAAGAAAGCTGGGAACAAAGCATGGTTTGTCCAAGCCTTCTATTATGTGGCAGTCTACTTCTATCTCTTAGCAATCACGCCTGCCTTTTGTATCCTGCTTTCTTCATGCATGGCATCTGAAGTAAAGCTGACAACAATCCCTTGGGTGGGCTGGCCTGGGATGTTATTATTTCTGCTTTGCAGATGGGGAAACTGAGGAGGACTTTAAGGGACTAGAACTGAGACACATGGGTTGTAAGTGGCCATGTGGGAATTTTGGTTTCAGGTCCTTTCATTCTAACTCCAGTTCTCTTTAACTCCATTGCAACCAGTCACTTTCAAGTGAGTCGCTTCCTCATAGTCACGTGGCCATTAAGTATCAGACGTGTGAACTGAGATCTGCCCTGTCTTAAAATCTAATGGCTTTCCATCATGTGGGAGGGATTCGTTTATTCTTCTGAAGGCTCTGGGAATACCAGAATTTCCTATCCTCTTATTGGAATAATTGGGTTTTAGATGAGTTCAAATCCCAGGTCACTCGTGAGCACAGTGAGATCCCATGGTGAGAGATTTTCCAGAAGCAAAACCCAAATGGGGCAACAATGGAGGTCCTGGCCAGTGATCTGCAGGACCAACAATAGATGCAGATAAATTCATCCATCAGCTATACCATTTTAAGTGTGGACACTTAATATGCTTTTATTTTGATCCCACTTCCCCTAGGGACTAAGGATAGACTGAGGACAATGTGTCCCTAAGTGTTGGGGAAAGGGAAACTTTTCTGTTCTGGCTAGATCTTACTTAGATGACCTGCATTCAAATCTTGCCTCAGACTCTTAGTAGCTGTGTGATTTTGGGGGAGTCACTTAAGATCTATGATTTAATTTCCTCATGTGCAATATGAAGGAGGATTGCCTCTACTTCCCAGGAACCTGCGTGCCTCAGGCGAGTCTCTAAAACTGTCCATTAAGGACAAGTTGCTAATCTCTATGAGTAGAAGGGGAAAAAAATTAAGAGTACCTTCAGCTCAGAGTTGTTGTGAGATCAAAGGAAGATGTATAAAACACTTTGCAAACCATATAAAGCAGATCAAAATGAGAGCTGGAATTTTTATTGCTCTGCCAAAGTCAGGAAGATTGGCGAAGAGAATTTTACAACTCAACCTTTTTATAGAATTGTGTAGTCATCACCCTAGCATGTCCTGAAGGCCCCCAGGAAGCCACACAAAATAATCTCCAGATGACCTTAGCAAGCCTAAGATTAATTTTCCAAGCATCAAAATAGTCAGAAAACGAATCAAATAGTCAATAGATTTTTATCACTATCTCTTCCTTTCTCATCACTTTCATGTTGATTTTGTTTTTTAAAAGTCAAACTCATTGATGGAATTAACTGGTTAATAATGTGGTTTCCAGAAAAGGTGGCATGGTGTAGTGAGCCTCAGAAAGGCTTATGGGAACATCCTGCGGCAAGTCCTAGGTGCCTCTGTTTCTTTGTGTGCAGAATGGGGATAATTTTGAGGCTCAGTTTAGTGCCTTGAAAGTGCCACATCAATGTCAGCTATTACTGTATTAATTGGATGAATCATTTAGTTACTTTGGGCTTCAATTTCCGCATCTGTAAAATAAGAGGTTGGCTCTAAGATACCTCTCATCTCAAAATTGATGGCACTAGATTCATTGGTTTGCTTACTTATTTTGAAAACAAGTATTTATTTTGAACTTCCTTTTAAATAACCACAGTCAAACTAAATTTACAATAACAACTCTTAAAGCTTGCTTTCTTAGACATGACATCAAGTACAGTGATATACATGTCCAAGGCCACATGTATGCTTTAGATGTGGGATTCTGCTGATGTTCTCTGTGTAGGAACTCATTCTTCCCATTATTGAGATGTGTAACACTTATAGAACCCATTGTTTTCCAAAACACTTTATACACATTGCCTCGTTTGTTCCTTCTAATAACTTTGGGACATGTGTGCTGTTGTTATTATGATTTTACTCATGAGGAAACTGAGGCTAGAAGGTTTAGGACATATCCAAAGTCCTGCAGGTAGTAAGCAGATGAGGCAGGCTTTGAACTCAGGTCCTCCTGAAGACAAATCCAAATCGCTACTCACTAATTGTCAAATAAGTATTTTATTCAAGGAAAAATGTGTCTCAAGTATGTGAAGGGAATGTTTGATAGTTATTGTTCATACTGTATCATCTCAATAAATGCTTTTTCCTTGAGCTCATTTTATCTACAGGCTAGTAAGGGAAAATACACTAATGGGGGGTTGGAGCTATTTCATTTCAGTTGCATCTAATTCTTTGTGACCCATCTGGGGTTTGCTTGGAAGACACTAGAGTAGTTTGCTACTTCTTTCTCCAGCTTATTTTACAGATGAGGAAATGGAAATAGGGTTAAGTGACTTGCTCAAGGTCACACAGCTAATGATATCTGAGGCTAGATCTAAATTCAGGAAGGGGAGTCTTCATGACTGTAAGCCTGGTGCTCTGTCCTCTGTACCATCTAGCTATCCCTTATGGGTTAGCAATTGCTTTGGGATTAGAGCTGTGGTTTTAGTACTCACCTAATATCTGAACCCAAGGAAGTAGCAGAACCTTTGAGAACCCATTCTTTAGATACTAAGTTACAGAAGTAGCCTGGAGGGACACTGTATTTATAGCAAAGAAAAAATAAAAAAGATGGAAGCAGCAAACAAACCAATACCAACTGAGCTTGACACCTTATACAATGTTTCTCCGCCTCAGTTTCCCCCTTTGCAAAAAAAAAAAAAAAAAGGAGGGAGGAAAGTCTTCTCCTTTCTATGTTTTTGCTTCCGTTCTTTCCATTTATGTTTTTGTAGTTCCTGTGGATGTATTTTTCTGGATTTACTTATTTTACCCTCCAGAGCTTCTCTGAATTCTTCATAGTCATTGTTTCTTCCAGCGTGGCAAGATTCTTTTGCATTCGTGCCTTCAAATTGCTTGCCCATCTCCTAGGTGGATGGCTATATATTTTGTTTTAAAGTTCTTTGCTACCCCCAAAAAATCATTTCTATGAATGTCTTGAGGAACTTTCTGTTTTTGACTTCTGGGGGGAATAGGGCCACAAGTTCTCCATTACATCTCAGTTGAAGAAAGAAGAGGGAAATAGGTTAATATGTCATCATGTTCTCAGAATTGCTGTGGCAAGAGACAACTAATAGAAGCAAAATGGCTTCAATTTTAGCATCAGATATGAGACAAGGTGGGACACAGTGTATTGAGAGCCAATCTGGAAGCCAGTAAGACCTGGATTCAGTTCTTGCCTCGGATACATCCTGGATTATTGGCTGGGCGGCCCTACACACTTCACCTAACTCTAAGACAATAAATTGTAGAGAAGGTATTAATATGCCTTAGTGATGGGAGTTTCCTCATCCGGGAGTTCCCAGTACCAATGCTATCACTTGTACAGACTCTATTCCATTAGATATTCATTTCTGAGGGGATCAAGACCTCTAGGCAAGATTATTTGCAGATGGTCTTGAGTTTTTCAGTGTAAACCTCTATGTTCAGATACATGGAAGAACAGATGTAGTCCCCTTCCTGGTTTGAAAATTTCTTTCTCTTTTTCTTTTGATTCTGTTGCAATAATGGGCCTTTTAGCCTTTGGCCCCTTCCTTCCCCAGTGCCATTCAGTGCCAGCTCCCTCCCAACATGGAAGTCCCATGAATATTCTGGAACAATACAGATGACAGCTTTGTAAGCTGCAACTTGGATGAACTGTCTCCCCCAATGAGTGACATCAGTGTAATCTGTCTGAATCCCCCCAACGATAAGTCATGTCAGCCCTGTTCTCCCAACTTTATAAGACTGTAGGACCCTAATCAATCTCACAGTCATGTTTTTAATCCAAAATCTTTAACCTTGCCCATTTACAATGTCATGCCTGGAAGCTTGCCTAGCAAGCCAGACTCATTTCCTTTCTTAGAGATTGTCCTTAATAATTTCTGTACTTGCTGACTCATAAACAACATGATTGTCAGGGACGGGTTGACTTCTCTCAAATGACTTTCTTTTAGAGATTATTATTTGCATTATGTGGGGCCTGGAGAAATAAAAATAAAATGTCTCACAGATACAATTACTCAGGAGCACTTTACCAAACAACAACAGGAGATGTGTTCCTTGGGAGATATCCTGGCTGAACTGCAGGATTTCAAGAAGTCTAAAAAAACCATGGGTTCAAATACTGCCTTTGTAGTTATGGGTTATGTGACCCTGGATATGTAACTTGATCTCTCTGAGCCAATTTCCACATTGGTACAAGGGGAATAATGTGTAGTACTTCTCTTTCCAGCTTTTGGTGAAGTCAAAATGAAGTGATGGGTGTCCAGTGCTTTGAGACCTTCATAATGCCATACACTAATATCATTGTCATTTCCACTCAGAACATGGAGAGATCGTGGATACTTTTAACCACTGGGGATTTTGTGAAGCTTTAATATAAACCACATAGTCAGATAATCACTTTTATTAAGCATCTACTATGTTCCTAACACCATCCTAGGCACTGAGAATATAATGAGAAGGGGCAACCTATCAGGAGGATACAATTCCCAAATATGGAAATAGAAAGGGAATATGTGCACAGTGAATGCTGGATAATCTCAGCAGGTTTGATCAGGAAAAGCGGGGCCCCCTTGGCAGAAATGGGGAGGATACAATTCCCAAATAGGGAAATAGAAAGGGAATATGTGCACAGTGAATGCTGGATAATCTCAGCAGGTTTGATCAGGAAAAGGGGGGCCCCCTCGGCAGAAATGGGAAAGTCAGAAAAATGGGTGGGGATGGGAATAGGGAAGATTTGGAGCTATTTTGTCTTTAGAATGTTAACTAATTTGAATTGGGATGATCTTGGAGGGTTTCCTCTTTGAGATTCAGAGACATAGAAGTGAAGAAGTGACAGAGACCATCTAGTCCAAATGAAAGGCACCCCATCATCCAACCTCTTCTTAAAGATCTCCAGGGACAGAGAACTCAGTACTTTACAAATGAGGACACGGAAGCCAGGAGAAGTTGACCTTTCCCCTGTATCCCTGTTAGACTGAAAGAAAAGTAACCAAGGTGCTGTGTCTCCAGAGCATGTTATTTCCTTCTCGGCCTGGCTTATATTAATTAGCCAATGGAAATATCCAATAGGCAGTTTATAAAGTAGGATTTTACAGAAATCAAAGTCATCCATGTAGAGATGACGCTCGAATCCATGGCAGCTGACGATGACGCCAAGCCAGGACGTGGAGACAGAGCGGAGCTTGAGGAGATAGAGCGGGGCAAAGCACATGCCAGCTTTTAGATATTCAGCTTTCTAAATTGATTAACTTGAAAGGAGTGCTTGATGGGAAAAGATGCTCTTCATGGGCTCGGGTCCTGTGAGGTGGACCAGGGTTGTGGGCAAGCTCCCTGTCCTAAGCGAGAGTTCAGACAGCAAGAGCAGGGCATCCTCTACCTCATTCAAGCTCAGGGAACCCACCCTACCAGTCCTGCCCCGCTTAGCAAAGCAAGAGAACGTTCTGCAGCCTGTAGGTGTGGAAGGGAGGAAGGCTAATGAGAAAAGGAATGATTGTGACAGGCAATTATGTCGCCTACGTGAACAGCTTAATTTTCTAAATTAGCCACTTTGATAATTATGACATCTCATTTGTCTTTTCATTCCAGGAGCTGGGAAGTTTACCTTTTATTTTTTCCAATCAGATAAGAGGCTTTGATAAAGCCAAGGGTCTATTATGTGTCTGAAAAAAGTCCTGATTCAGGCTGTGAGGCCTGAGCCAAGGCCCTCCCCTGGCCCCAGAGCCCTCCAGGCTGGGCTTTCACTGCCTGTTTGCCCAGGCCTGGGACACAAGGGTTTGCTGAGCAAATTAATAGTGTAAACAAGGCTGAACTGGGCCCGTTTAGCCTCCTTTCGAGGGAAGGCAAACAAACTGTTGTCAAGTGGCCTTTCAATCACTCCATAAGCAGCAGCCCCTTTGCATACAGACAATGTGCTAATTACAAGCTGGTCTTATGGATTCATTAACGGTACTTCCCAGAGACCCCCTATTTTTGTTTGGTTTTGTTCTGGTTTTGTTTTCTTCAGTTTTGACTCGGGAAATTGTATACAAAAAAATGTAAAAGAAAAACAGAGAATTTAGGAAGCTGAAATTGGAAAATGGGATATTTTTTAGGAAAAAAAAAAGATACATTGAATGAATTGGTTTATTATGGAAATCTTCCCCCCCCATTCTAGTTGCTGATCCCCCCAGTGGTGATGGCCAGGAATGAGGGGACTGACAGCTAATAAGCTCTGAAAGCAGCTGATTTCCTTCCACCTGCCCCATATTTAGGCGGCCTCCCCAACAGTCACTTCAGCCAGTGCTGCTCTGCACAGGATGGTATCCCTCTCCCTCTCCCAATTACAATTCTTCCCACAATCCTGATTTAACTGGTTGGCTGGGGCAACAAAGCTCCAGAGAGTTCTTACTTGAAACTGTGTATATGTCCTTGTATTCTGATAGAGCAGAGATCTGGAGGCGACATTGTGTAAAAAATGCTTCTACTAAAGGGTCCTGAGTTCAGATCTCACTGATAAAAGCTACCTAATCACTGAATCTCTCTGAGCCTCATTTCCTTCAGTAAAGTTAGTGGTTTGGATGATGTGATCTTTAGGGATCTTGTTTGATCTAGATCTAAATGACTGGGGGCAGTGAATTGTTCTGGATTCAGAAAGACTTGCGTATGATACTTATTTGCTATGTAGCTTTGGGGGGAAAAAAGTCACTTTCAGTCTCAGTTTGCTCTTCTGTAAAATGGGAACTATAAGAGTATTAACCTTCCAGCATTGTAGTGAGGATTAGATGGATAACATATAAAGCTTTTTGTGAAATGGCCATATATGTGCTTGTGATACTATGGGTATCAGCCAAAAAAAAAAAAAAAAAAAAAAGAAAGAAAAAAAAAGATTGAAATAGATAGCATGAATGGCTAACATTCTCCATTGATTCCAGGGCTTGATCTTGCCACTGAAGAGGTAGATGCTGTTATAAATAAGAGCCCTGGTGGGGAGCCCAACAGCAGGAGGCTGGTTAGTGATTCCCCGGGAGCTGTCCATGGCTCTGATGTGAACCCAGGCACACACTTTCCTGCTCTCTCATGTGTAACTGGAATCTGAGGAGAACTAGCTGACCCTTTTGTCCTGATCAGTCTTTTCCTAAGCCAGGGCCTTGTTGACTTGTCTTACTCTAGCTCTAGTCCAAAGAGCCATTTCTGTGTGAATTTCTAAACAGAACACAGTGAGAGACCGAGCAAACTCTGTCATTTATCATTTTTTATTTGCTCAAACCCAAATGCAGCCCCCATTTAAGGACTAAAGTGCATAAAGTTTTTAACAATAGTTCAATTTCTTTGTCTCTTGCAAGCTAAGATTTAATTGTTTTCCTTGAAGTCCAGCCTTATAATCTGTGTGGGAGCTATCAGAGGCCTTATCCTCTCTGTTTTATAGCCAGAATCAGTCAGCTGACCAATTGGACAACATTAATTAAGCACCTTTTAAATCCCAGACTCTGTGCTAGAATTTAAGAACAACAACAACAACAAAAGATGCAGTCCCTGGTTTGCAGGCATTTACATTTCTTAGGGGAGCCATGTGAACAGATGCTAGTATATATGACCCAAGTAAACATAGATACAAGGTTGGAGCCTCAGTTTCTCCCCAGGGCACATTTGGGAGTGCCTGTATCCCACCACTGGGGCAGAAAGGCAAAGGACAGAGGATGCTGAGTGTAAAGGTAGAGGCTCAGGGCTGAAATGCAGACTCTGCTATTTCTCTGATCTTGGGTTTCCATTGTTACTCTGTAAAAGTAAAAGTAAAAAGCTTCCATCTGCAAATCTACAGACTCTTTCCTTGGTGACCTTAAAATTCAGAGCTTTTTTTTTTAACCAAATTTGAAAGAATTCTACATTTTCAAGTCACACAATGCTCCCCGACAAAACATATGTGTACGGAAATAATGAATCCTCAATGACAGGATTTCTACAATAAACAATAAAAAGAGATCAGCGTTCCTGTCCAAGCTAGGGATTGTGAAGGATCACCAGAAGAGAAATGATCGTCAGTGGAGAAATTCTTCCTGAGAGTCACATATTGAGTCCTGGAGAGCCAAGACCATTTTCATAGACTCCAAATGTAGTTTAAATGGAAGAGAGCCAAGAAGCTACTGATGAGCATAAGAGTCCACCAGAGAGAAGAGTGTGCTCCTGCTCGCTCTCGCACACATACGCACACATGCCAGCTGTAAAGGTATTTGCCAGAAACATTTTCTGGAGCTGGCCATCTGGGTCCCGCAGCCATCAATCAGGCCTCCAGCACGACTACAGCTGTTGACTTCTGCTCTTGGAAGGGGCCGAGCAGGAGAAAATGAAAGAGAATAAGATGAGACTCGGGCCCCAGCAACAGCTGGAAGCATTAGCACAATCTCATTCAGGCCTCGATTAGTTTGTGATGACTTTGAGATTATGAAAAGTTCAAGATGTGCACTTCAGAATGATTACATGGACATTCCATTGATTTTATTATTTATAAAGCCCTGGGAATCGACAGGGCAATTTAAAGCATTTTCAAAAAGACAAGGACCCACTCCCAGCAGGCTTAGGGCTTAAACCAATATGTGGGTGGTGGAGGCGCAAACTGGTATTAAAATCGACTGCTGTCTACTCTCCAACCCCTTTCTGTCCCCTTGGCGCTCATCTCCTTGCTTCGGCTTATACCCTTTAGCAGAGCTTGGAATAGATTCTCCCTCTCCTCCCTTGCTGCTGCCTGCAAGTATTTAAAGAGCCGTGTTGTGGAAAAAGAGAGGTTCATTTTGCTTCATCACGGAGAAAAGAACTCAGAGCCAACAGCGCTGATTTAGCTGGGATCATCAACTCCACCTCCTTCCCCCGGTCCCTTGACTTTGAGAAGCCATCTTGCAGCCCATCTCATTGGGATTTACATGCCTTCCCAGCCCATCTCTCTATACAGGGTCTTCTAGCCCAAATTACCTCTTTTCTGTTTCCCAGTTCCTCTTGAGGTGTATTCTTCTCCCTATCACAGTGGAAACTCCTTGAGGAAAGGACAGTTTAGTGGGCTTGGATATGAACTCCAAGAACTCAGCACAAGGTCCACAATGTAGTGAGTGCTCGATAGATAATCTCTCTGTAATATGGGGTTGCCAATGAGTGCAGCTCTTAGGAGTGTGTGGAGAGTGCTCACAGCATGGGATTCGGGTGTATTGGAGTATACTAGGACATTTCAAAGCCGTTCGGGCCCAAGGAGAAGAAAAGCTTCTTTAGTTGGTTCTGGAGCCAAAATGAGAGTACATTCAAAGCACGTTAGTCAGTCTGTGATTGTCCCTCTTTTGGGCAGATTCCTCATGACATAGAGAGAGATGAGCGTGGGAGTGGCCTTACGAGTTCTTGGGACCTCCCTCCCCATCCAAGAAAAACATGTGACATGCATCTGTGCGTGTTCTTTTTGTTTTGAGGGGATCAGAGATGGTTTTGGTCTCAGGAGCTTTGGGATATAAGAGGATTGAGACAAATCAGGTCTGAAAATGGGTTTTGCAGCCAGTCCCTCCAGATTAGAGTTCTCGAATGAGACCAGGATGAAGGTGACTGAGAAAGAAACTTTTCAAGTAGCAATGCCATATTCAAATGTGAATTTGACTGGGCCAGAGCCTTAAAAAAACTGTGTCTACAGGGAAGAGTGTGCCTCTGGGTGTGGGGGCTCATTCTTCTCTTCATATTACATGTGCTTTGAGAAAACTAAACAGTATTACCTAGTTAAATGGAACTAGAACACTAATCACTGGTGATTAAAAGTAGGAGAAGCAGAATGGGGGCTTGAGCTGATAGCATTAGAGAAAGACAGCCCAGCCCCTCAGGAGTACTTCTAGAAGCCTGAGGAAGAGAAGCTTCTGGTCTTTCTTTGAAAGATTGAGTCCAGAGAAATTAGTATTTATGTGTGTATATATGTGTATATATCTTTTTGTCATCTATCTATACATCTATTATCTATCATCTTTATCTACCTGTCTGTCTATCTAGTTATCTACTTATCCATTTGTCCATCTATCTATCTCTCTATCCATCTATCCCTGTATCTGTTTATCTGCCTGTCCATATATCTGCCTGTCTGTCCCTACCTCTCTGTCTGTCTATCCCAGGGGTTCTCAAACTACGGCCCGCGGGCCAGATGCAGCCTGCTGAAGACGTTTATGCGGCCCGCCGGGTTATGGCAAATGGGCTGAGGGGCGGAGACAGAGTGGAGTTTTTGTTTTTACTATAGTCCAGCCCTCCCACAGTCTGAGGGACAGTGAACTGGCCCCATATTTAAAAAGTTTGAGGACCACTGATCTATCCTATCCTATCCTATCCTATCCTATCCTATCCTATCCTATCCTATCCTATCCTATCCTATCCTATCCTATCCTATCCTATCCTATCCTATCCTATCCTATCCTATCCTATCTTTCTGTCTGCCTATCCAGGTTGAAATTTGTAATTGGGAACCACCTAAGTCTCTAGTCCATAATAATCACTTAAAATGCTCCATATGCTTATTCATCCATCTATCTATCCATCTGTCTAACACTTATGTAAATGTCTATCTATCTTCTCCCCCCTCTCTCTGTTGAAATGTGTTAACACCTAACTGCATCTAGTTCATACTAATCACTTAAAATGCTCCAACTACGTATCCATCCATTTATTTATTCATCTATCTATCCATGCATCTACCATTTATCTACTTATCTATCTATCTGGCCATCTGTTTATCACTTATGTAAATGTCTATCTTCTATCTAGCTCTCCCTGCCTTCCTCTTTCTTTCCTTCCCTCCCTCTCTTCCTCCTCCCCTTCCTCGCTCTCTCTCTTTCTTTCTATTGAAATTTGTAACACCCAACAGTGTCTAGTCCATAATAATCACTTAAAATGATCCATGTGCTTATCATGCATTCATTTATCCATCTATCTATCCATCCATCCATCCATCCATCCATCCATCGATTCTATCTAGGGTCAGCTAGCTGGCACAGTGAATACTTGGCCCGGAGACAGGAAGATTCATCTTCCTGAGTTCAAATCTGGACTCAGACACATCCTTAGGGCAAGTAACTTTACCTCAGTTTCGTCATCTGTAAAATAATCTGGGAAAAGAAATGAAAAAGCACTTCAGTATCTTTGCCAAGAAAACCTCAAGTGGGGTCATGAAGAGTCAGACACAACCAAAATGATCTACGATAGCAAGACCTATCTACCTAATAGTGAGCAACCTCAAAGTGTTAGAGGCATCTGGAAAAATCAATTGGTCCCCTGTTTCTCATTGGACATCTTTAAGCAAAAGCTGACTGGCCACTTGTCACGTGTGATGTCAGGTAGATTTTTGTCCAGATATGGGTTGGACTAGGCAGGTTTAATCTGCCAAGATTCCGGGAGTTCTTGCCATGTTCTGTGAATATGTTGAAGTCCATTCCTTCAGCTTGGGTCTGTTCAGATGCTGTCTCCTCTAGGAAGTCTTTCTGCATCCCTTCCTGCCTCAGAATGAGTTATTTCTCAACTTTGAACTACTCATAGCTCTTCATCTGACTCTTTCCATCTCCTGCTTGACTTTATTTTATGTCTTATTTATTTGTGTATTGTGGCAGCCTCCTGATGAAGATGTAAGTTCCTCGAGGGAAGAGACAATGTCAGTGTTTGGAATACACATCTCACAGAGAAAAAGCCTCACAGGATCAGCTATTCAGCAACAAATTTACCCTAATTCTTTTGACACTTTAAAGAATCTGTGAATGTACTAAATGCGCCAGTATGGTCCCATAAATTGATGGAAGAATGAAGAAGAACCATAAGCTATAAACAGATCTTCTTGCCTTGATCTGACATCTTTTCTTCAGTAAAATCAGAGAGAAAGCACCTGAAAAACCAGGCCCATTGGGAGTTGAGATGTGTTAGCTCTGTGTTATTAGAGGCAATTAGGAAGAGAGCTGGCCATTGGAAAGAATACTGGATTTGCAATCATGTAGAAATTTCTACTGTGAGAATTTGGACAAAAGCTTTAGCATTTCTAGCTCTCAGTTTCTTTATTTATTAAATGGATAAGAAAATATTTCATAGCATCATGGAATCTTAAGATGGTTCAGGACCTAAAAGGCCATTAAATCCACCCTGTAGTTGAATGTAAATCTTTTCTATAGCATATCCAATAATTGTTCATTCAGTTTATTTCCTGAATACATTTGAGGAGGGGGAACTACGTTTCCCATAATACTTTAGAATGACTCTGGTTTTACATACAGCCTATGTTTTCCTCAATTTAGTTTTTATCCATTTCTCTTGATTCTGTTATCTGGAGACAACAGAATAAGCCTGAGCCTTTCCCCATGTGACAGCCTTTCAAATATGGAAATAGCCATCATCTTCCTTAAGTCTTCTCACCTCTGGGTAAAATACCATCTCCCCCTACCCCCCTTACTTCAATGAATCCTTAAATGACAGAATGGTAACAATCATTGTCATTAGCATAATGCTATTCCTTTTGCAAATTGATTTAACATAGTACATACATTCATCAGACAAGCATTTATTAATAACCTACTGTTTGCTCGACATTGTTCTAGGCTATGGGGATACAAAGACAAAACCAAAGGAGGCTCTGCTTTCCAGGAGCTTATATGCTGGGCTTCACAAAAAACTTGATCTGGAAGCCCTTCTGTCTTCCTTGGATTTTATCCAACTTATTTAATGTCCTTGAATAAACTCTGGATCCTGGAACTGAACATAACATTCTAGATATACATGATCAGGATGTAATTCCCCAACACTGCCTCTTCTACTAACCTTTATGATATCACTAATTTCCTCCCTCCCTCCTTTCTTCCCTTCTTTCTTTCCTCCCTTTTTCTTCTTTACCTTCCTTCTTTCCCCATCCCCCTTCCTTCCTTCCTCTTTCACTTCTTTCTTTCTTTATTCCTTTCTTTTTTCCACTGTCCTTTTCTCCTTTCTTTCCTTCCTCCCTTCTTTCCTCTTTCTATTCTTTCCTTCCTTCCTCCTCCCTCCCTTCTTTTACCATCTACATTAATGTCCTCATCAGAGTTGCATGTGATTTTGCCTTTCTCTCATGCATCCATGGACTTTGCATGTGATTCTGGGTAAGGCACTGAACTTAGCTTAATGAAGATGGTTCAAATCCTATCTCAGATACTTATTAGTAATCTTTCTCTGGCCAAGTCTGGCTAGATTTCTCCAGCTTCAGTTCCCATAATTGTAAAATGGGGAGAATAACACCAAGAGACTCAAATGTAATAATTTGAGAATATAAAGCACTTTGCAAACCTTGAAGCACTATATACATGTCTGTGGTTTGTTGTTTTTGTTGCATCATTATTCTCATTATTATTGTTCTTCTCATGGCAATTATAATAGACTGCCTTATGTCAGTTATTTATTGGACATCACTATTATGTCCTAGTATAGGCATCAGAGAGCCTGGGTTAAAATCCTAGCCTTGCTGCTTAAAATGAATGGAAAGGACAATAGATTTTCAGTCAGATGAACCAGGGTCATTTACTCCACCTGGGCCATTTACTATCTGTTTGGCCTTGGTCAAGTCATTTACCTCTCTGGGCCTCAGTTTCTATATCTATAAAGTGAGGGGGTTGGACTCAATGATCTCTAAGGTCCCTTGGAGCACTGACATGCTCAGTGCGTCTAAATGGTTCTCATTTAGTTGGGAAAGGGGAAAACAATTCTGTCGTCTTTTTGTTTGGCTGTATTCTGTAATAAATAATCTGTCAAGTGGAGATGGAAGTGAAAGACAGGTCTGTTCACTGCTTGGAAGTTTATTTCTTCTTTTGGTGTTCAGGTTTATCAGGCATCTTGTTATTGACCCCACACATGAGCTGGGACCAGAGAAGGTTCATTCAATAGGGCAGCTTTCAGTGTCTGTGTGTCGAATCTAACCAAAGAGCATGATGAGCAGAGATAACTGCTGGTCGTCGTGGATAGTCGGCTATGGAACTCTTCGTGTTAAATTAAAAATTGAAAAGACCCTTTGAGTAGCCAGAATGACCTTTCTGTTGGTGTAGTATCTACCATCAGGGCACAAAATTAACCACTTGAGGGCCATTCAACAAAGAACAAATTGTGCTGCTCTACTTTTGTGCTGATGGTGAGTGGAAGGCTGTAGGGTAGCTATAATGGGTTACCTTGTCAGTAGCTGCCAGTGTCCGGAGCCACAAGCAATGGTGACTACAGAGGGAGGGGCTTTTGCAAACTCCTTCTGCTTAGCTTGTTGCACAAAGTCTGTAATCTGTAGATCTGTCAAGAATATCTACACCCCTCTTTTCATCTCCATGTATATCAGGCTGCAGTAATTGCACAGCCAGGGGATGATATATTTGGAACTGGATAGGACCTCAAGGAACACTTGGTCCAACTGCTTTGGGAGGTTTGAGTTTGTCTATATACATATATGTAAGTATGTATATGTGTGTATATATACACACAAAATGTATAACATGAAAATAGAGTATATAAGCATGTGTATATGTAAAATTTATATATGCATGTGTGCATTTATGCTTATACATATCGTGTATACATGTATTATGTACATATTATGTACATGGCAGTGATTTATAACAAACTATGAAATGCATGCCTTAATTCTTTTTATTCTTGTCTTCTCTCATATATTAATTTGAATGGGGAGATGCAGAAGCCATGGTACTCTAAATTGCTAGATCTCCCCACCCCTTTGAGACTTGCTTGAATCAAGATTTTCAAAATGGATGAAGGGATGACAAATGCTAGAGGAGATATGGAAACACAAGGATACTCATGCATGATTGGTGGAATTGTAAAGTAGTGTAGTCATTTGGAGAACAATTTGAAACTACTTCCAAAGGACTATGAAATTGTGCGTATCTTTTTACTCAGCAAAACAACTGCTAGATGAAAGGAAGGAAGGAAGGAAGGAAGGAAGGAAGGAAGGAAGGAAGGAAGGAAGGAAGGAAGGAAGGAAGGAAGGAAGGAAGGAAGGAAGGAAGGAAGGAAGGAAGGAAGGGAGAGAGAGAGAAAGAAAGAAAGGAAGGAAGGAAGGAAGGAAGGAAGGAAGGAAGGAAGGAAGGAAGGAAGGAAGGAAGGAAGGAAGGAAGGAAGGAAGGAAGGAAGGAAGGAAGGGAGAGAGAGAGAAAGAAAGGAAGGAAGGAAGGAAGGAAGGAAGGAAGGAAGGAAGGAAGGAAGGAAGGAAGGAAGGAAGGAAGGAAGGAAGGAAGGAAGGAAGGAAGGAAGGAAGGAGGGAAGGAAGGAAGGAAGAAAGAGAGAGAAAGGAAGAAAGAAAGGAAGGAAGGAAGAAAGTGAGGAAGAAAGAAAGTGAAAGAGAGAGAAAGAAAGGAAGGAAGGAAGAAAGTGAGGAAGAAAGAAAGTGAAAGAGAGAGAAAGAAAGGAAGGAAGGAAGAAAGAAAGTGAAAGAGAGAGAAAGAAAGAAAGAAAGAAAGAAAGAAAGAAAGAAAGAAAGAAAGAAAGAAAGAAAGAAAGAAAGAAAGAAAGAAAGAAAGAAAGAAAGAAAGAAAGAAAGAAAGAAAGAAAGAAAGAAAGAAAGAAAGAAAGAAAGAAAGAAAGAAAGAAAGAAAGAAAGAAAGAAAGAAAGAAAGAAAGAAAGAAAGAAAGAAAGAAAGAAAGAAAGAAAGAAAGAGGGAGGGAAGAAGGAAGGAAGGAAGGAAGGAAGGAAGGAAAGAAAGAAAAAGAAAGAAGAATAGGGAGAGAAAAAAAAAAGAGGGAGTGTAAGAGGGGGAGGGAGGGAGGGAAGAAGGAAAGAAAAAAGGAAGAAAATAATAAACAAAGGAATTGAAATATATAATATGTATATGTAAAAATATACATATTGTTTTTATGACATGGATAATATGTAAACATGTTATATATGATTTACATGTATAATTCATACTATATTGGTTACCTTTCTATAGGTAAGGAAGGGAGAGAAATTGGAACTCAATTTTTAAAAAGAATATTACAAACAAATACATTTTTTTAGAAATGAGTTGAGGGACAATACTGGTTGACAATCAGGAACTTTCTGGACCTAAAGCATCTTTTCTAACCCAAAGTCAGAACTTTGGGACAGAGACTTCGATCCTATTAATAGGAAAAGGTGAGATCAAAACAGAATGGTGAAGTCAGTCAAGTAAACAAGCTTTTATTAAGCACCTACTATGTGCTAAGCATTGAACTAAGTGCTGGGGATACAAAGAAGGGAAACAGTTTCTGTCTCAAGGTGCCCATAGTCTAAAGGGTAATAATGCATGTGGGCACATGAGGCAACACTCCAGCTGCCTATGCCAATTGTGACTTAAGACCAGACTTTTTCTGCTTGACCTCAAAGAACAGAACATGTCAAACTGGGCAGAAGTGGTAGCAAGGAAGAATTTGAGGTGATATGAAGAAAATCTGTCTAATGACAACAATTATGGAATGGGTGGATGGAAGTCTAGAAGTCTCCTCTTTCCTGGAGATGCTTAAGCTAAGGCTAGATGAGCCTTTGAAGGAATCCAACTGTATGTAAGGCTTGGTGGTACCTTTTCAAGTGGAGATTCTGTGATATCCCTTTCCCATCTGTCCATAGAGTTTTCTCTTGCCCTTTGTAGAAAGCTCTTACTTAATAAATGCATTTCCATTAGTTCATTCCTTTTCTCAGATACCCCATCATCAAAAGAGGCTGGGATTTGTGGGTTGAGCTCAGGGGACTCATTTTATACTAGGTCTCAGCTTCCTCATCTGTAGAATGTTCTGAAATCTCTTCCAGCCCTAATTTGGCAATCCAAAGAGCCTATGGTTCTTAGATCAGTAATTCAACAAGAATTTATTAAATGCTTGTTATGTGCTAGACACTATGCTAAGTGTTTGGGGAACCCCCCCCAAAATGGAGGGAACTTCAACGGGCTGGTTTAAAATGTCAAAAATCCAGAACCAAAGAGACATGAGAGAGATCAGGGAAAGCATTTTTCCCTTAGATATTTCAGGCACGAGGTAAAAATTAGGTTCTCCCTTTTTATGATCTGACTTCATGATTGAAATTTAATTTAAAAGCTGATTTCTGAGCCTCTAGATTTGTGATACTGCCAGATCTGCACCAAGAATTCTATCTTACTGATTCACTGAGTTTATAATCAAAACCCCTGATTAAATTTTAGATCTGCTTTCTTTACACATTATTATTGATATACTTGGACATAAATTACATACAACGCACACGTTTTACTTATACATGTTTTCTGCAATGAAGAAAGTAGATTGCTAGTTTTATATCTGGAGGTAATTCATAGCTTCTTATTATGAATGTGTAAAAGTTTGGATAAACTCCAAACCTTCTCAAACTCTGAATTCTGAGCTATAGAAAGAAAAGAAGACAATAACTTTCATTTGCTTTCATTTGTTTAAAGTTTTCATTCTCAAGCACTTTTGTCAAAAGATCAGAAAACTTGTATGAATTCCCCCATTTGGGGGGATGACTTTCCAGTCATTTCTATCTTTCCTTTCTTCTCCACCGCCGTTATTGATCCAGTGTGATTCTCTGCCCTGCCCTACCCCAGTATTTTTCGAACTTGACATAGGCCATGGATTGCTCTTTTCCTTGCCCACAAAGTCCAAGGGAGTTTAATTTGAATCTGGAATTATTCCCAAGGCAACTCTCATGTCTGGTTCCATGATCATGCTATCTAATGATTTTCCCTTTTCCTTGAGAAGTGACTCAATAAAAGTCATAGAAGTAGTAACAAACTAGTTGAAATTTAAACCCGGGTCTTTTGACATAAAACCCAGTTCTTTTCCCACAATGTTCTTTGTTGTTGTTGTTGTTGTTGTTGTTTTTTGTTTGTTTTTGAGGCTGGGGTTAAGTGACTTGCCCAGGGTCACACAGCTAGGAAGTGTTAAGTGTCTGAGATCAGATTTGAACTCAGGTCCTCCTGAATTCAAGGCTGGTACTCCATCCACTGCACCACCTCGCTGCCCCCACAATGTTCTTTCTGAGTAGAATGAAAACTCTAGGAGAGCAGAGATATTTTTGTTTTGTTTAATATCTCCAAAGCCCAGCATGCACTAGGGGCTTAGTAAATGTTGATTAAGCTGAATTGGCCACAATGATGACTTTTTTCAATCAGTCACTTATGAAATGTACTTACTAATGATGTTAAATTATTAATAGTTTATAGTTATATTTATTATTTAAACATAGTGTGCTATATTAGTGGAATAAAAATATATTCCTATGAAACTGTAGGTCTTTGAAGTATTAAGATATCAGGCATGTTCCCACCTTACTTGTAAGTCTCCACAGGTAAATTGTGTCTATGTGGATGTGTGTGTATGGGGTAGGGGGTGTCAGGAGGCTGAGGTAACAAAGATGAGGGACAAACAAATCTGCGATTGGTGTATTCCTGCCTTGGAAGACCCTTGTGCAATGGTGTCTTTGACACTGTTGTCCCTAAATGTACCAGCTTTGGCTGGAAATCCTCTCACTATTTCAATAGTTCTAAAAGGGTTATTTTCTAAAGGGATTATTGATTTTAGCATCCATTTTGTGTTTCATACCCAGTGTGCTTGCCATATGCAGCGGTGACCCCTCTGGGGCACGTTTCTCGGTAGAAATGGCAAAAATGGCCCAGAATAAACAGGGATGAGTGGGTTGTGATCAGCCACCTCTGGAGGGAGACCTCACCTGGGTGGGATCACAGTTCCATTGGTGTATGGACATATGATTATCTCAACTGTGTGTACGCCTCCACAAATAGACATTTCTCTATCTTAGCATAACTCATGGCCACTATTCTTGCTCTTAGAAGATGTGAGTTCAAATCTCACTTCTGCTACTAGCCACTAATCTCTCGCTAGACACTTAGCTTTCCCGTTGGATCTGTCCAGGGTGCCCGGTAGCATTCTTGCCATGGCCATTGTTTGAACTCCTCAAATTCTTCACTGCTGACATCACAATTGACCCTTCTGGTTTCGCAGAAAGCCAAGTGGAAGATGTAGACTTGCCAGCCATGCATAACTTGATGAGAAATGCCCCCACTCATCTACCTCCTCCCCTCCCCAATTTTTTTTTTATTTTTATAGTTCACCTCTCATCTTCATGTGCAATTGAATGTATCTTCCATAGACTGCCCTTGCCAATTCTTTCTCTGGTAATTATCCTGTTTTGGTCCATGGTGTGGTACCTGCCAACAATCTGAGCCGTGCAGGTGGTGGCTGCCGAGCGCAGCCTCCCTCCCGAGTGCTGATTTGCATGCCCCCCGTGGTGGCAGCCTGATGTGACGGCTCTGACACGCAGGGATACAATGAAGACAATAACAGGGGCTGGGAGCCCAAGTGCTTCTGCTATTTAACCATCCAGATGAGGACTCTGGTTCTACTTTGGGGGGATTTTCCCCTTCTTTTCTCCCTTCCTCTTCTATAAGGACAGGGGGTGAGATAGAAGTGATTATGCTAGTCTTCCCAAAGGAGGGAGCGATGAGATGGTCTTGTTGGATATCCACCCCTCCCAATCCCCATCTCACAGAATGGCCATCTCCCTGTTCTCCCTGCCGCGCTCAGGGTCTCCCACTTCTCATGTTTCTTGAACAATTCAGCAGAAGAGAATTTGGGGCATTCCAGTTTGACTTTTTGAGTCAACAGAACATCTCCATGACAGATGGACTGGAGCCCATAGCCTTCGAGCCAGGCTGTGACAGCCCAAGATGAAAAGCCAGCTCAAGCTCTGACTCCAGGTTTTTTTGCTTGTCAGTTCCTTTTTTGTTTTCCTTTCTCAAAATAACAACAATAAAAATGATAATCTTTGGGGCGGGGGTGAGGGAGGGATGAGTTTTTCCAAGATTGGCTGGAGTTCAAAGGCTATTTTAAGAAAAAATAATTCTTTAATTTCCAATGGCTGAGCTATATGTCCCGTCCCCCCACACCATTTATGGAGGGGGAAAATGCTTTCTCTACTGTGACAATGGACTATAGCTACTTATTCACTGGGCTTGAAAATAGCACTGCTCTGAACTTTTATCGTGGCTTGATGGGGCCACATCAAAGAGAGGAAATGGAGCCAAAGCTAAAGCGTGCCTTTGGAACACTTGCCTCTACGAAAGTCTGAGATTTCAAGAGTAAGTGTGTGGTTATTACATTTCTTTCTCCATTTTTAGAGAGCATTTCACTTCAAACTCTTATTTTTTTTTAGTCCATCCATTCCCTGTGGAGAAATCACAAAGATTCTCTGTCATTTTCTAAGGTTCTAAGCTAAGTGAAATGGACAGCTCAATGCTTCTCTCTTTCTCCAAGCCCTTCATTTCAGAGAGTCTCCTCTACTTCCCTCTACTTTGCCTCCATCTCTCATAATCCCTGGCTTCCTTCAAGACTCCTCTTAAGCACCACATTCTGCAGCAGCCCTTTTCCTTTGCCCCAAACCCCTAGTTTATTGAGCTTTCCTTCCAAGATTAACTCTCATCAGTTTGTCTGTATCATTGCAGATATTGTTTATACGATTAGAATGAAATATCCTTGAGGGAAGGGGTTATTTTTAACTTTTTTTTAAAAACACACTGGGCTTAATAGCTTTAAGTGCTTAATAAATTGACTTGACCAGGACTCAGACACTGGGCTAAGAAAAAGAAACCAAAAGGACAAAACCCCAGACTTTGCTCTTTAAGGGTCTCAGTCTAATGGGAAGCCATTAAAGAAAGGGAAGGCATTAACTTTAAGGGGAATCTGGAGAGACTTCTTATAAAAGGTGACATTTTAGTCAGGATTTTAAGAAGAAGCAAAGGAAGCCAGAGGATAGTTTGAGGGGGTAGAAAATTCTAGATAAGGGGAATAGGCAGTGCAAAGATGTGGGGACGGAAGACAGGGCATCTTGATTGAGAAAGGAGGCTGGGGTCACAGATCCTAATTTTCTAAAAAACTGGAAATCTGTTTGGTAGCAATTAATTTTTGATCTGCTTATTATGTTACATTCCACAAAAAGTTCTAAATGGAACTACAAATTGAATCCTAGAGTACACAAAGTCTGAGGAGCCTGCAAAGACAGAAAGGGGCCAGTTTATAAAGAGCCTTAGGCCCATAACTTATTGAATTTGGGGCAAAGTGTGGGACGTGATCAGACATATACTTTATGGTGCTCACTTGGCAGCTGAGTAGATGAAGTGATAAGGGCCTGTATCTGGTGGTACACAAGTGGAGGGGGCAACTACAAAGGACTTATGCAAATAAAAGGAGCAGAATAGGCAACAGATAGCTATGGTGGGTGAGAGAGTGAGGAGCATAAGTATGTTGAATGAGTAAGTACAGAGTGGGGTTGTGAATGTCTTGAGATCTTATGCACGACCTATATCCACATCAAGTAATGATGGCAAAGTAAGCAACAACTACATAGAACCACCTGGTTAGAGCAAAAAGGATCATAATATCCAATTCCTCCATTTTATACATGGGGAAACTGAAGCACAGGCAAGTAAGTTGTCCATAGTCACAAAACCAGTAAGTGTCTGAGGCAGGTCTTCCTTCCCTATTATATTGTATCCAAAGACTTCTTACCTCTTGTGGCTACGAGATCTTTTAACCATAAAGGAATCTCTTCCTTTATTTCTAATTAAATATTGCCTCACGTTATTTTCACTTTGTTGGATCCACGAGAAATAAACTGCATTCAAGGTAGCCAAGAAGGCAGGTAAAAATTCTAATATTGAGACATCTTGCTTCTTTTCTTCTTGGCAGGGTTGGTACACCGTGGCCTCAGCCTGGGGCAGCGTTGCTGAGAGCCCCTCAATCCTAATAGCTCTCTTGATAGGACATTGCATTCATGTGCTATCAAGTTGAGAGAGAACAGGTCAAAATGTTCCTTTCTTGGTGTCAACACAATAATGTCCTGCATTGGAAACCTTCAGTCTGATTAGCTGATTAGTTCCTTTCAGAGTTGTCACATCAGTCAATGAATATTTAACATTTCCCTTTTTTACTAGAGGGTTTCATGAACTCCATAGTATCAGTGTTTCCCAGTTACACAAAACAGCTCTGGTTTTCAGTTTTCCTTGACTTCAAGATCCAAGTCAAACAGGGTTCAATTAGGAGAATTAAGAATGTCTAGCTCCAGGAGGGCACAAGCTAACCAGATTCCAGCATTCAAAGTCGTGCCCTTCCAAAAGGGATTGGATTGGTTTGCTTGGTGCCAGAGGAATGAAACAAGAAAGATGGGTACAAGTTACAAAGAACAAAACTGGGGGATATACTGAACACTTAGTGTCCCTAAAGGGAAGTGATAAGTAGGAAGTCTTCCGGGAAGGATTGGATGACTAGTTGGGTATGTTTTAGTAGATTCTCTCCAATATGGACTGGATAGTTGAATAGAACCAAGGTTCCTTTTAGCGCTAATTCTGATTCTATAAATGTCCTCATGATTATTTTCTGGCAGCACAAGTATATAAATAACATTGGATTTTAGAAACATATTGAACTAAACTATCAAAAAAAATAAAAATATATTTGCCCAAATCCCAAATCAAGATACCTCCAAATATTTCCTTTTCCTAATGTATGGTCATATTACTCCACTTGGAAAAAAGTCTGAGAAAATGTACTGAATTTATAGGGTGAAAAAGTCATATATAGTGTAAGCAAAATCTGAACCAGAATATTAGGGAATAGATAGGTACCTTTTTTTCCTCCATGGAGGTAATTAAAAATTTGACAGAATTCCAAAATGTAATAATTTTCTTAAAAACTGGAAATCTGTTTGGTAGCAATTAATTTTTGATCTGCTTATTATGTTACATTCCACAAAAAGTTCTAAATGGAACTACAAATTTAATAGAAAAAGATTAGGCTATTTTAAAAAATAGAGAACAGAATATAGTTATAGTTGAAATATTTTTTGAGGAGAAGAGAGTCTTTTTTCTGATTTTCTGATTTTCCTGAGGCTGGGGTTAAGTGACTTGCCCAGGGTCACACAGCTAGGAAGTGTTAAGTGTCTGAGACCAGATTTGAACTGGGATCCTCCCGAATTCAAGGCTGGTGCTCTATCCACTTCGCCACCTAGCTGCCCCGGGGAAGAGATTCTTAATTGATAAGTTAACAAGTCCTAAACCTATGATCTGATGATTCTTTGAAAGGAAAGAGATGGTCATGAAACAAGTTCTAGTATATAAATTTTAAAAGCTTTTGCATAAACAAAATCAATGTAGCTGTTATTAAAGAAATATCCTTGTATTAAATATCTGATAAAAGTATGTTTTCAAAGATATATAAAGAATTGAAACAAATATGATATAGTTTTCAAAAGAAGTGTAAAAAACAAGAAATTATGAACCACTTCAATTCATGATACAAAAAATTAAAAGTAAAAAAAAAAAAAGAATTGAAATTTCACCTTACCCCCAATTTAAATAACAAAGATGATAAAAGACAGAGATATTCATTGCTGGAAGGCCTTTGGGAAGAAAGGCATACTAATTTACTGCTGTTGAAGCTATTACTCCAATAGGTCTGCAAAATTATATGAGGAAAGTCATTAACTTATTTATACTTAGCATTTATTCACTTGCTCAGTGCCTGACACATAGAAGGTATATACATAAAAGCTTCAGTAGCTTGGTGGCAGTGGAAAGAATGCCAGATATGGAGTCAAATCTGACTTCACATACCTACTAGCTGTGTAACACCAGGCAAGCCACTTCACTCTGTTTGCCTCAGTTTCCTTATATGGAAAATGAGTTGGAGAAGGAAATAGCAAAGGACTCTAATATTATCTCCAAGAAAACCCTAAATGGAGTGATGAAGAATTAGACACAACCAAAATGACTGAACAACAATAATAAATTCTTGTTGTCAATTGACTTTATTGTTTTGGACATAGAAATCTCACTTCTGTATTTATACTTTAGAGGTCTAATGTCAGTCAGACAACTAGCATTTATTAAGCATTTACTATGTGCCAAGAACTGAGCTGAGCACTGAGTACTTTCTTGTCATAAAAATTATAGATTTGAATAATTCAGAAAAAAATGGAAAGATTTGGAGCAAATGGTGCAAAATAAAAAGCAACCAAAAAAAGCAAAGCAAAACAAAACAATATCCCCAATGAATATGATAGAAAAAGTTAAAACAATATAAAATAATAATTAAACTCAAATTAAACAAATGACCAGTTTTGTTCCCAGGGAAGAGATGGTAAATATTGATATGGGGGATAATAGCAGGGGAATCTTGTATATGCTATCAAATATAAATATTCTGTTTATTTTGCTTAATTATTTTCCTTTGTCAAAAGAAAGTACAATGAATTTATGTGTAGATTGGTGTGTGGTATATCAGGAAATGAATATGGTGGGAAAAAACCCACAAGATCATTACAACATAAAATAAGATAAACATAAAACATAAACATAAGATATATTTTGTCCAAGATAACAGGTGTTAAATAAGTGAGATTTCTCCCATTCATCAATAAACATTGCTAAATATCTACTATATGCCAATGCTAGGTATATAAACAAAAATCAACTCGTCCTTTCTCTCAAAAATCTTACATTCTATTGGAGGTTGCCATATGTCTTAGTGAGGATGTACTAGGTGAGATCAAGAAAGACCTTATAGAAGAGGTGGTATATAAGCTGAACTTGGAAGAAACTTAGAGCTTCTAAGAGGGAGTGTGAGGAGGGAGTGTCTTGTAGGCATGAGGCACAGTTAATCCAAAGGTATGGAGATGAGAGATGGAAATATTGAATGTGAAGAACAGAATCAGTAAAATGAGGGCATTGTCCCTAGCAAAGGCAGAATGGAAAACAATGCATAAGAAAATATGAAGAGGAATATTTCAGCTCCTAAATATTAGAGCTAGGTAGCTCAGTGGATAAAGCACCTTTCTTGAAGTCAGAAGGATCTGAGTCCTTCTGAGATTTGAATCTGGCCTCAGATACTTACTAGCTGAATGATTCTGGGCAAGTCACTTAATCTCAATTGCTTTCTACTTCCCCCCCCCCCAAAAAAAAAATAGAATCTTACTTTTTTGTTCCAGTTTTGCCTGGACTAAAGTCATTACCAAAGTTGCTTGCAATTCTGAGATTCTGGGCTTCTTCCCAGAGGATGATGGGAAGGATTCTAGCTTTAAATCCATAGTCTGTGAGCTAGGTAGATGCTAGTAATACTTTATAGATCTAGGAAAGACCTTAGAAGTTAAATAATCATAGATTTAAAGCCAGAAGGGACCTTAAACTTCATTTGATTTCACCCTCATTTTATAGATGAAGAAATTGGGATTTCCATGCCTCACCCAAGCTAACACAGGCAGCAAGCAAAAGAACTAAGATTTGAATCCAGATCCTCTTACTCTAAATCTAGCCCTCTCTCCACCACATGGAACTTGCTTAGTTATGTACTCAAATTCTCCTCTTTAGGGGGAAAAAGTCTTGGGATGAATAATCAATTAATATCAATAAACATTTATAAAGCACCTACTATGTGTTAGTTACTGTGCTAAGTAATGGGGATACAAAAAGTGGAAAAAGTCTTTGCCTGCAATGGTCTCACAGAAGGTAACAAACCAATGTATAAAAAGGAAGCTGATAAATGAGTTCTTGTTTGTCCTTCTTTCTTGGAAAACCATGACATCCGGCACTGATGCCATGACTTGCAAGTGAATTGAATTTAAATGAGGGAGGGCCATGCAAGGTCACCAACCTCACTTTTTCCCCTACAGCCATCTGGATCCAGTGGTCAGATACAGATCAGGACAAATAGAGATGGCCCCAGATGCATGGGGAGACCTTGGCCCAAATGGGAAATAATGAACAGTGTAAGTAAGAGGGCTTGAAAAAGGCTTCCTGTAAAAGAGAGGGTTTTCATTGTGACTTAAAAGAAGCCAGAGTAGTCAATAGAGAGAACTAAGGAGGGACAGTTTTTCAGGAATGGTGGACAACAAGGGAGTAAGAAAGTATCTGGGCACAAATGCTGGTTTAATGGTTTAAAACCCCAAATCTCCTCCCCGTTGACTAGATTCCCTTTAATTTAAATCCTGTAAAGCAAGCTAATGAGGAAACAATGCGGCTTAGTAAGAGAGGAAAAAGGGAGGGTATCTCTGTCATTTTCTTTTGGAAAAAGATTTAACAGCATTCAGAAACATTAGAATTGCTCCCCTCTCTCCATTTGAGATGTTTTCCCCTTGTTTATATGCCATGATGGCATAGATAGAATTAGCGATCCATTTGGCCAAACTCTTATAGCTAGGGCCACACTGAAGTTATCACAGTCCATAAAGAATTATTCTTTTAGGTTTCATCGAGGAACATACCCTAGACCACTGGCAAATGGTGTCCTGTTTCTGAGGGAAGAACTGCTCCAAGTGGACAGTGGATATAAATTTCCTGGGGGTATGGACTACTTCATTTTTGTTGATGTTCCTCCGGCACACAGCACAACACCCATCAACATTGACCAAATGTCTTAGTTCTTAGCACAGGATAGGGTGAATGTCCCATCATGACGATGGTAAAATATGACAACAAAAATGAAACACTTCTTGCCTTCAAGGAGCTCATGTTCTTCCACACAGTAGATGTTTCATAAGTGTTGGATTAAATAGTTGCATGTGGGAGCAGCCCAATAATTGTCTTTCCTGCAAGAATGAGTACAAGTCTTGACTTCAATGAGGCGTTACCTTCCAGGGATGTTGAGGAAATGTTCTTGATTCGAGAAATGCCCCCAGGTTATGTCTATATTTATTTAGAGAGGAGTGATAGAGGGGTGATGATGGGATGTCTTCTTCCCTCTGAGACTGTACCTTCTTCCTTCTATCTGTCCTGTACATGATCTGGTTGAAGAGAAACAACCTTATAAAAGGCAGACCATCATTACCTGGGTGCCACCAGCGCCATGCTGCTTGGGAGTCAATCATCACTGGATCCACAATAAATCCTTTCCCAGGCTTTCAGGTTTTCATTGGATTGTAAAAATTTGCCTTCAGCTGAACAAGACACCTCTCAGCTTGGGAACTCATTCCTTTCCTTTTGAGCACAATCAAAAATGAACCCACTTGGCAATTTTTAACTCATATAAATAAAAGAAAGTGTTTACTGCTGTATGTGGTATCCCCCTCCTCCTGCCCTGTTTAATGGCCAGCTCGATGACAGATGGGCCAACTTTCAACTACCCGGTATGCTGTGATTAAAAGCAATTTTCTTTGTGCTCACATGCTGCCGAATGAATCACGGCGAACCTCACAGAGGCAGGTTGTCACGTCCGTTTCTATGCCCACATGGGAAAAACATTCCAGGAGGCATTCGGTGGCTTTCCATGACGATTCTGGGTCAGGTTTCCAGTTACTTATGACTTTGGCTTTTATGGGCCTTACACTGGCAAAGGGAAGCATGGGATTGCAGGCTGTTGGGGGTCGGTTGACTCATTGCTGTTTAAAAGAAGTGAACAGAGTAGAGACACTTTTTACTCCATGAATAAAAGAGTATTTCATTCACCTCCAAGTAGTCATGGGGTCTTAGTTACCCTAAAAAAGGATTGGTTTCCTCCAGATAGGGACCATCCTGCCACAGAAATTTGACCATTTAGGGAGTAGAAGAAAAAATGAGGAGGAAGAAGATGACAATAGCTGGCATCTCTATATAGAGCTTGCAAAGTACTTGACCAATGTCATGCTATTATATCCTCACTACAGGCCTGGATTGTGGGTGCCTTTATTATTCCCACTCTATGTATGAGAAAACTGAAATAAACATAGGCTCACTATTTGCCCAAAATGGCACCGCTAGTAAATGTCTAAGGATGGATTTTAACTTTGGTCTTCCTAACTCCAAATCCAGTGTGCTCCACCAAGTTACTATTCCTGAAGAAGATGATAATGATAAAGATGCTGATGTTGAAGGGGAGGAGTAAAAGAAGGAAAGAAGGAAAAAAGAAAAGAAGTAGAAGAAAAAGAAGGAAAAGGAGGAGGAGGAGGAAGAAGAAGGGAAGGAGGAAAAGAAGAAGGAAGAGAAGGGGAGGAGGAGGAGGAGAAAGAAGAGGAGGAAAAGGAGGAGAAAGAAGAACAAGAAAGAGGAAAAGGAAATGTGGAGAACAAAGAGGAGAAATGTGGAAAAGTAACAGGAGAGGTTGTTAGTATAGCATGAGAGATCTGGCCTAAGAGCCCAGAAGATTCAATTTTCACTCCTAATGGATATATGACCCTGGACAAGTGACTTAAGCTCTGAATCTAAGTGTTGTTATCCCTTGGTGGAAGAATGTTTCCTTATAATGATGACCCAAAAACATTGTTATTAAATAATAGATGATAGGTACTAGACCTGGGATGTCATTAATTTAGATAATAATCATAATGATCATGAGAGACCTTTGATATGTGCTTCAGCAAATGATATTATAAATGTTATTATCCCTATTTTACAGTTGAACAAACTGAGGCTTAGAGATGTAAAATGTCCAAAGCATAGCATCCAAGCATGTAAATGTTACAGTCATGGTTGGAACCCTGATCTCTCCTGACATCAAGTCCAGCAGTCTTTCTACTGATACTTAAAAAAAATTTACCTAATATTTGCCTTCTTTCCATTTTCTTTTCCTGGTTTGAGTTTTGCTCAAGCCCTAAGCTAGTATTTCATTATTGTAGTTCAGTATTATCTATGACCCTTATCAATTATATACCTCCTGTTTCCTTGTGCCTGAGCAGTCACCAACTAGATCAGGGCTTCTTAAAAACATTTTTCCCTCTTTTTATCTGAGAAAATTTTATGTGACCAAAGGTATATATAAAGTATACATTTGCTGATAAATCATAATTTCACAACTCAACACTCAGTGACTCTACTCCATATGAGATAACGATCTACAGTTTAAGAAGCTTTGAGCTAGAGCATCCCAAAGAGCCCATACCTCCCACTCCCCTTCTTCCCATCCCATTTTAAAGTAATTGAGGAGAGAATTATTGATGGAGATCAGCATTGAGAAAACATGGATGTTCAGATATGAACAGAGAAACATCAGTGGTTGGAATCATGGTGAGGTGCTGAAAAGTGTTTTCATCTGCTAAAAAGTCCCTTCCCCATACCATCTCATGGTCCTGTTTGAAATAACTTTAGACAATATAAAATACTTGGAAGGTCACCTGCCAAAGCAAATCCAGGCACTTTGCAGTTTCTTGATTGGTCTCCCCTGTTCCAGTCTCTCCCTTTCCAGTACATGCTCCACATGATGACTTCTTCACTGATCTTGATAAAACACAGCTCTGACCATGTCACAAAACTTTCTTCAATGATTCTTTTTCTTACTTCCGAGCTAAGTGCATATTTTTCAGTTCAGCATTTCAAGCTTCCACAATTTACCTCCTATCTACCTTTCCAGAACTACTTCAGATAATCCCCATCACACACTCTATGACCCAAACACACTAGCCTATTTGCTTGTCACGGGACAGTGTGTGCGAATGAGCTCCCACTGGTCAGAGAGAGCCAAAGATTGTGTTTACAATGTGATCATTTACAACTAGAAAACTTGCAAATTTTACAAATCAGAGCTTAATTGTCTAAAATTCAACTGAAAAAATGGGTCATGTGTACATTTTAGAGGAACTTGGAAATATTTACCAGCACATTTGTGCTGTCACATATCTGACTGTATGGAACATTACACCTCTTACTTCTGGGTCTTTGTGAAGTCTTTTCCTCAGGCCAGGAAGGTACTCCCCTCTCATGTCCAACTTTTAAGAATTCTTAGCTTCCTTCAAGGCTGAGATCAGGTGCTATGTTCTATGTTCTACCTTTTCTTGTTAGGTTCTCACTAAGTGCTAATGATTCTAAATCAAAAGAAAGGGGGAGATGTTAGGTTCTTACTAAGTGCTAATGAGATAATGAGATATTAGGTTCTTACTAAGTGCTAAGTCGGTACTTGACAATTCTCTAGTTCTGGTCTTTACTAGGAGTTTAACCCCTTCAAACTCCTGGGGAGGAGCTTGCATGCTTAGGAAGAGCAAGTTCATTGGTTGAAGTATTTCTTCCCAGAAGCCCTTGCATTATCCCACGCCCATTCTCTGGGAGGATAAAAAAGGTTGGCACTCGAGAGATAGTCTCTTGTCTAAGCCAGACTTGAGGCAGCTCTCCGGAGGAAGAAGAAGTCACTGCTCTGGACCAGAGTTGGTGGCAACTGTCTGGAGACAAGGACTCTCTATCTCTCCAGTGCCGCCCTCTTTTATCCTCCCAGAGAATGGGCGTGGGATAATGCAAGGGCTTCTGGGAAAAATACTTCAACCAATGAACTTGCTCCTCCTAAGCATGCAAGCTCCTCCCCAGGAGTTCAAAGGGGTTAAACTCCCCTAAAGGCCGGAACTAGAGAATTGTTAAATACCGACTTAGCACTTAGTAAGAACCTAATATCTCATTATCTCATTAGCACTTAGTAAGAACCTAACATCTTCTGATCCTTCCCTACTTCGATTTTCAGTGTATCTCTCTAAAAATGAGGTTTGTTCTTTTTTTATTTGTATCTCCTGTGCCTAGCACAGTGTATGGCTCATATGGGTTTAATAAAACCTCAGTGAAGAATTGAAATAAGGGTAGCTAGGTGGTGCAGTGGAAAGAGTCAGGAGGACCTAAGTTCAAATCTGACCTCAGACATTTAACACTTCCTAACTGTGTGACCCTGGACAAGTCACTTAACCTCAATTTCCTCAGAAAAAAATTTAAATACTTAGGAGTGTTCTCTTCTCCATGAACTTACTTTATATATACTCTGTCTTTACAAATCTGTTGACATATCTGTTGGATTCTCTCCGTAGCATATAAACCTCTTGAAGGCAAGTGTTGTTTTTATATCTTCAGACTCCAGCAAATCTGAGCATTCAGTGCATGATTACTGAATTGAAATGCAGTGGACCATAAATTTCTCCAGAAGATCACGTGCAAGATGGTCCACAACAGAGACCTCTTTGCCCATCATGTCAGATGGCCTCTGATGAAACTGATCCTTTGGCTCTTGGCTCTGGGTTAGTCAGCAGTGTTTTTCAGGAGAGAGATCTGGGTCCTTATCTGATTAACAGAGGAGAATGCCAGCCTCAACTGGTCAGATTGGGGGTGGAGGTGAATCAGTGCTAAGTAGTATTAGCTCCAGTCTGCTCTAGCTTGTCTCTATCTGTGAGTGTCACTTCCTCATGAATACGATATACTGGGAAGATGCCAGTGTTCTCACATTCATAAAATCCTAAATTTACATCTGGAGGAACTCAGAGCCTCAGAGTCCAAAACTTTATTTTATAGTGGAAGAAATTGAGATATAGATAGATGAAGTGATTTGCCCATGAGTGTCTGAAACAGTATTCAAGCTCAAACCTTTTTGGCTCTAAATCCAATACTCTTTCCATTGGACTACCCAATCTCTCTTACATCCCTCCTATTCCTCTCATTTATTTACTCCCAGATGCTGATAAAATCTAAGAAATGCAACCTCTCTACTGAAGTTTCTCTGTGGTTCTATGTTCAATGTGTAGATCAGAACTTCCAACCAATAGGAGGCTGCTTCCCAACTTTGAATGATTAGCAAAAGGAAGTGACATCAGCCTCCAAAAAGGCAGCTGCTGACCCAAATAAATGACCCCATCTAGTCTATGAGGGACAATGTATTAATAGACCAACTGTCTCACTCTGGATTCTGTGTGAGGCTTTCCAAGGCCAGTTAACAAAGCAAACTCATGTTGCTTGGTGGAGCAAAAGCCATCATTTATAAATGAAGTTAGCTCACTTTGTTGCATTGCTAAGAATTGCTTTGGAGCAGCTCCCAGTTATTAGAACTGAGTCCATGACAGAACTGGCCCTAAAACAAAACCTATTACCCTTGTAACTGCCCATCACTGCCACGTCCCTAATGGGGAAGTACGGCAGGTCTACATAGGATTCACTGATTATGACAGATCAATTAGTTGGGCAATGGAATCCATGAGCTGAACTTGGAAAAAAAATATTAAACAGCATTTCCGTCAAAATCACACATTTCTCAATATTCCCTTTGCTGCTGTGTGAACCGCTTATGAATTTGATATGGTCAGTTTGGGAAATTGTTTTATTTTTAAGATATCTACTACTCAAGCTTTCTCATAATCTTCGATGACTGAGAATGAATGAAAAAAATCTATCTATATGTATGAATTATATATGCATGTGTGTGCCATACAGACATACACATACTCACATATATATTACTGTGATAAATGTTGGGGATATAAATACAAAAATAGAGATAGTACCCATTCTCCAGAAGCTTGTATTCTAAATGGAGATAAGCCATAATAGGAAGTAGTAGACAAGGAGGGGAAAAGGTTTGAAAACTTCAAGGATGTTAAAAGAGATTGATTTCTCTTGAAAAAAAAAAGACATTTTCCATTAAAATTAGAATAAATTAAAATTTATTATTCATAACTAGAAAATTTCCTGATTCATCTTAATTTTCTCTGTAATAAATGGAAATATGTGAATGTTGAAATTACTTTTATTTGTTCACTTGATTTGACATTCCATTTTTGTCTCTTAAGGGGCTAGATTTGCAAGGATTACTAGCAAGATCCAAGGGTGATGATGAAGTTCTCCACGACTCTAAACTTGCAGTTCTGTTAGCTGCCATGTAGGTACCAGTAGCAGAAGCTTATAATCATACAATAGCAGAAGCTTATAATCATACAGTGTGTACTAAGGTTCTCTTCAGACACTGAAAATTAAAGTTAGGAAAACAATTATGATCCTATTATTATTATAATTAAAATCCACATATTTAGATATTTCTCCTTTTGTGGTATGAGCCTTCCTTTGCCTACTACCTCTAGTCTTCATCAATTTATATCACAATCCATCTATGCCTTCTCATCTTAAGTGAATCCTCTTCATCTTGCTACATTAGTTGAGCACTAGTATAACATTTAGTTCACTGAGTGCTTATCTTTCATTCTCATTCCATGATTGGCCCACCTTCTTTTACATTTCTTATATGATATTCCAAATTCTCTTCTTCAATAGAGATAATGGTACCCCCATATTTAGACACTCTAGCATCATGGTCCCATGTTCTTCATGAGGAAATAGTAATGACATGAAATAAAATCATCACAGTTATTATAGATAGAGAAATGGAAGAAACCTCAGTGGCAAATGGAACAGAAAGTTGAACTAGATGGGAAAATGATTATTTATGAAGCCAATAATTACAGAAATGGTGATAAGCTCAGAGTGGGGAGATACTCCCCTATAACGGAAGGCTGAGTAGATGAGATATACACAAAAGTCCATGAAGGAGGTGACACAATTTCAAAGGTGATGATGAATCAATTCTTCTGGGTGTCTAAAATGGGAGAGAACATAAAAGAGATAGAAAAAAATCTTGGACCATATTAAACACCTATTTTGAAAGGCAGCCAACTTGGAGTAGATAAAATTGCATCTAGGAGGATGCAATGAATAATTGTTTAGGAGGATCAGTGAATAAAATGCTTATCTGGAATCAGGAAGACCCGAGTTGATATCTAGCCTGAGATAGTCTCTCTGATGACTGGGCAAATCAGGTCATTTCGGTGTGCCTCGGTCTCTGTCTTCTAAAAAATTAAAATAACAATAATAGTTAATATTTATATAGCACTTACTATGTGTCAAGTATGTTGCTAAGTTTTGAACCATTATTATTAATTCATTTTATCTTAAAACAACTCTGTGGGAGGAGTTAGGTGCTGTTATTATTACCTCCCATAGTTGCTGTGATAATTAAATGAGATAATATTTGTAAAGTACTTGGAAAACCTTAGAGTAATGTGTAAATTTCCATTATTAATGAATCAATCATTAAACATTTGTTAAGCATCTACTATGTACAAGGCACTGTGCTAAATGTTAAGGATGCAAAGAGAGACAAAATGCAATCCCTTTTCTCAAGGAGTTTATAATCTACTGGGGGAGACAACATACAACAAAATATATACAAAGAAAACTTTGTATAGGACAAATTGGGAATAATTAACAGTGGGAATACACTAAAATTATTGTTATTTATTTATGAGTTGTTTTTCAGTCATGTCCCAATCTCTGTGACCCCATTTGGAATTTTCTTTGCAAAGATACTAATGTGGTTTGCCATTTCCTTCTCCAGTTCATTTTATAGATGAAGAAATGGAGGCAAACATGGTTAAATGACTTTCTCAGGATCACACAATTAGTAAATGTCTAAGGTTGGATTTGAATTCAAGAAGATGAGTCTTCCTCACTTCAGACCTTAAACTCTATTCACTTTGCTACCTAGCTAAAATTAAGAAGGATTAGGAAAGGCTTTTTGTAAAAGATGGGGTTTTAGTTGGGATATAAAGGAAGCCAGAGAAGACAGTAGGAGAACATGAGGAGAGAGAAGAGCCAGAGCCTAGAGTTGCAAGGTCTCGTTCACGGCACAGTTAGGAGATCAGTGTCATTGGACTAAGACGTGTAAAGAGATAAAAAGATTGGAAGGTGGAAGGAGAGGTCATGGAGGGCTTTGAATGCCAAACAGAAATTGTCCCTGGAGGTGTAGGAGTTTATTGAGAAGAAGAGTGGCATATAAAGGAGGAAGAGGAAGATGAGAAGGAGGAGGAGAAAGAGGAGAGGAAGCAGAAAGGGAAGAGGAAAAAGAAAGAAAAAGAGGGAGGGGGAGGGGGAGAGAGAGGAAAAGGAAGAGGAGAAGGAGGAGGAGATGAAGAGAGAGGAAGGAAGTTGAGGGAGGAGGAGAGGAAAGGAGGGAAGAAAAGGGGGAGGAGAAGGAAAAAGAAGAGAGGAAGGAAGAGGAAGGGAAAGAGGAAGAGGAGGAGCAGATTGAGAGGAAGAGGAGAGGGAGGAAGAGAGGAGGAGAAAGGAGAGAGGAAGGAAGTTGAGAGAGGAGGAAGAGAAAGAAAGAGAGAGGAGGAAAGAGAAGGGAAGAAGGAGAGAGGAGAAGAAAGAAGGGAAGAGGAAGGGGAGGAGGAGAAGGAAGAGGAGGAGGAGGAGGAAGAGGAAGAAGAAAAAGAGGAAAAGGAAACAATCAGCTTGAGCACTTGGTGATATAACCCAGATCCCTGGTTGTAAGTGCTATATGTCTGCCATAGTTGTAGCTAGGTGCCACTCAACTAAGACCATGGAAGCTATCATGCTTCCTCTGCCCAATCTTCTTCTTCATGTGCTCTTGTGGTCTGCCTTGTGTTCATGGCTCTGGGGTTATCCAACTTCTAAGTGGAGGAAGAAGGTTTCTCCATTCTCATATTCATTGGCTCTTTACCCACATTAAAGTTACTCTGGGGAGTTACTTCTAAAACCAATAATTACAGAAATGGTGATGGACTCAGAATTGAGAGATTGTTAAAGTTAAACTCTGCTTAATATGTCCACATGGGTCAAGTATGAAACAGTTTATTCCCACATAGGAAAGGGAATTCTAAGCAATAAAGGATCATTAAATGATGAACAGAATTTACTAACATCACTATTAGTATAATTGGTGGGGATGGGGGAAAGATAATATTCAAGCTTTGTAGAAACAAAAACAGTTTCTTTGCAGACTGTTACTTAATCAGTTAAAGACAACTAGTTGGCAAAGTGCATAGAGCACAAGCTCTGCAGTCAGGAAGACTGATCTTCCTTGAGTTCAAATCTACCCTCAAACACTTGTGACCCTGGACAAGTTCCTTCGCCTGTTTGTTTGGTTTCCTCATCTGTAAAATGAGCTGAAGGAGGAAATGGCAAACCACTTTGGTATTTTTGCCAAGAAAACCCCAAATGGGGTCACGAAAAGTCGGACGTGACTACAAAAAGGGAGCAACAGCAACCACAAATTAGCCAGTTCACATTTCTCCTCCTCTGGGTATAATATAATTGAAAATATAATTGAAGTGGGATTCCAGGAGCCTCCTTCCTACCTCAGCCCTTCCCTTGACATCAATCTATGTCTGTAATGGTTGATGTTGCATCCCTAAGCATCTATAAGCCCCCCAGGGCTTTTTAGTATTCAAAGAGTCAGTAGAATAAATAATACCTAGAGAGGTAGAGACCAGAAGCATCTGGTATAGACCCTACTTGAGTCCATGTTCCACATGAGGCCCCTTGAGCCACTGTCCTTGTCTCCATTTACAGAAAGAGAAACTGAGGCTTGTAGTGATTTGTCCAGAGTAAGTATAAGAAGTGGGAGTGAAGTCTGAGGTTTTTTTAAAATTTAAGTCCTGAGCTCTTTTCGCTTCTCCACATGGAAGATGCTTCAGAGATATTTGTCAAAACAGAATTAAATCGACATTCTTGTTAATGGCTATTTGGCAAAAGACACAGAAATGTTCTTCAAAAACCATTTCATCCATAAACCCTCAGTTAAAGGGAAGGATGTAGCCTGGAACTGGACCTATAAGTATGATAATAACAACCTGTGTTTATGTTGTATTTTGAGGTCCACAAAGCACTTTGCTCTCTGGAAGACATTTATAGCCCATCGGCAATTGCTTTCTGATCTAGTAAGAGGAGAACATAGCATCGTCAGGCAAATGGATGGTTATGATTCCAACGGCCCCTCTGGCATCAACAAGAGCATCATGGGTAGAGCTGTTGAACAGTAACCCTTCACGACTGGATTCTCTAATGAATCTCTGAACCCTAATGCCTAAACTCACAGAATGACTCTGTCTAGATACCCTGCCAAGCATAGGGAAGGAGAATTTGACTCTTCTGAGGTGGAACATGTAACTAAGAGTGGTTTTAATTTAGTTTGTGATGCAATCAGAGTTAAATGATTTATCCAGAGTCACAGCACTAGTGTCAATTGGCTGATTCCAGGGCTGGTTCTCTATCTACTGGTCCACTTAGCCACTCAACTAAGAGTTCTTAAAAATAAAAGGAGTCTTCTTTCTCAGAGAACCCAGCCAGCTCTAGGGAGGAGTGTCTGTTAGTAATCAAGGTCTGTATTTTTCTAATGAGCAAATTTGCATTTGTCTTGACTGACTTGTTCAATCCTATCAAATAACAATAATAATTATGTTAATATAGTATTTAATGATTTACAAAGTACTTCATGTCATTATAATGATGTTGTTCCGTCCTGTCTAATGCTTTGTGGTCCCATTTGGGGTTTCTTGACAAAGATAATGCACATGATTTCACACATGAGGAAAACGAGGCAAACAAGAGTAAGTGACTTGCCCAGGGTCATATAGCTAGTATATGTCTGAGGCTGAATTTGAACTCAAGTCTTCCTGGCTCAAGCTCTATCTACCTAAACATCTAGCTTCTTGATCATCATAAAACCAGCTAGCAGTTATTAGCTCTGAGGTTTATAAAGTATTTTTCAAATATTAACACAATTGATTGTCATAACAATTCCATGAGGTAGGTACTGTAATTAATCCCATTTAACAGGGGACAAAACTGAGGCTGAGATGGGGCATGCAACTAATAAGTGCCTGAGGGAAGATTTGAATCCAGCTCTTCTTGACCCACTGCTCTATCCACCATGCCACACTACCTCACAAAGTTTAAAAGAATGATCTAGTCTTTATAGCAGAACTGAAATTCCAAACAGGTATGTAGTTCAGGTTTCACTCACCCACTAATGATACCCAGTGCATATGTTCAGCATCAGAAAAAGTCTGAAGTTAGTGTTTCTCTTTGGATAAAGAGAAAAAAAGCTCCAACTTCTTCCTAATATTCCTCCCCTTCATTTATTTGCTCATTCATCTTGTTACTCACTGCAGAGGCAGTGTGGTATAGTGGGCTGAGTGAGGATAGCCTCTACCATGGGATCAGGGACACATTTCTCCTCTCTGCTCCCAAGGGATGCTAGAAAACAGAAAATGACCAATGAGGCGCCCCCCTGCATTGCTCAAGAGAGCTTCTTGTGCTGGTCATGTGTCTGACCTCAACTCTTAAGACATAAGCTATCCCAGGGGTGATTGTGAGCATCAAGTGAGAGAAGGGGATGTTTGGTGCTTTGGTACATGATAAAGCATGAATTGAATGTCAGCTAATATGGATGTGGGGGCAGGAAAAAATGACCTTTGACAGTGCCAACAAGGGGTCAGAGTTTTATAGAAAGGAAGGTTAAGTGCCTTGTTTCCAGTGATACAGTTAATTAGTCAGTTTTAGGATTAGAACTCAGATCTTGATCTTCAGACATCAAGCTCTTTGGTCATCCATTACATCATGCCTCAGAAACTCTTAATTATTGAGTTTGGATTCTTCTGGGAAATGCCAGACTAACTCTCTGTAACCCACAAGGGGAGCCATGATGTAGGAGACAAAGTGTCTACATTGAATCTTTACAGTTCAAATGTCCCCTTCCCTCCCTACTCCTTCACCGCCATAGGACAGTGAGTCACATTTTAATTTGGGCAACATATATTTTATTAATTATCTTTCATTAATCTTTAATTCACATTGCTTTATGAATCATATTGGGAGATGAAAATCAGATTAAAAGGGGAAAAACATGGGAGAGAAAAAAACACAAAAAAGTGAATAGAACATGTGTGGACTTATATGTTTCTCCATGGTTCTTTTCTGGAATACCATTTCTGGAGAAATGGTTATCTACTATCCCAAATTTATTGAGATTGCCTTGGATCACTGAATTGCTGAGAACCAACTCTTTCATAGTTGATCATGGCACATTCTTGCTGTTATTGCGTACAATGTATTCCTGGTTCTGCTTGTTTCACTCATCATCAGCTCATATAAGTCTTCCCAGGCCTTTCTAAATTCAGCTTGTTCATCATTTCTTATAGAACAATAATATTCTACTATCTTCATATATCACAACTTGTTCAGCCATTCCCCAATTGATGGACATCTACTAATTTTCCAATTCTTTGTTACCATAAAAAGAGGGGCTACAAACATTTTTGCACATGTGGGCCCTTTCCCCTCCTTTATGATTTCTTTGGGATATAAGACCAGTAGAAACACTGCTGGATCAATGCACAGTTCGATAGTCCTTTGGGCATAGTTCTAAATTGTTCTCCAGAATGGTTAGATCATTTCACAACTCCACCAACAATGCATTCGTGGGATGTCCCCACATCCCTTCCAACATTTATCATTATCTTTTCCTGTCATCTTAGCCAATCTGAGAGGTTGAGGTGGTACTTCTGAGTTATTTTAATTTGCATTTCTTTAATCCATAGTGATTTAGAGCAGCTTTTCCTGTGACTATAGATGACTTTAATGTCATCATCTGAAAATTGTCTGTTCATATCCTTTGACCTTTATCAATCGGGGAACAATTTGTATTCTTACAAATTTCACACAGTTCTTTATATATTTTAGAAACGAGACCTTTATCAGAAACACTGGCTGTAAAAAAGGGTTGTTTTCCCTTTTAATCTTGTTTCTTTTGATTTTGTTTGTGCAAAACCTTTTTCATTTAATATAATCAAAGTTGTCCATTTTGCCTTTCGTAATGTTCTCTATTTCTTCTTTGGTCACAAATTCCTCCCTTTTCCAAAGATCTGATAGGTAAATTATCCCTTGCTCTCCTAAGTTGCTTATAGTATCACCCTTTAGGGCAACATATATGTATGGAACTGAAAGAAAGTTGGCTCCATCCAAATGGAAATATCAAGCTTATCACAATTTACCTGCTAATTGCAGCATCCTTGGTTGTTTCATCTGATAGAAAATTTTCTCCCCCCACCAAGTTTCTATGACTTCTATTCAGTGTGCACAGCAACCAATGGAAACCTTTCTAGAGACTCAGAATAATAACTTGAGGAGCCATCAGGAGGAAAAAAAAACAAAAAAAAAAACTACTTTCCTTTTTGCACTTTAGCTTTTGCATAATCTGCAATATCCAGTCATAATTTTGGACTAAATGGAAAATAGCAATAAAAAGCGACTTTTCCATTTTCTCTCCCCCCCAACATTGGGCCCAGTATTTTTTTTCCCCAACTGGGTGAGAAATCTTGGCCTTCAGCTAGTCCCCTAATGGGAAGTTCAATAAATACGCCATCGATTGACTGGGCTCTTACCAAACACTGTCGTTACTGCTCCAGCTCTCATTTCTGAAAAGATGATTTTAAAATGTACACAAATGGAGCTGTCTGAGGCTACCTCAAGAAATGAACTCCTGAGCACACTCTTCTTTCAGCAGCTGACCCTTCTTTCCCTCAGCTTAAAAAGAAAGAAAAAAAAAAGAAGCAAAAAGAAAAAAAATCACCTCTGTATCGTTCCCATGTTGTTTCAAAGCCTTTCCCCGTGAAGTGTTTGTACATTCCCCTCCTCAGCCATGAAGTAGAGTCCATGAATAACAAACTGAATAATGCTTACATATATGAGTAAAGACTCCTTGCAGCCGACAACCACTTCCTACAGGTGACAGGCAATCTTCTGCCGGGGCTTCACCTGACTAGTCATTTTGGGACATGATCACAAGGGTTGGAGACTGATGAAATTATCCTGTCCAGCATCAAACACAAAGGCACTGTAAATCAGCAGCTTCGGTGGCAGCCGCGAATAGCTCATTGCTTATGCTCTCCTGGCAGCCACTTCCCCTCGGAGCTACATGAAGAAGCCTCCCCATATCATTAGTTGACCCTTTGAGATCTTTTATGCTTTCCCCCAGCCCCCACCCTCAATCAAGCTCCCTTTGAATGTAATACTCCGGCTCCTTTGTCAACATCAAGCCTTGTGACTTAAAACATAGTGGTCCCATGGCGGAGCCGGCTTTCCTTGGGATAACATGGTCAGCGTGTCTGCATTAATACCCTCCTGTCTGTGGTAACTCTCCACTTGACCCCGCTAGACAAGCTATTCTGGGCGCTCGACTTCCACTGCCTTGGATTTCTAGGGGGTTACTTACGGAATGGGGAACTGAAATAAGGATGCTCGACATCTCTAACTTTTCCAGGGGAGTTCTGCCCAAAGGAAAAAAAAAAAAAAAAAAAAAAAGAAGCCCCATGAGAAATTGATCTTGCAAATACATTCTACCCAAAGAAGGGGACAAAGTGTGTGTGATTTACAAGGAATATCTGCTGAACAGTGCTTGATTTACACCAGACCTAAAAAAAAAAAAAAAAAAAAAAAAAAATGTGGAGAAAGCGCTCGGAAGTCGCCCTGCCAAGGGAATCGTATTTTAAGAGTAAAAAAATGGCCGTTTTCATTGAATAGGTAAGGAGCTTTCTAAGGGTCCCATTTCCCCATCACTTGGCCCGGGATTTACACATATTGTTGCCTCCAGTGGAGATGGGAAGTTTTCCTGTAAATCCTGGAAGGCCTCATTGGGAAATGTGGCTGTTCAAAGGGTCGTGATGGTCTATGATTTGCACGAAGTTGATGGTGTGTGTGCTTCCCCCCTCCCTGACGGTCTCCATGTAGGACAGCTTGAAGAGACCCTGCTGTACAGGGGCGCCCGCTTCCCCGGGGCCTCGGGACCTCGGCCTTTCCCCTGCTTTCCTGCAGAACCTGCTCGGCCGGGCAGGGGGGCCGAGGAACTGAAAGGGCCGAGAGCCCCGGGAGAAGGGCGTGAGTGGGGCCTGCGGCGGACAAAAGGCGAGCCTCCCTGCGCTCGATTTCGTCTTCCGCTCTACATTTCTAGTTGGAAAAGGAACCTGTGGAGTTCCTCCATATTTTTTTTCCTCAACTGTTTTTGACGCTGTCTCTCCGTTGGGCGGCCTAGAAAAAAGGGCGGGGGGTGGAGGTGGGGATGGGAAGAGCCCACGTGGGACCCTGAGCCCCCCCCCCCCCCCGGTTTGTCATCACCCTGAACTTTTATTTGGAAAATAAACACCCACTGAGAAGGATGCCCGCGGGGTCGGGGAGAGCGGGGGCTGCGGGGAGAGCGGGGGGCCTGGGGCCGCAGCCGCACAGCCGGGCCTCCAGCCTCTCCCCTCTTCCCCTTTGTCCGCGGCCCTTTCTGCGGCCCTGGTCGGCAGCGCGCCTTCCTTCCGCGGCTGCTCTTTAATTATCCTGCACTTTGTTCTGGGAAGGTGCGCGCTGGCTCCGGGCCAGCGTTGGCTGGGATTCGTCTCGTCACTACGGTGTCTAACAGCACTCACCGAACAATATCCCAATTAGGGCTTTAAGTGCTGGAAACATGATATGGCAGCGCGGCTTTCTCCGCTGCGGAGCCGCAGAACTTGCAGAAGCCCGGCCCGGCGCAGGCTCATCCTGCCGCGAGCCCGGCCCGGGGGCAGCTGGCCGCTCGCGGCACCGCCGGTGGCAGCCACATGGTGCCATTGCAAAAGTGAAAATGCCAACGCCTGCCCGCCTTCCTTCTCTCCCTTCCTCCCTCCCTCCTCCCTCCTCCCTCTCTCCCTCTCTCTCTTCCTTCCTTCCTTCCTTCCTTCCTTCCTTCCTTCCCTCCCTCCTTCCTTCCTTCCTTCCTTCCTTCCTTCCTTCCTTCCTTCCTTCCTTCCTTCCTTCCTTCCTTCCTCCCTTCTTTCCTCCCTTCTTTCCTCTCTCCCTTCCCTCTTTCCCTCCCTCCCTCCCTCCTCTCTCCCTCTCTCCCTCTCTTCTTTCCTCCCTCCTTTCCTTCCTTCCTTCCTTCCTTCCTTCCTTCCTTCCTTCCTTCCTTCCTTCCTCCCTTCTTTCCTCTCTCCCTTCCCTCCTTCCTTCCTTTCTTCCTTCCTTCCTTCCTTCCTTCCTTCCTTCCTTCCTTCCTTCCTTCCTTCCTTCCTTCCTTCCTTCCTTCCTTCCTTCCTTCCTTCCTCCCTTCTTTCCTCTCTCCCTTCCCTCCTTCCTTCCTTTCTTCCTTCCTTCCTTCCTCCCTTCTTCCTCCCTCCGTCCTTCTTTCCTCTCTCCCTTCCCTCTTTCCCTCCCTCCCTCCTCTCTCCCTCTCTTCTTTCCTCCCTCCCTTCCTTCCTTCCTCCCTCCCTCCTTCCCTCTCTCTCTTCCTTCCTTCCTTCCCTTCTTTCCTTCTTTTCTTCCTCCCTCTTTTCCTTCTTTCCTTTCTTCCTTTCCATCTTTCCTTCCTTCTTCCCTCCCTCCTTTCTTCCCTCTTTCTTTTTTTCTGTCTCTTTCTTCCTTATTCCCTTCCTCCATCCATCCTTCTCTCCTTCTTCCTGTTTTCTCCCCTCCTTCCTTCCTTCATTATATCTTCCTTCCTTTCTCCCTCCCTCCTTTTCTCTTTCTTGCTCCCTTCCTCTCTCTCTTCCTTCCTTCCTTTCTCTTTCATTCTTTCTTTCTTCCTTTGCTTTTCACTCTTTCACTTCCTCTTTTTCTCTTCCTCTTTTATTTTTCTTTTCCTTCTTCCTTTATTCTTTCCTTCTTTTTTCATTTTCTCTTTCTACATTCATTTCCTTTTCTTCTTCCTTCTCTCCCTTTCTCCCTCCCTTTCCCTCTCTGTCTCCTAATTGGCTCTTTGGATTAATTCTCTAACTCAAAAGAAGCCAAAGCACAGGTGTTTGGGGGATGTCATATAGCAGCAATGGTGAGAAAACACAATGGACACAAAAGAAACAAGGGTTTTTTTTTTCTTTTAATTCTTCCATTTGCTTCAAAGGTGATTGTGTAAAATTCTCAGCTCTTGTTAAAGTGACCAAAGAGGAGCCTTTGATTTCTGTTCCATGGTATTTTATGAAGCCAGTCCATCTGGTTGGTTCTTCTTCTCATCATCATTTAGCCTAGGTGTTTTAGAATGATGGGACTGAGCTTAATTCAAGTGCTAAACATTTATTAAATATCTACTGTAAGCCAAGCCCTGTTCTTGGCTCTGGAGATTCAAAGACAAAGAGTCAGAAATCTAGATTTTGAAGGGAATCTTGAGGCCACTGAGTCCATGTCTTTCATTTCACATGAGGAAGTGAGACTCAAAGAGCTTAAATAATTTGCCCCAAGTCACACATAGACTGCAAAACTTCATCTTTGGAGTCAGTTTTTCTGAATCTAGATTTCAAACCCAGCATTCTTTCCAACATGCCCCTCTGACTCTCCAATCAAATACCACATTTGAAGAAACACTTATTGACAGTTTTTCTGGATGAAATTGGAGGGGGTGAAGGATACATTTTTAGATAAGTATGGGGGCCTATTTAATCATCAACATCATAAGAACATAAGTTTGGACCTTGAAATGACCTTGGTGATCAGATCCAGTCTGGCTACCTCATTTTACAGATGATAAAATTGAGAACTGGAGAGGGAAAGTGTTGTTCAAGATCACCCAATAGTGTGTAGCACAATCAAGCCAGCTCAGATGGGTAATGCTGTAATATACTGCTGTGCTCTTGTTTTCTCATCCTCTCTATTTATCCTTCAAAATAGCACTGAGTAAGTCCTCTAGGTCTGACATCATCCCATGGTTTTAGAAATGACAGAGACTAATAGCCTACTTGAGATTGGATATTCAGGACAAAGGGTTTCTTACACAGGAGAAATGGCTCCTGTAACTTTACTAAATCCTCATAAGAAAAGAAGGGCATGCAGTCCTTATTCAAAGATCAAGTCAATAATCCTTAGGTACCTGTAGCCCTTATTTGTCCTGAGAACAGATCCCTTATAGGCAAGAGGATGCTGAATTTCTTAAACATCTTTATTTTTTTTTCCCAAAGATCCCCTTTCTTGGGGAAAATGCAGTTGAAGACTATAATAATGACTTTTTTGGCTCTCATAGATGGGCTAAATTGGATTAAAAAACAAAGCCTCAATTAATTAACACTGCTGTTCATAACCCTCCAAACTCCAACTGGTGACTTCCCTTTTAACCAAATATAATCCAATCCAGTCTAGTTTAGTTCAATTCAATCTAATCCAATACATTCCATAACTCAACCTGTTCCATAGCCAATGCAATTCAATCTTATCCAGTCTAATCTAATACAATCCAGTTCAGCCCAATACAGATTCTAGTCTAGTTAAAAAAAAAAAAAATCCAGTCCCTACAATCCAACTCAGTCTGTTTCAGTTCAGGTAAAATGAATGCTCAGTCCAGCCCAATTTAGGCTGTGAAGTATTTCTTCTTTCCTTGAGCTTTCTTTCTTTTAGGGCAACCTCAGCTTCCAAGAATAAACCCAATCCCCAATGAAACTGTTTGTAAGGAGACATGGTTGTCCAGAAGAGGTTAGCTTTAACCATCAAATTTGGCATACTTTCACCCAGAAAGGATTGAAAGATGGTGATAGAAAGGTATACTAGTTGCTCAGTAGAACACATCTCAATCAAAGCATTGCTGAATTGTGGGACTTTTATTCAATATTTATTGACTCTGAAGTTGGAGATTCAATCTGGGAGGGAAAGATTAGATCTTTATCCAAACAGGTGACAAAATTCTAAGCACAACTCATACTAAAGAAAATGATTGAGTAGTGCTTGAGTGAAACTGCAGCAACTGTGCTTTAAATAAATAATAATGTGGCAATTACTGCTACATATTTAAATCCCAGGAATAAAACAGAGTAAAAAAGATAACTTCCTTTTCATAGTAACCTGACCCAAAGTTACCTTGGTGTTATAGACTGAATGTTGGACTTGGAGTCAAGAAGGTAGCTGCAGATCCTTCCAGTAGATTAAACTCCTTGAGGGCAGGTTTTGTTTTTGTGTCACTAGCACCTAGCAGAGAGTCTGCTAAGTTAGATACTTTAATAAATTCTTTATGAATTGAATTCCATGTCTGAAACTTATATTGCAAAAATGACTGTGGGCAAGTCACTTGCTCAGTGAATCACAATAACTTCCTAGAATTTATTTAGGCATAACTGGATTGTGACCTGCCTCTGTAGAAGGCTTTCTCACACTGGAAATTCCATAAATAAATCACAGATCTTTACCATATTCATATCATCAGACACAAAGCTTACTTAAATCTAGCATAAATTGTGGATAAAGAAATTTCTGGAGGCTGGCTTCCAACTACATGGCTGTTTCCATGTTTATCAGTTCATGATAGGAGAAAATATTGAAGTGACTTTTAAGCAACAATAATCAGAGGTTGTTATTCTTAAGAAAAAGTATTAAAACATAAACTAATCTTTTATTTCACATCTTCACAGAATTTCACAGTTGGAAGGAATCTCAGAGTCCAACCTATACCCTCAGAGAAACCTCCCTTCAATACACTAGATAAGCGATCACAAAACCTTTTATAGAAAACTTTAAATGAGAAAGATTCCATTTTTCCCGAAGCATTACTTTCCATTTCTAGATAGTTCTAATAATTAGGAAATTTTTCATGATATTGATCTGCTTCTTAGTTATTCTCTGAGATCTTGAAAATAGCTCTCAAGATCCCTCTGATGATTTTTCCTTTTCCAGGCTAAGCATCTCCATTTATTTCAACCTATCCTCATATGATATGATTAAAATATTTCATTTTTCCAAGTGTTCTCCTCTGCATACTCACCATTCCATCAGTATCCTTCCAAAAATGTGTTGCACAGAACTCAATCCTTTAAATTTAGTCTGAAAAAGGCAAAGCATAGTATAATCACCACACCCTTGTTTCTGGAAGCCATCCTTCTCCTAACATAAATCAATAATACATTCAGGATTTTGACTATCATGGTACTATTGTCTCATACTAAGCTTGCAGTCTGTGAAAATTCCAAAATCTTTTTCTGATAAATGGCATTTAATCATGTTTCTCCCATCTTGTAGCTGTGAGGTTGATTTATTGAATCCAAGTGTAATTCTTTAAATTTATTCCAATTAACTATGCCCAAAAAGTTATCAAACTGTGCATACCCTTTGACCCAGCATTGCTGTTATTGGGATTATATCCCAAAGAAATACTAAAGAGGGGAAAGGGACCTGTACATGCCAAAATGTTTGTGGCAGCTCTTTTTGTTGTAGCTAGAAACTGGAAGATGAATGGATGTCCATCGGTTGGAGAATGGTTGGGTAAATTATGGTATATGAAGCTTATGGAATATTATTGCTCTGTAAGAAATGACCAGCAGGAGGAATACAGAGAGGCTTGGAGAGACTTACATCAACTGATGCTGAGTGAAATGAACAGAACCAGAAGATCGCTGTACACTTCAACAACAATACTGTATGAAGATGTATTCTGATGGAAGTGGAGATCTTCAACATAAAGAAGATTCAACTCACTTCCAGTTGATCAATGATGGACAGAAACAACTACACCCAGAGAAGGAACACTGGGAAGTGAATGTAAATTGTTAGCACCACTGTCTATCTACCCAGGTTACTTATACCTTCGGAATCCAATACTTAACGTGCAACACGAAAATGGTATTTACACACATATATTGTATCTAGGTTATACTGTAACACATGTAAAATGTATGAGATTGCCTGTCATCTAGGGGAGGGAGTAGAGGGAGGGAGGGGAAAATCTGGAAAAATGAATACAAGGGATAATATTAACAAATAAATAAATAAATTTATTCCAATTAAATTTCATTTTAAGAGATTTTTGCTTAATGTTTTAGTCACTCTTCAATTTATTTATATAATGAATATGAGTACTGACATAGCTCCATATTTTCCAGTGGTCTGTCAATTTATTTGTGACTAATAGACAAGGATCTTATACTCATACCCAATATTTGATTAACATTTATTAATTATTGAATTATAAAATACTGGGGCTTTTAGTGTTCCTTGCCTTTTTTTTTCACTCTAGATCATCACTACAAAAGTGTCCAAGGGCTGCAGAAGGCTATTTTATAATTTTCTTTTCCAAGTGTTGCAAGTTACAAATAATTCATTACCTAATGGCCAGCTTAGGCTCTGCTCAATGATAATATAACTAATGTTTCTTGTTCCACTCATTTTCACTTAAATTCTTCCCATCACTATTCTCTCCTATTTATTCAGTTTCTTCATTTTGTAATATTTTTATAATAAATAATGATACATTGATGTGCAAAAATGTTTGTGGCAGTCCTTTTTGTAGTGGCAAGAAAATGAAAACTGAAAGGGTGTTGGAGAATGGCTGAATAAGTTATGGTATATGAATGGAATGGAATTTTATTGTTCTATAAGAAATGATCAGCAGGATGATCAGGCCTCTCTAGAGGCCTGGAGAGACTTATATGAACTGAGGCTGAGTGAAGTGAGCAGAACCAGGATTTCGTTGTACATGGCAATGGCAAGATTATACAATGATCAATGAGCAATCCAATGGATGTAGCTCTTGTCAATAATGAGATGATTCAGCTAGTTCCAAAAATCTTGTGTTGATGAGAACCATCTACACCTAGAGAGACAACTGTGGGAACTGAATGTGGATCACAACATAGCATTTTCACTTCTTTTGTTGTTGCTTGCTTGAATTTTATTTTTTCTCGTTTTTTTTTCCTTTTTGATTTGATTCTTCTTGTGCAACAAGATAATTGTAAAAATATGTATATCTATATTGAATTTCACATTTATTTTACCATGTTTAATATAAATTGGATTACTTACCATCTAGAAGAGGGGTTGGGGGGAAAGGGAGGAAGTTGGAACACAAGGTTTTGCAAGGGTCAATGGTAAAAAATTATCCTTGCATATGTTTTGAAAATAAAAAGCCTCAATAGAAAAAAAAAACTTTAAAAAATAATGATATGTTGGTATTTCTATCCTTTCATCTATTCCATTCTTATATATGAGTTTTGTTCAAGAATCACAGAATCTCAGGGCCGGAAAGGACCTCAGCACTCATAGCCAACCTGTGCAGAAAAAAAGAATTCACACTATAATGTACCCAACAAGTGATTGTATAATCTCAGTCCAAAGACCTCCAAGGATTACAAACTCAGTGCCAGTCCAGGCAGTTCACTCCATTTTTGGAGAGCTCTCATTCATAGGAAGGTCTTCCAAGCACCCATTCTTCATTGGCTCAATGCAACTCCCCCACTTTGCTTCTAGAACGAGCAGAACAAATCCAACCCTTCCTTCAAAAGACAGCCTTCAAATACTTGAACATATCTATGATATTATTTCCCAGCCCACCTCTAAGCTTGTCCATGGCAAACATACCTATTTCTTCCAGTGATTATCCCTATGACATATATGCAGGCCCTTTTCCCATTCTGATTGCTTTCCTTTGAAAACTTTCCAGCTTGTCAATGTCTTTCCTTGACTGTAACATCCAGAACTGATTAGAACACTCAAGATGAGGTCTGATGAAAGTGAAAGACAGTAGGACTGTCTCTTCTCTATTTCTGGCATATATTTCCTTTTTAATGAAGCCTAAGGCCTTATTAATTTTTGTATCTGTTCCCAATCCTGAGTCTCACCCTTCCTTGGCCCAGATCTATCTGTCAATAGCACCAAATTATAGTGGAAAATCTGATTAGAGTTTTGAGTATATTAAGAGAGGCATACTGTTTATAAGAAGGAAAGTTATTATTTGACTATAATAAGAATAGAATATTCTTCGTTCGTGTCTACCTACTCATCCTCAATTCCAGATGAAATCCCACCTTCTATAGAAGAAGTGGCAAGGGATAAGGTGGAAACAGTCTCACAGGAGCATGGAACTTTTGAGAGGAGAAAACATATTATTGATAGCTTTCCATTTTAATAAATTGTTCTTAATTCTGTGCTAGGTTCTGTTATTTCAAAGCTGCTAATATGCTATTGCAGTATCCTAGGACAATGCCACAGTCAACTTGTTTTGGTTGTATTTCTCCCTATCAATATTGAGAATTATCATTGCTATTTCCTTTTAAAAATGGAAAAGTCTGTCTCAATTAGTGATTCCACGAATAGTGGTAGGATGCATAGGTGTGTGTGTGGTACCTGTAGAAAATATACTCCCCAAAGTTAAAGGAGAAAACTAAAACCCTTTATTTTGCTTACTTTTTCCCTCTATAAATAAAAAGTGGCACCATATAGGAAGAAGAATCATTGATCTAGACCAAAAGAGAATTGAAACCTGGATCTGCCACTTCAAGATAAGTTTCTTTAGACAGGATATCTTATCTTCCTGGGTCTCAATTTACTCATCTGTGAAATGAGACTGTTAAACAAGATTATCTCTCTAGGGTGCCTTTGAAGTCTAAAATCTGATTATGTTGTGATGGATGAAAAGGATGCAAAGTACAATGAGAGTTTAAAGTTTGGGGATTCTATTCAATTCAATTAAACATTTACCAAGTTGTGTCAAGCTAATAAGTATTTATTAAAATGCCTCCTATGTGCAAAGCACTGGATCAAGTGCCAGGAATCAGGAAGACCTCTTTTCCTGAGTTCAAATCTGACCTCAAATACTCACTAGCTATGGGAGCCTGCCAAGTCACTTCATTCTGCCTCGCTTTCCTCAACTGTAACATGAGCTAGAGAAGGAGATAGCCACTACAGGAGCTTTGCTAAGAAAATCAAATGGGGTCACAAACAGTCAAATAGGACCCAAAACTAACTGGACAACAACAATAACTATGTACAAAGCACTGGCGGCTCTTATAGGTAAAGGTTAAGAGGAAACCATCCTATATCTTCCACAAATTTAGCACTCCTCACTAGGACCTATCCTTTAGCCCCAATTTAGCCCTTTGAAATAACAATCTCTTGGCTATATGATAATAATTTTCTCCTTCTTGGCTGTATGACTTGCCCTTTAAAAAGACTAGCTTGTTCCACCTTCCCAAATTCCACCTCCCTTCCCCATTTATCACATAAGACAGTTTTCATTTCTTCTGAGTCCTTATCTCTCTCTCAGAACTTCAATCCATTCCAGATCAATTCTATGAAGAATTCTTAGGGTCTAATGCAAATTCAAAAGAAAATAAACAAATTCTAGTCCCTGCTCTTAAGGAACTTCCAGTCTGATAATGAGGATAAGCCCGGCATAAATGAGTGTTATATAAGCCTAGGTAGAAATAAATTCAGAATTAGAATAGAAAAGAAAAAGAAAAGGAGAAATGGCAAAGCATTGAATAGTGAAGAGCTTTGGTCTTGGATTTAGAGGATTTGGGATTAAATTCTCATATAAGACATTTACTCAGGTACATGGCTTAATAGATAGTGTGGATACAATGATCAATTCTAATGGACTTGCCTCTTTTCAACAATGAGATGATTCAGGCCAATTCCAATAGACTTGGGATGGAGAAGCCATCTCCATCCAGAGAGAGGATTGTGGGGACTGAGTGTGGATCACAACACAGTATTTTCACTTTTTTGTTGCTGTTTGCTTGAATTTTGTTTTCTTTTTCTTTTTTTTCTTTTTGATCTGATTTTTCTTGTGCCGCATGATAATTGTGGAAATAAGTATATAAGAATTGCACATATTTAACATATATTGAATTACTTGCCTTCTAGGGGAGAAGGGAGAGGAAAGGAGAGGGGGAAATGGAATGCAAAGTTTTGCAAGGGTGAATGTTGAAAATTATCCATGCATATATTTTGAAAATAAAAAGCTTTAATTGAAAAAAAAAAAAAAAGATAATATTGGCCCACAAGTCAGAAGACCTGGATCTCAACCTTATCTCAATGTACTTATTGCTATGGAACTCTAGCCACATCATTGAACCTCTTTTAGACTCAGTTTCCTTATCTGTAAAATAGAGACAATATTAGTGCCAACTTCATTGGACCATTGTGAAGATTCACTGCAAACCTTCAAACCACATGTATGTTAGCGCTCGTTATTAGCCATTATTACTATTGCATCATTACCTATTACTCTCTATTTTTATGAACTGTTACTATCAGCTGTGTGACCCTGGACACAAAGACAAAGCAAATCACTTTCCCTCTGAGCTTCAGTTTGCTCATTTGTAATATGATGGGATGGACTCCATGACCTCTCAGCCTCTCAATGCTGCCTTTCCCAATGGACAATGGCACTATTCTTTATGATATTTATCTTTTGTGGATATTATTCCTGTGGAAAATTGTATTTAAGAATAACTGTTTTAACTGTTTGGACATGTACACATATATTGTATTTAATTTGTACTTTAGCATATTTAACATGTATTGATCAACCTGCCATCTAGGGAGAAGGGAAGGAGGGGAAAAATTAGAACAAAAGGTTTGGCAATTGTCAGTGCTGTAAAATTACCCATGCTTATATCTGGTAAATAAAAACTATTAAAAAAAAAAAAAAAGAATAACTATTTTGCTCTCCTTATTATCTAGGGATCAGGAATTCTAATCTTACCTGATGCAATCTTTAGAGCTACATTCTTAAGAAATTATTTAATTTCACTATATTTTGAGAAGAATTTGTCATGTGCCAGACCCTATGCTTAGTTCTGGGGAGATAAATATTTTAAAAGCTCCTGCCCTCACGTTGTTTGCATTCTGCTGGAGGGTATGATAACAATAATAAAATATTTACATTTGAAAAGACATCCAAAAAGAAGTTGCAGTTACTTGGGAGGAGAGAATAAATGGATCCTCATTTGAACCTTCCCAGCCATTAAATGATCTCTCTTTTCATGAAGTCTGATAGCTTACATTGGACCAAGTTTTCATTTTATTTTCGTTAAACCTCCCTAGGCCAGAAAACCTGAGGAGTAAGTAAAAAAAAAAAAATCATCTGCGTACTATAATAAATGGATTTCTGCCAATGACAGGTCATGCTACAGGAAAAAAAATCCTGTGATGACCCTCTTTCCTCTCTGCTCATTTATCTCTTCCCAGTGTCCACTGATAGATTCCTGCTGCATGATTTATTGCAGAAAAACGCCACCTAGAAATGGGCTTTTGATAAAATTGTTCAAGGATTCCTGGACGATAAATCCTAATCTTAACATGCAATGCTGCAAGGTGTTTCACCTTTCTTATGCTATAAATAAAATATGCCAAATGGGATCATAAATCCATACATTTAAGCACTCTCGCTGTAGTTTCCGAAATAAAGTTACAGTGTGGTAGTCTGATGTTAATAGCAGCCATGAGGCTGGTGAAATTGATGGTAATATCTGTATATTTGCCAGCCAAATTTCCAGTGAACTGCTGTTCTCCTGATGAAATTCTCCTGTTTGGCTCAGCCAAGGATCAGGATAGGAACAAGTAGGGCTAAAAGGAAAACACTTCCCTGGTTGGCTAAAAGCAGGATAGTTGCTCCTGATCCCCAGAAGTGGGGGGAGGTGGATGAGGGGCAACTTGCCTGAGGAGATGGTGGGTGTTTTTAGCCCCCACTAAGACCTTGAGTGGTGATTGATCACAAGCATGAGGGAGGAGACCAACAATCACAGCAGTTATCTTCCTGTAACCCACCAGGATGCACTGGACCCAGCAAATGGGTCCCCCACTGATGTCTCTGTCCATGAACTCAGGTCCTGACTTCCTATCCAAATCTGGAAGGTTGTATGGGCTGCACACAGCTGGTGAGTGGGGATGTAGCAACATCTCCAACACACTGGGAAGGCCTCTCTCTGGATTGATTTTAATTATCAGGGGCTTTATGGCTCACAGGAATATTACAAGCATCAATCTATTCAGGCAGTCAGAGGGAGCCAGCATCTTAATCTAAGCCATAAGAGATGCACTAATGAAATCTGTGCCATTGAGGAGGCTAGGCAGAGAGGCAGCAAGCCTCTGGATTCTAGAAGATGAGAGGGGAATCAGAGAGAGAGTAAAGGGTGATATTTTTTGGAGGCAGAATGATTTAACTTTGTGCATGTGTGTTTCTCTTTCTTTCTCTCTAGCTTTCCCTTCTTTCCTCCTTCCCTCTTTCCCTCTTCCCTCCTCTCCACCTTGTGTGTGTGTGTGTGTGTGTGTGTGTCCCCCTCCTTCTCTCTCTCCTCCTTTCCTCCCTTTCTCAGACCTCCTAGCCATGGTCTGGGCCATGCATAGTCCTTAATTACAAGGATAATAATGTATACTGAAGCTAAAGTCTGATGGGTTTCTGGAGAGCTTTCCATGCAAAACAGAGGTGTTTATATTTGCTTCCAGAGACAAGACAATAGGGAGCCACTGGAGGTGATTGAGTCACTTTGACAGATTTGCACTTAGTAAAATAGCTTTGGCTTCAGGAGTTTCAGTGATCATCTGATTAAACCTTTTATTTGAAGGATCCTAGAATGTCAGAGTTGGAAGGGATTTGAGACCCCAAATGCACTAATGTACCTATCTTCCCACGGTCCCTCCAGCATTGATTGGTCCCATTTTTGTCATATCTGCTGGAAAAGATCTTGGAAATCATGAAGTTCAATCCCCTTATGTTACTACAGAGAAAAAAACTGAGATCATGGGAGAACAGACCACAGGGAACATCAGACTGAGAAGGACCATCCTTTCAATGGGGAAATTGAGGTTCTAGAAGGAAATTGTCTTGCCCCAGTTCATACAAGTGGTAAGTATTTAAGCCTGGATTTGAAATAAGAAAGGGAAGCTATAACAGTAATGGAAACACATGAGGATACAGGATCTAAGGGAAAATATTTTCAATGAAGATGAAAATTATCAATTCATTTGGATTAAATTTAGTTTCAGATGCCAAAGAAATCTTTATGCATGGTCAAAGAGTAGGGACATGAAGGTGGTGCCTCAGGGTCATAGGATCAAAGACTGAGAGCTGGAAGAGACCATCTGGCCCACCTAGAGGCCATGTAGCCCAACTCATTCATTTTACAGATGAGCATCCCAAAGCTAAAGGGGGAGATCAGGTGACTTTTTTCATTGTCACCCAGGTAAAAAATGGCTGAGCTAGAATTGTAACCAAGCTCCCTTGACTCCAAATTCCTTATACATCCCACATCCCATTACATCATTCTGCCTCCCCTTAATAATCTCCTTGATGTCTTTTCTTTGGGACTCTGGGCTGTAAGCAGGATATTATTTCAGCCCTGAACAAAGCATAAGACAGAAGTATAGTCTATCTTATGGCATGCCTCTCAGGACCCATTAGGAATTTCTGGATCAATATTGTCCACTTTGAAACATGAATTCTGCAATTGCTGAACCTAATTTCTATGGCCCCAGAATGATCTATGTTAGATGTGGCCCGGTATGGCTGACAGAGTGCTGGACTTAGAGTCGGGAACACCTGTGCTAGCTGTGTATCCTGGGATTAGTCTTTCAACTTCTCTGTGTCTCGGTTTTCTCCTCTAAAAAATGGGGATAATAACATCTGCCTTTTCGTCTTAGCATCGGAAAGGATGGGGGGCAATCTATCGGGAGAAAGCATATTCTGTACCACATCGGCAAAGAATTATCACCCAGCCTCCACTTGAAGACCACTTCTACTTCATGGGACTTTAAAAAAATGCTATCAATCTGTCTTCCAGATATATTTTCCCTCCTCGATTGAGTCCTCTTTAATTACAAGGGAAAAAAAAAAGTTAAATAGAACCAACCAACCCAGAGAATCTGCTAGTATAGACGATGTTCGAGAACTATTGAACAATCAATCCTTGGCAATCTAGGAATAACTAGAATGAAGCATGACCTACCCATAAATCATACACTGTGTCAATATATGGTGAGCCATGTAAACCCCACACCTCTAACAGTCCTGAGTCAGGGAGGATGTGAATCATCGTTCTCATGGGAGGGACTGGAGCCTATAAAAGCTAAAGTGACTAGCTCACCCAAAGTCATAGCCAATAAGCCTCAGGGAAGATTTGAATTCAGGTTCTCCTATTTCTTTTCTTTTTTTTTTTTTTAATTAAATGTTTATTTTATTTTATTTTTATTTTTTTTATTAATTTTTATAATTATAACATTTTCTTTGACAGTACATATGTATAGGTAGTTTGTTTGTTTGTTTGTTTGTTTGTTTTTACAACATTATCCCTTGCACTCCCTTCTGTTCCGAGTTTTTCCCCTCCTTCCCTCCACCCCCTCCCCTAGATGGCAGGCATTCCCGTACATATTAAATATCTTATAGTATATCCTAGGTACAATATATATGTGCAGAACCGAATTTTGTTGTTGTTGTTGCAAAGGAAGGATTGTATTCGCAAGGTAAAAATAATCTGGGAAGAGAAACAAAACAAAACAAAACAAACAAACAAAAACAAAAACAAAAAAAACCAATGCTCTCAGTTTACACTCATTTCCCAGTGTCCCTTTTCTGGGTGTAGTTGATTCTGTCCATCATTGGTCAATTGGAACTAGAGTAGATCTTCTCTATGTTGAAGAAATCCACTTCCATCAGAATACATCCTCATACAGTATCATTGTTGAAGTGTATAATGATCTCCTAGTTCTACTCGTTTCACCCAGCATCAGTTGATGTAAGTCTCTCCAAGCCTCTCTGTATTCCTCCAGTTGGTCATTTCTTACCAAATAATAATATTCCATAACATTCATATACCATAATTTACCCAACCATTCTTCAATTGATGGACATCCGTTCATCTTCCAGTTTCTGCCACTACAAAAAGGGCTGCCGCCAACATTTTGGCACATACAGGTCCCTTTCCCTTCTTTAGTATTTCTTTGGGATATAAGCCCAGTAGTAGCTCTGCTGGGTCAAAGGGTATGCACATTTTGATAACTTTTTGGGCATAATTCCAGATTGCTCTCCAGAATGGTTGGATTCTTTCACAACTCCACCAACAATGCATCAGTGTCCCAGTTTTCCCACAGCCCCTCCAACATTCATTGTTATTAGTTCCTGTCATCTTAGCCAATCTGACAGGTGTGTAATGATATCTCAGAGTTGTCTTAATTTGCATTTCTCTGATCAATAGTGATTTGGAAAGCTTCTCCTATTTTAAGTACAACACTCTTACCTAACCATTGCTTCATGTTTCCCCGGTGGCTGCCCAGGAAGCCCTTATTTGTGGATGCCCTTCTTGCCTTTCATTTACATGAATCATGTTGCTCTAGCAAATCCAAATGAAACAGCAGCTGTGATAGACGGAGTATGTAACATACTATATCCATAATTGACCTCCTTTCATGAAGAAGGAATAAATGAATTCCACTATAAGTCATCTAAGACTGCTGCTCGGGTAGCACTCAATGATCCTGAAGTTTCTTCTGATGTTGAGATAACAAAGCAAGCACAATAACCCATATTTTGCTGACTTTAATCTTATTGATGAAGCTAAGGAGAGTTCCTAGTTTTATTCTTTTAAGGGTTACAAGGTAATTTTTTTGGTCAGAATTACCTGGGTTGACCCAGTATCTGACCACTGGGCTTATGCAACAAGAAGGTCAAAGACAGAAAGGCCCCATAAATATCAAAATATTTATGGCAACATTGTATTAGCAAAAATAAAGGAAAAAATAAACTGGAAACAAAGTGGGTGTCAATTAATTAGTCAGTATGATATGTGAGTATAATGGAATATTAAGAAATGATAAATATAAGGAAATCCTAAAAACATGCAAAAATTAAGCCAATACACAATATACTGAAATCATATAAAAACAGCATAAAAAGCACCTAACTCAGATGGAAAATAATGACCAATATTAGTTTTCAAGGGCAGATGATAAAATGTTAGCATTTTTTTTTAATAGAGAGGTGGAGGAAAATGGTGCTAAATATTGAATTTACCACAGAAGCTATCACTTGTTTCAAGTGAGACTTTCCATTGTATCATCTTCCCAGATAATACAGAGACAGATTCATCAACATTTGTTTTATTAATATACTTTCAGCTTTAAATTCTTGCATTTTCTATGAGGAAATTCAGTCTTGATGAAATGCTCCATGGAGGATTGCCGAATTCCCATAGTAATAGAAAAACAGAGGCTTCATAAATATTAAATTGTCGTCCAAACTATGAATTGGATGGTTTTCCATAAATATATAAATTCAGTGCCAGTTTCTTCTTAATTTCTAAAAATTCAGTAATTGCCAGGCAAAATGAGATGTTAAAATTAGAAAATGGGTACCTGTATGTGATGAATGGTATTAAAAACGTTGGAAATGGAAGAGTTCTACCTATTATCCCTTTGAGAAATTTGGCTTAGAATGCTAAAAACTTACAAAAATACAACTTAGCCAAAAGAAAATGCATTTCAATCTAAATAAATATAATTTTAAGGAAGAAACCTGTTGTTTCCCATACCTGCTTATAAAAAAATCCAATATCCCTAAGTTTTTGCTTGTTCTCCTACATTTCCCTGGACACAGCAAAGGAACATTTTTTTTAATTAGGAAGCAAAACAAAAAAAAGGGAAGGAGAGGGAAAATGAAGAAAAGAAAAAGGAAGGGGGAAGGGAAAGGAAGAAAATCAAAAAGGAAGGAAGAAAGGAAGAAAAGAAGTAAGGAAGGAAGGAAGGAAGGAAGGAAGGAAGGAAGGAAGGAAGGAAGGAAGGAAGGAAGGAAGGAAGGAAGGAAGGAAGGAAGGAAGGAAGGAAGGAAGGAAGGAAGGAAGGAAGGAAGGAAGGAAGGAAGGAGAGGAGAGGAGAGGAGAGGAGAGGAGAGGAGAGGAGAGGAGAGGAGAGGAGAGGAGAAGAAAGAGAAGGGAAAAGAAAAGAAGAGATGGGGAAAAGAAGTGAAGGGAAATCAGTTTACTGCCAATATATAGTTCAAATTCTAAAACTGAGATAATTTATAGTAGAGGAATGCTCTGCAGCCAGAATCTGGAACTCTATCTGCCACATGACTGAGCTAGTTTTTATAAGAAAGCTAACAAGCTTGTCTTGTGAAGAAAAAGAACTGTGTAGTTTATAAATTTGACACTGTGGGTCCCAGTGGCTAGACTTCAATGAAATACAGGACAGAAAAGTAATACAGGAGAGATAATATTGTGAATTTGATAGAAAAGTACATCCACCAAATAAGAACAAGTACACTTTAAAGAGATCCAGTCAAGCAGAGAAGAGAATCCTATTGTTGGCACCTGTACATTAAATGAAATAGAATAGCAGGAAGTGGTTCTTAAGATAGAAAATTATCAATAGAAGTAAACAACTATGTGACATATAAACGAATAATATCCTGTTGCAAGTAGGCAGCTAGGTGGCACAGTGGATAGAGTACAGGGACTGGAGTCAGGAAGATTCATTTTCCTGAGTTCACTTCAGCCTTGGACACAAGCTATGTGATCCTAGGTAAGTCACTTAACACTTTTTGTTTCACTTTCCTTATCTGTGGAATGAGCTAAAGAAGAAAATGACAAACACTCCTGTGTCTTTGCCATGAAAACCCTAAGTAGGGTCATGAAAAGTCAGACAACTGAAAAACAAGTGAACAACAACAAATCTTGTTGCAGGGAAGTGTAATTAATATATTAGAGTCATACAATTGTTTGGTCATGTATACATATATTATATTTAATTTATACTCTAACATATTTAACATGTATTGGTCGACCTGCCATGGCGGGGGGGAAGGAGGGGAAAAATTGGAACAAATGGTTTGGCAATTGTCAGTGTTGTAAATTACCCATGCAAATATCTGGTAAATAAAAACTATTTTAAAAATAAAAAAGAATAATAATAATAATATATTAGAGTCAGGAAGAGCTGTGTTTGAATATTGCCTCAATTTCTTCATTTGTACTATGAGGAAAATGATTTTGTAAATCTTACAGCTCTAGAGAAATGTTATTCATTATTACGTGCCTGTAGACTAAAATTATGCTGTTTTGAACTATCAAAGCTAAGCAAGAATTTCTATGTAAAAAATTAGTCCTGAGATTTAATCAAATATCTAAGTCTAAAGTGCCACTGATATCTAAGCAAACTAAAGAAATATTGATTCTACTTTGTTTTAACAAACTTCCTGCAGGAAACCAAACCATCCATTTCTGGAATGCCTACAGATGAGAAGACCTAAGTGACAGAGTCTGTCTCCCTCCCACAATCTTCTTGTTCTGAGAGTTCCCATTTCTATTTGTTTTGGGGAATATAATCTTTGCATATAGAATGTATAATGAATTGATACAAATATATAAATATACACATATGAAGTTTTCCCCTAAGAGATAAGTAATACAATTCACATGAATGAAGATTTTAAAAGAAAAAAATCTCTCTATCAATAACAAGGTGAAAAATTCTCTCAAACTCCAATTATACAATAAATGAAAATTTAAAGAACTTTATAATTTGAATTCAGCCTTACATCTACCAAAGTGACAAAAATAAAGAAAAAACAAAAAGGTCAGTTGTGGAGAGAAACAAACTGATATATCATTGGTAAAGCAGTTGAAAATTTTTCTAATCATTTTAAATTATTTAGAACTATGGGAGAAAAGTTTAACTATTGACATTCTTTGAATCAACAATCTTCCTAGTGAATGTGTTTTCAAAAGAGGTCAAGACAGAAAAGTACTATAAATACAAAAATGATCAGATTATTTCCTAACTCTTTTTCTTAAAAACTATAAACAAAATAGGTGCACATAAATTGGAAAATAACTAATTATAACAAATAAATGTGATAATATATTATTATAACATAAGGAATATTGGCTATAAAGAATTTAGAAAGAATATGGGAAGATGTATAAAATGAGTCAGAACAGAAATAGAAGACCCAAGAGAACAGTATACCTAATGATTAAAATAATGTAAATGTAAAAATACAGAAAGTGTATCAAATACAATTATCAGTACTGGTTCTAGAAAACATGTTGGAATACATTTAATTTTGATGGAGAGGTGATGGGTTATGCATGCAGAATATGACATACTCCCTTTTTTATGCTAGCTATATCATATGGTTATTGGGGTGTGTGTGTGTGTGTGTGTGTGTGTGTGTGTGTGTAGGGTTATAAGAAATATGGTAGTTATTAGGAAGTGGTTTTGATGTAAAAACCAAAACACTTTTATAACACTCTCCAATTTCTGTCTTCCCAACTCAACATTCACAGATTTTCAACTTGGATTCCAGGCTGTTGATGGTGATGACAACATCAAGATTCCAAGGGATACTTGCTCTTTAAGTTCCACCTTAGAAGTCCCCATCAGTATGGTCCCCATTAATGATTAAGCAATAGACACCATTAGCTTAAAGTGGTGATATACTAAAATATATATATTATTATATAATATTATATATTATATAATAATATATAATATATATTAATATATTATATTATCATATAATAATATATAATATATATTAATTTATATTATATTATATTTATATATATATATATATATAGTAAGAATGATAGCTCCAAAATATTTTCCCCAAGCCTAGGGTACATCAATCCCACCAAAACTACATAGGATCTATATGAGGAGTGGGGACAGATTTATAATACAATGGTGGGGATGTACATAGATAAGAAACATGAATGTTTATGGTTCTGCATTCCTCTGAAATTAATAGACTACCCAGTCATTTCTCTCCCTCACCTCTCTATGGACAGAGCCAGCTCTCTCTTGAATTCATTGCTTTCTTTCTTCTTTGCTGCGGGAGCTCCACTCCTTTAAGCTGTTCTGGGACTTCAGTGACTCTCTCTCTCAATATGTGTCTATAAGTATACCTCCCTCAGCTGTGTTTTACTCTCTCTGGAACTGAGCCTCCAGCTGCTAGCTGCACTAGTTCTTTCTGAACCAATTGCTCTATTGCCAGAGTTAAGGTCATCTAGAGTGCTCCTCCCCACCAAGAGCTGAAGAGTTGGATTCTTCCCTTGTCTGCTCACTCTGGTTCTTCAATTCACACGAACTGCTGAGCTATTGAACTGTTTCCAGAGCTTAGCCATTTAAAGTTTTGCAGTGGAGTGTCCACTTTCTTTTTCCTTTTTTTCTCACTCAATAGTACTGCTCCTTTCACTCATCAAGTGGAATCATACTCTGTGTCCACCTTAATTGAGTTGGGAATTGAAGGGAATGGGGCCAAATCTTCCCCCCATTATACATTAATAAAACAAAAAGAATATCAACTGTGGCATTATCTTTACATTATCTATTGCCTTGGCTTTTCCATATATTGTGGAAGGATTTTGGATATTTTTCCTATGCGAAAGTTCTAATGATAATTATTGATGATGATAGCGGTAGTGGTGGTGGTAATAGTGATAAAGATGATTATAATACCCCTTTTATAATAGATAATATAAGTTCTTCAGAAGTCCTTTCCTAGTCTTTTTTTCCCTGATGAGGCAATTGGGGTTAAGTGACTTGCCCAGGGTCACACAGCTAAGAAGTATTAAGTGTCTGAGACCATTTGAACTCAGGTCGTCCTGACTTCAGGGCTGGTATCCTATCTACTGCACCATCTAGCTGCCCCGTTAGTCTCTTTCGATGCTAGTGCCTTCCTCTGAGATCGCTGCCCATTTCCCATGCATATATCTTGTTCAGACATAGTTGTTGGCATATTGTCGTCCAACACTGGGCTGTGAGCTCTTTGGAGGTAGGAGTCACACTTTATTTCCTTTGTACTACTACAACTTAGAATAGTTTCTGATCCATAATAAATGCTTACTACAGTCTTTTTAATTGATTTACTAACTATACAGAAAAGTGATATTAAATGTTTGTAAAAAATGCCTAGTGAAATTCTTGTGAACCAAAGGAAATACAGATATTAGGGTAAATGCTTGTTTGTGATAGAATTAATTTTTTTAAAAGAAAAAAAAAAAAAAAACAACTTGAGAAAATGAATGATCAGAGAGGCCAGTATATAGTGTAACTAACCCAGGTTATTTTGACAGAATTTGCTTATGAAACTGGAAGAAGGATGATAAACAAAAATGCCATGGAAGAGTTCTTCTGGGATCCTTGCATTCTATTCCTATTGGCAGCAATAATAGTAGGACAAAAACGGTACCTTTATTATTGCTGCCTGAGCACCTGAAAGACCATGTGCCATGGCCAGAACTATCAATGTCACTTAAGAAAATAGAGTCAGAAGGAATAGCCTGGCCCAAGCAAAGATAAAAAGGAGAAAGTTAAGCTGAAATAAATCCCAACATTAAAGGTAACACCAACCTCATGGATGGTTGTGAGGAAAGTGTTTGGCGCACAGTAAGCACTTAATTAATCCTTGTTTACTGACTGATTGTAAATGTTAGTAGCAAAAATAGTAGTTACTATTTAATTTCCTCCTCTCCTATAATCTTAAATATCCTAAGTGCACTTCTCAACAAAAGTTCTATTTTGGGATATGATTGGTAAGGGGTGGCCATTCCTTAAGTATCAGCATTTCACCTTCCTGATGTCCTCTTTGAGAATGAAGGACAAACAACTTCTGTGAGTGGGAAAATCCTTGAGCAACACATCTCTTCCTTCCTTCCTTCCTTCCTTCCTTCCTTCCTTCCTTCCTTCCTTCCTTCCTTCCTTCCTTCCTTCCTTCCTTCCTTCCTTTCTTCCTTCCATTCTTCCTCCTTCCTTTCTTCTTTCCCCCCTTTCTCTATGTCCCTCCCTCAGGATATCAAACCCATGTTGTGACCAAAGGAAGATATTTTTTATTATTATTATTATTGAAACCTTCCAAGATATCTTGGAGCTTACCAGCCAGATTTCTTTTTTAAGGACCATGCCTTAAACCCAAATCACTCTGGCTCTCCTTGATTGGCCAACAATACGTCTCAGATAAAGCTCCTATTGCTCATTTTTTGGGGCCTGGTTGACTCAGAACGAATATAAATAGCTTTTGGTTCTGTTTTGTACAGAAACCTGATCTCAGGGGGCTCACAGTCTAATAGAGAGGAGAATGAATGCAACAAACTTTTCCCTCTTTCTACCATCTTACCTACTGGCTTTAATGACTGTTAATGTACTTGGGAAAGCAATCAATATTAATTAGCATCTTAGTAACTTATTAAGAATTAATTAAGACTGGGATTAAAATCCCAAACTCTGACACATATTGACTTGGGAGCTTTGGATAAATCATCTCTTCACTCAGTGCTCTCAACACTCCTTGTAAATTACAGAGAAAATGCCCATCTGAATTAATAGGGATGTTTTTAATCTGGAGTTTCTTAAAGCCAGTTACAGACTCAGCTCTATCCTGTGCAGAATTAAACATTGGATTGGTCTTTGAGGATAAGAATGGACCAATAAGAGAGCCTAGAAGATAGGAAGGTCCAGGAGTAATGAAAGGGACATGATCAAACCTTCCATGCTCCTGATTTTTCTCCTCAAACATCAATTCCTTACATTGAGGTTTATGCCAGAGTCTCTCTAATTTCCCTAATTTAAATTTATATTATTCGCCTTCATACAATCTCCTGTTAGACTAGACAGTTACAGTCAATGTTCCTTGAATTTAATATGCTTGGTGTTCCTTTACAAAATGATCCCCCATTCCCTAAACACATGGCCTCTTCATCTCTATCTCATTTCCATTCATTTACCAAACACTCTTTGCCAGTTCTGTGCCAGGTGCTGGGCATACAAGTAAGGAAAATGAAATGGTTTGCCCTCAACCTAAGTTCTCTTTTGTGCTAATCCTTCTCTTCCATCAAGTCTCAGTCTAGTGCCATCTTCTCCATAAAAACTCTCTTGATTTCCTCTGCTGAAAATGATCTCTCTGCAAATTTTTCTTAATTGCTGTCTAGATCTCCCCTTTGTACACTACACTGAGTTTATCTGCATGTGTCCTATCCTCCCTGTATAATGTAAGCCCCTTGAGGGCGGGAGCCATATTCTATCTATCATTATTTCTCCATCGTGATCACTATTCATTGAATATACTAGAAAAATATTTAACTGAAATTTTTTAAATGTTACTATTATGATGGGAGGCTGGGATCACTAGAGACTAACTGCCTACTTCAGTTTTGCCTGGGACTGATCTTTGCCCATGCCATTCAAAATCATCTGTGGCTCCCTCACCACGAGGACCCTGGTTTGCTGAGCTTTCTGCTGCTTGGCTCCTCCGATGCCCTCAGAGCACAGCCCCGCTCTGATGTGCTGATGTTTTTTTCTTAGATGAAGATTAAAAGGAGAGAAGCAAAGCCCTGCAATGAACTCTGAACAGTTGGCCAAGCTCCCAGAGAAGGAGACAAACAAGATTTCTATTCATTCAAAATATGAATAATCAGGGAGGGCAAGGAGGTTAAGAATGAAAAATAAGCTCAGACTCTGGATTTTGGTCATTCTGTCACTGACAAAAGAGATCAGATGCAAATTAGGCCATAAAAGTGTAAGGCTTTAATTATTGGGTTTACAGTAATGAATCATAATTATGGAGCCCAAGATTCTACACCTTATGCTAAAATTAGAATGTAGCCCATCTATATGTGAAAAGATCTGGAGTCCTTTACTTCTTGGGGGCATGCGTGATGTGGGCTCAAATGGGCTTCCTGAATCCTAGACTTACCAGAGATTGATCTCGGTGTGAAAAAACACTGTCAGAGACCACATTAAATCTCATATTCAGGACAGAGACAAAAGGTAAAAAATCTGGTCCCTGTCCTGAAGGAACCAATAATCTAATGGAGGTGACAATATGCAAACAACTTCGAACAAGCTGTACTCAGGATTAATTAGTATAATTGCAGGGGAAAGGCATTGGATGGGGGCAGGGATTAGGAAAGATTTCATGCAGAAGGTAGGCTCTGAGTCGAGAGCTTAAAGAATCTAGAGCAACCAGGAGCTAGTTAGGAGGGAGAACATCATTCTCGGCATGGGAGATCACCAATGGAATCCCCAATGAAGGATACAACAGAGTTTAAGTGACTTACCCAAGGTCTCACAAGTTAATTACAGAGAAATGAGGATTAAAAACCAATGTGTGAATGAACTCAGTGAATCACTTTGAGAAACCCAGATTGAATGTCCTCGTGGAATAGTGTTCTAGCCAGAAAAATGAGCCCCATTTTGGGTCAGAAAAATAAAATGGAAAGAGGCTGAAGTGACTATGAGTGATGGGCATATTCAGCCATCCATGCATTCCTACACTCATTCACCCATTCATTCAATCAGCAAACACTTATCAAACACCTGCTATGTGCAGCACATGTAGAATTTACCTGTCACTTGGGCATGAAATCGGGAATTGTGCCTTTTCTCCCTGCTCACCTCCCACTTTACAACTTTCTCTTGCAGTTCCACACCCACAGCATCTGCAAGAATCTTATGATTGCCAGGCAGGATCTTCTTGGGGGAAGCAGAGAACAGAACCACAGATCTTCCCAATTGAGAAGCATTTTGGAAGTCACCTAGTCCTGAATGTGAACTTGAACAGGAATCCCTTCTACTTCAATCTAAAATACAGCCATCCAGCCTCTTCTACAAGCTGTACAAGTTGGGAATACCTCCTGAGACAACCCTTCTGCTTTGGGGCAGCTCTAATTGTTAGAAAGTTTCTTCTTACAATGAATGGAAGGTTGTTTTTTCTGAAACTTTCATCTAGGATTCTTAGTTCTGTTCTTTAGCCCCAAGCAAAACAGATCTAATTGCTCTTCCTTATAACAACCCCTGAAACACCTCAGAGAAAACCATCATGTTTCCTTAACAAAGACAGCTGATGAGTGAGGAGAGCAGAATCAGGAAAACATTATGCACAGTAACAAGAGCAGTGGGTCATGCTCAACTATGAGAGACTCAGCAATACAGTGATCCAAGAGAGTTCCAAAAGATCCATGATGGAAAATGCCATCCGCATCCAGAGAAGGAACTATGGAGTCTGAGTACAGATTGAAGAAAACGATTTTCTTTTTTTCCTTTTTCATGGTCTCAGTCTTCCTTCATAACATAACTATGTGGAAATAAGATCCACATAACTGTACATGCACAACCTATATCAGATTGATTTCTGTCTTGGGGAGGAAGAAGAAGAGGGAGGGAGGGAGAAATAATTGAAACTCAAAATCTTATAAAAGTGAATGTTGAAAACTAATTGAAAAACTGTAATTGAATGTAATGTACATTTTAATTGAAATAATACTATTAAGTGCCAAAAAACAAAGGCAATTTGCTGATGATATGGAGAGATCACCAAATGGCTCGGATATTTGTTTACCTCAAAGGGCTATTGTATGCATCAGATGGAAAACAAATGTAAAGTCATTTGCAAACCTTGAGGCCTTGTTGTTGTTTCCAGGTTGAGTATCCTAACGACTCTGAGATCTAATAGGGAAAGCCCTGTGCTTTCCCTCTCTGGTAGACCACTTTCAATGGCTTTTTGCTCTTTCCAAGTCTAAAACACGGTGCCAAAAACTGGACAAGAAAGTCCAGATCTCTGGTGTCTGATTAGCGGATACTATGTCCTCCCTCTTTTAGATATATACTCTTTCTCCTAACTCCATTTCCAAATCAGATTTATAGGCAACAGTTTTGAGAAGCTCAGGGCCAAAACTCCCATGGGGAGGGAGCAAATCAGCTGACTCTTGGAGGAGCTGGTCATGTAGGAAGGCAGGCCCCCAGGAGTGGGAGCAGAGATTTTCCTGTACATGCACATCTCTAATAACAGCAGCCTCAAACATTGCTGTGACAGGCAGAAGCAGGGCAAATGTCACACCACCAATGAGAGTGACAATTCAGTGGGCCCTCCACTGGTGTACTTAAAATACTTTTGCATAATTACGCACATCTCCCTCTTTTAAAAAATGTCCATATTAGTTTTTAGCATGACTAATGATAGCTTCGCTGACATAGAATGTCTTTAGTTTTTCTCAATAAATTGCTATTTTTTTATTTTTTTATTATGGGTTTTGGAATGAAGATTGATTCCTGTATCGTTTGGGGGGATATGAGTTGACTTCTGTATTCTAGTTCCAGTGCTAGCCTTGCATTTTGATAATTAAATAAAAACACATGCAAAGAGAAAAGAGCCTCTCACAATAGCACCAGGCTTCCCTAATGATCAATTTATGGAATTTGCAAAGCTATCACAACACTGTCAGTCTCAAAAAAGGTTAGATGTCTGCTTCTCCTTCTCCACAGTCGAGCATGACCCTGCTTCCCTTTGAGACTTGGTAGAAAAGTTGAACATAATGCTCTGTACTTACAGGATAGAAGTATTCAACCAAAAATGGTACATGGGGTAAAGGTGGGGGTGGTATCTCTCTTCCTTGATTAATCCATCTTCCCAAAATGACAAACTTCTCCTGATGCAGGAATCGGGTATTCTGGGATAGGATGCAGACAAATAGGAACAAAAAGGCAGCTTTTCTGGCCAGGACAGAGGAGGGTGACAGGCAGAAAGAGGTTCTGGCTGGCAGCATAAGGAGCAATCTTGGGCAAGCAGGCGGTCATCTCAGCTGACAGTTTGGTTTGGGATGACCAAGAGCCGACTAAGCAGCCCTGACCATCTTTCAACAGGAATGAGTCACTGTAGGAAAAGCCTCTTGTCTGTTCCTCCAGACAGAGCATCCAAAGTCATGAGGCAGAAGAAATCCACTGGGGGAAAAAAAATCAAAGAAAACCATTCAAATCATCTGAAAATCTGGGTGGGAATACCGAGTTTCTGCCCAGCCTATTGGTGCGTTTCTGTTATTTTATCTGCAGAGACCAATGACTGAGCTTTCTTTTGGTGAGATCAACATAAGTCTTTTCCTTTCTCTCTTAGCCTCAGTTTCTTCATCTGTAAAATGGAGAGAATAGCACCACTCTACTGATTTCTTTAGCCCCTACCAAATTCTGAGGTGAATAATTCATTTTCTGGGTTCATATTGTCTATCCCACCCGCATTCATTAAAATATAAATTTCTTGAGGTAAGGTTTTTTTTTTTTTTTTTTTTTGGTTTTTCATCCAATGACTTGTTCTAGTGTCTGGAGCATTATGGCACTTCTTCATATATGCTTGACAAAGTGAACTGGTATATCGATGGCAAAGCCCTCCATTGTTCCCTTTGTGACTTCCTGTTGGGGAAGTATCTTCCCTATTTGTGGGCCCCTTCCAGTTCATCTATAGATATAAAGCAAAGACCTAGAAGCAATGTGAGAGGAAGATATTTATCTAGTCTGCTCTCTCTGTGATGTAAGAAATCCTAAATCGTGGACAAGGGAAGAGTAGAAAGAGTGACTGTGGCTCTGCACAATCAATGAACCATGAGCATATGTGAGCAGGGCAAACATCATCCTACATCACCCAACCCTATTATCATAGGAAAGACCATGAAAAATCTCATGGACAGTTTTTTAAAACGCAGTACAACCTGCTTTGGAGGAGTTCAATTACCACTGCATCATACTCTGCATGTTTATTTTCTGCATGTTTCCCTGCCCCCCCCCCCGAGTTCTCTTCACCTGTGTTTCTCTTAAACTAACCATTAATAACATGGCCATTGACCATCTTACATTTATAAAAAGAATAGTAATTGCTGATAGTTATATAGAGTTTTAAAAATTTGCAACTCTCTTCCCATCTAGGTTCTTATTTGAGTTTCTCCTCTTGGAACATAGGTAGCCTTTGCCCTATGTTACCCATAGAAAAACTGAGACTAGGAGAAGTTAGGCGCTTTATGCATGTTCATATTACTTGCAAGTTTTTATTGAGGGAAATATAGACCCAAGTCTGAGAGAATTACAATTTATGCCATATCTCCCCCCTGTCTCCAAAGTGCCAAAAGTTGTAAGGGTCCTTTAAATGGGCGGGCACAGCGCAACAAGAGATTTGAGTGTTGCAGAAGTATTCTCTGTGGATATAGGACTGCCCTGTGGGTGGGATCCTGGCCATATTGAGATAGCTTCATAATGGGTGACGGTTCTCTTGCTTGTTGGCTGTGTGTGTGACTTCACAGGCCCTTTATAAGCCCACTGCAGACAGCAGTCGCTCTCTTTAACCTGGCTCCCTAAGCTGGGGTAGCTGAGCCAAGCTGATGGAGCCGTGAGAGGTAAGAAGTTAACAAGTCAGGGCATTATGTGAGTAGGTATAATAAAGGCTTTTAAGATTACATGTGGCTGTTCTTTAGCGCACTATCGGTTATTGAACTATAGATTCAAGAAATCATGGCCAGAGACCTTTGAAGGCCTCAGAGGAGGCCAGCCGGGTAGAGTTGACACTGCAAAGGTCAGTGGTCAAAGGTACTCTGATGGGCTTTGGACAGACTAGTAATTGTAACTGCCAGGAGGGCATGTTACAAAAAGTTATAAGGCAAAAAGAATCCATTGGGGAAAAAGAAAAGCCATGCAAATCATTTGAAAATCTGGGTGGTAATATCGAATTTCTGACTAGCCTATTAGTGCTTTTCTGTTATTTTCATATTACTAGTAAGTTTCTGGGGGAGGAAATATAGACCCAAGTGCTGAGAGAATTCCAGTTTCATTATTCACTGAAGTTAACTAGCCTTATTTCAACTAAAGATTATGCTTAAGATAATGTGAGTATAGACTTCCATTATTCTAGGGGTGTCACATTGAAGTAGGGTAAACCTTGCACTTCTTGGTCTCAGAGGATAGAAGTAGAATCGTGGCTACGATTTGTAGAGAGCAAAATTTCAGTTAAGCATAAGGTAAAAGTTTCTAACAATTAGATCTGGTAATGGAATAGATAATTTGGGAATTCAAGAGCCCTCCCACCCTGGAAGTCTTTAATTAGCCTTATGGTGGTGCTAATGGAGGAGATTGGAAGTAAAGGAAAGTAAGAAAGAACGGAAGGACTTTTGAAATCCCTCCCAAATATTAAAGTCCACATTTGTCTGGAATCTACTGACCTGAATGTCGAAGGCAGCATCTCTACCAGAAATGTCCCTTGCCTTTCTGTGATACTGCATTGTATAAAGTGAAGTTTGTTAAGAGAATAAACAAATAATAGAGTGATACAACTCTGTTGTCTAGGGCTGCATCTTGGACAACTATAATTATTAAGAGGTCAGAAGTCAAGAAGTGCCATTGCTCGATTAGGAACTCCACGTACAAGCTATTCCATGACAATCTTCGTGCTGAGATGGATAGTCCCATTCTACCATAGAAACACAGCTGTTGATTCTGTTTGTCTTTGACCTTTGAACAATAACTGCTAGTGTGGTAAGAAGGATGCTTTCAATAATCACACACATCCATCAAATGTCACTGGCACTAGGAAGCAGGGTCACCAATCATCTCATTAGGCAAATGCCCAGGTCCTCTAGATCCAGTAGCACGGCACATGCCTATTCCCATCACTTTGTTTGGTTTACTTGGAGAGGAATTCAAGGCTCTCTGCATATGAATGTGAGCAAGTAAGTTGACAGATGTCTAACAAACATTTTGGACCCAGAATGCTTTAGTACTAAGGTAGAAACTAGACTTAGTTGCTTACTAGAAGTATTTCCGAGAATAGTCAGGGTGCTCCCTTACATGGTTAATTATTAGAAAAGATAATGTCACATCAAAGAATGTCTGATCCCATGATGTGAGTACTCTTCCCATTGTATAGATTATTACTCAGAGATAATTTGTCTTTAAATGGCATTTTTGGGTATGTCTTCCCATAAATCCTTCCAAGAAGATTGACCTAACAGATTGGAAGTACTCCTCACCATGTTTTGGCATTTCCTGGCTACAAAGGTTGCCTGTGAACTATTTATCAGTTAACCCTAATTTAACTACAGCACTGGCCCACCTTCTTTCCAAGTCATGATACTCCCATTTCCAACCATCCGTCCTTGGAACAATACCAATGAAAACTTTAGGTTATAGAACACATCCATTGAATATCAACTTTACCTTTATCTCAAAGTGATTGCTTCCTCCTTGATAATACTATAGTATTTATTTTCTGTATCTCTCATGGGTCATGTCGTACCTGAAAATTTGTCTCATCTTCAATACTTGGGGGAGGCAGGAACCACATTTTATTTCTAGATCATTAAAGAGAACTTTTTACTTATTTGAAAGTAATACAAGCCATGCTTGCCTGGAAGCAGCATGAGGCATAATCTCTTTTGATGTGAGGAGAAGGGGCTCTCACTCCAGTTGGCCGAAGGTTTCTCCCTTTTCTAACTTCTTATCCTTATTAGTTGTTAAATGTGGTTTTTATGCTGTGGATGGACTGAAGAGCTGTCAGTATCTTCTAAATTTCAAGCCTACTAAATTCAGCACCATAAGCCAAAGCACAGATGTCATTACCCTAGTTATACTTCTATTTATGCCTTTTGTTTCCTTACAGAATCATGTACCAAATACATACTCAAAAATTGCCTCTTTATTGAATGAACAGCAAATCTCAAAAGACTATACTGCCATAGAAGGAAAGAAGGCTCTCCTCTGTTATTTTCCCAGATGTATAAGATTGCTAAAGAAAGTAAAGAAAAAACTATCACCATGCTCCAGATCACTCTCAAAAGTCATTTTCTCTCTGTGTCTCTGTCTCTGACTCTCTCTCTCTCTCTCTTTCTGTCTCTGTATTCCTCTATCTCTCTCCCCTCTCTGTCTCTCTCTTTCTCTGTCTCCCCCCCCCTGTCTTTCTCTGTCTCTGAAAATAAGAATCAAATTGGCTGCTTTTAAAAGTGATTCACTAGAATGTCAGCTCCTTCAGGGAAGTTCTGGATGATTCTAGTTTCTTTTCCATTCTAAATATATGAATTGTTGACTATTGTCAACAATTAAAATGTAATTATATACATATATATGTGTATATATATGTACATATATATACACACATATATATATATGTGTGTAGATATATTATAATTATAATGTAATTATAGTGTGATAGTTGTTCCTCTAGCACTTAGCATGGAGACTGACACATTAGAGACAAGAAGCTTACTGGTTGGTTCATTGATTGAGTTCAAGTCCCACTTTCCACATGAAGCCTTTTTTAATTCCCCTAAATATTATGTTCTTCCTTTTAAAAAAATTTCTTGTAAATATTATCCTGATTACTTTGTGTATGCTTTTTTGTGCCTTTATTATTTTCCCTGTTAGAATGTTAGTTTTGGGGGAGTAGAAATGGTTTCACTCATTTGGATCTCCTGTGCTTGGCACATAGGAGATAGATATATAGGAATTGGGTCTATGGTTTTTCAATGCAAGGAACTCCCAAATGAGTAAACTCCTTCTACCAGTGCAAATTGGAGTCTTTCTTGAAATTTAATTTTAGAGGATTGTCTATTAATTGACTGATGTAGGGTCACAAAGCAAGTATGTACCAAAGGGAGCCCCCCCCCCCCGCCAAGCTAACTTTATACGCTCCATTTCTGGCTTAGGTACAGAGTAGGGATTTAATGCAGGGTTATTGTCTTTTGTTCTCAAAGGAGACTAAAATGGGTCAATATATAGTGTGCTAAATTGTGGCTGATCAGAGCAGTGTTATCTCAGAAGGCTCTGCCACAGATTAGGCACAATTAGTTTGTATGTTTAACATACCTACTGATTGATTGATTGAAGTAGTGAAGAAATGGGCTAAGTCTCCTCTAGCCTTAGACACAGTCTCAAATTACTTGGAAAACCACAAAAGTTGAAGGCAGATTGGTTTGATGAGCTGTTAGAAAGGTTAGAAGCAGACCATCTCTTCATCAAAAAAGCTAAAATCAGAGGGTTTTGGCTCCCTAATGTACACTCAGCATTAAGCCCCAATGCAGAGGAAGTCACTAGCTGTTCTCAGAAGTATGGTCTCAAGGAGAGAACAAACTGTAAAAAGTTCTTAAGACATGCATAAAGCCATTCAGTTGATCCAAATCCACACCAATGGCTCATTAACATCAAATTAAAACACACCTCAATTTTCATCAGCAAAACCCAGTGTGAGTTTTATTAAACAAACCTTATTGAAATGTCTTCATAAAATTCATGCAAATTGTTAATAAATATAAATTACACATACAAATAAATACAAATAATTTATATTCTAATTTATTCCAAGCTTAACTCAGATAATTAAAGGAAACCTTTCTTTATTACCTTTTATGGGGACTCTATTAGCACATTGCTCACAGCCTTTGGTATGGGGATTCAACAAATGAGCCCAGAAAGACACTGGGTTGGTATATCCACATTTATTGCAGGAACTGAGACACTCAAGAAAATCAACTGATATTTTAACCATCAGCTAGTACACAAATACAAAGGATTCTGAGTGGGAAAGCTTCATCTGGTGAAGGTTCATTAGAGGGGTCTGACCACTTAGCTGGTGAAGGGCTGAGCTCATCAGATGGAATATAAGCTCCACTCCTCAGACTCTGGTAATTTTGTGGCCCTGGAGAAGTGACTGAAACTTGGGACCAACTTTTCCCAATGTGTAAAATGAAAACAGTGATCCTCTTATTGTGTTAATTCAGTATGAACTTTGTTATGAACAAAAGATTTCGCAAAGCTCAGAGCTCCATATTGGGTCTGTATTAGTGATGTCTGACTATCCATGGCTACATTTGGGGGTTTCTTGGCAAAAATACTGGGTTTGCCATTTCTTCACCAGCTCATTTTATAGATGAAGAAACAGGGTTACTTGTCCAGGATCACACAACCAATAAGTGTCTGAAACCAGATTGGAACTCATGAAGATGAGTCTTCCTGATCCCTGGAACTCTATCCACTATACCACCTAGCTTCCCTCAAACTCCATATAAATGTGAATAATTATGATATTAGTTGTATGAGGCATAAAAGTTGGATTATATTCAAATCATCAACCTATAAGTATCACTAATGGGATAGATCCTCACTGTCAAGTAAACATTTTGGGGTCTTTCCCTTTGTAAATTTCCTTGGCATTTTAAGGTCTTTTTGAAAAGTAAGTAAGCTATTTTAGAGTATTAGAAAAGCAAATTCTCCATGGTATTTTTATGAAAATTGCTCTGAAGACAAAGTGGATCTCTCTCTTTTTAGTGGTATAAATGTGTTCTGGGAGAGAAAAATGCTCTAAAGTAAATTTCTGCCATGTGAATTTTACTTTCCTATCGACTAGCTTTATAAAGTTAAGGATATGTTCCATTATTTAAAGACTGGCCACATGGATGTGCAAAATATTCACAGTAATACAATATGTTGATTTAATCACTTCACTGGTAAAGGTCTCCCTCAATCAATAAAGATTACAATCTCTTTGGGAATTAGAAGCTTGTATCCATGGATGGCTATGGACAAAACCAAATTACCATCTAGTGACCAATTTCCTGGTGAATATATATTCACTGAATAACATATGTAAAGAAAATGTGAATTTTTAGATCAAATATTAATACATAAAATGTCAGGAGTCTAGGTTCAAATCTGCTGGATAATCTGACCCTGGATAAGCCACTGAGAAGTTATGATTTGTTCATATTCAAAGATCCAATATGTCCCACAGACTGAACTTGAATCCAGGTCTTCCTAACTTTAAAGCAATCTCCCTAGACACTATCTTATACTATTTTTATGAGATTATAAAAATGAAGTAAATTTAATTCCCTGCCCCCATGGAGAAGCATACATGAAGAGTTTAGTGAGCAATAAAGTTTAATTAAAAAGTAGAAAACATCTTCACAATTCTCATGTTAACTCTGCCTCTTAGTTTTGTGACATTTGCAAGAGTAATAGTATGCTATCTATGCCTCTGTCATTGATAAACATGCTGGACAGCTCAGCACCAAGGACAGTTCCTAGAGGACGTTTGAAGGAAACCACCTTCAAAAGTGACCTGTTAATGACTATCATTTCAGTTTAGTCATTTGACCAGTTCAGAATACAGCAAACTCTACTTTCCTCTAGCCCATATCTCTCCCTCTTGTCTACAAGAATGGCTTGAGAGACTCTGTTAAATGCTTTGCTGACATTGCTGATAGCAATGGTTTCCAAATTTTTAAGTTGGAGACCCTCCCCCCTCTGTTTTTTTACACAGAACAATTTCCCAGATCTCTCTCTCCTACCTTTTTACATTTGTACTTACCATAAGTATTTGTTGATTGAGAAAATACATTATGACAAAAGGCAACTCTGAATTCAATAATGCTTTTCAGTGAATTTTATTTTATTAGTCATGACAGCATCTGAATATATTTGCAAAATAATTCATATAGGTGGAAAATGTTATTTATTCAGTCTAAAATTCAATTCAATAAATATTTATTAAATCCCTAGTGTGTACAAGGCACCACGCTGGGCACTGGGAATACAGTCAAAAACAAAAAATAAAAAAGATGGCCTTTGCCCCTATGATGCTTACATTTCGATGTTTATATGGGGGTGCAACATGAAAACCAGAGAAGTAAAAAGAAGGAAAAAGAGAAAAGAAAAGAGGAAAAAGAAAGAGAAAGACAGAGACAGAGACATGCAAAGAGATGGAGACAGACACATAGAGAGAGATGAAGAGAGACAAACAGAGACACACAAAAAAACAGAGATAGACACATGGAGAGAGACACAGGGAGACACAGAGACAGAGACAGAGAGACAGAGACAGAGTCAAAGAAGTAAGGAAGGTAGGAATTCGTAATTGTTTTGGTTTATAAACTTCTTTGACAATATGGTGAATCCAATAGATCCCTTCTCAGAATAATGGTTTTCCATGCACAGATAAGAACATAGCATTACAGAAGAAACCAACTCTATTGAAATATAGGCAGCAGAATAGTAAAAACAAGTTGATGACTTTCAGGCTGAGAACTTCTGAGTTAGGTGGATCAAGAAGACTTCTTCAAGGAAATGACTTGAGAGCTGAGCTTTCAAGAAAGCTAAGAATTCCTTTTATGAGGGGCAGCTAAGTGGCGCAGTGGATAGAGTGCCAGCCTTGAATTCAGGAGGACCCGAGTTCAAATCTGGTCTCAGACACTTAACCCTTCCTAGTTGTGTGACCCTGGGCAAGTCACTTAACCCCAGCCTTGGGGTGGGGGTGGGGAAGAATTCCTCTTATGGAGGTGGCTGAAATGATCATTAGAGTTATGAGATAATCTATGCAAACTCATGGGAGACAGAAAATGGAGTACGACGTTTGGAAAACATTAAATTTTGGTTGTGGCATTAGATGGAAAACTGGGCTAGAGGAAGGTGAAGCTGAGGGGCTTGCATTTCAACAGGAAACCACAGCTGAGTTTTTAATCGAATCAATGCCTTATTCTGGCAACTATATGAAGGAGGAATTCATGGAGCCAGAAACTGGGAGCTCAGTTAGGAAGTCTTTGTAATTCTCTAGGTTAGAGAGGAAGGCCTAAACCAGGCTAGTAACCAGGGGAGAGTAGACGAGAGGAAAGAGAACAATTTTGTTCATTTGTGGATAATTGGATCCTTTATCCATGTTCTGATTTTGACCACTATTTAATAGTTGTATGACATGGTGTTGTATTATAAAGCCATGCAGGGGAATACACCAGGTGCCAATAAATGATGGCATGAGCCTAGCAAATCAGCAGCATTTTATTACGTCCAGAACAGAAAGGCTTTTAGGATTGACACTGCTTATTATTTTGTCTTTGTACTCTCAGAGTCTAGCACAGTACCTGGCCCACAGACCATGGCACCCAGTAGATGTTTAATAGTCTCTCAATGGATTGAATTGACTCCTGGCACAGATCACTGTACCAAGCTCTGAGGATTTTTGCCTTCAAGGAGCTGATAGAATCCCAGGGACAGACATTAATACAGCCAGGGCTCCCATATCTGTATGTATGGGCAGTCAGCACCTATGAATTATTTCATCAGTGCAGGGAACTGCCTTTACTGATTTGGATCAACCACCAGGAAAGCAAAAAGGAAGGCAAAAAGTTTGGTCCCCGTCCTCAAGAAGCACACATTCTAATGGAGCTACAAAATTTCTACAGCATAAATGGAAATTAATCTTAGAGGGAAAGAATTACAATACATGATACTCTAACAATGTAAGAAGTGCAATAGAGATTTGTGAAGTGCTGTGTGTTTGTGCACACATAATCGAGAAAAGACCAAGCTGGGTTGCAGAGCTGATGAGATTTAAATTTGAAATGTTTCACTTGGAGGTAACCAGGAGGTAACCTGGTAAATTCACTGGCTTTGGAATTAGCAAACCTGAGTTCAAAGCCCACTTCTGGAACTTACTATCAGGGTGACCCTGGGTAGGTCACTTTCCTTCTCTGAACTGCAGTTTCCTTATTTTTAAGATGAGTGGACTGGATTACATGATCTCTAAGGTACCTACCTTCTACATCTATAATCCTTGCTCATTATTAGTGTTGTCTGAGTATTTGCAAGACACATAAACCATGATCATTCCCTGAATCTTAAATCTTGGCATTTCTTGAAATGTAGAAGTTCCTTCTTTTTTCTCTTCCCAGTTCCTTCAAATCAAAGACCTTACCCAAAGCATGAATATCCAATATGGTAAAAGGAAAAAAAAACTAAGGAATGGTTGTACGTGAAGGAAGGATATTGATTTCCGTTATAGAAAATAATCCATTTATACACTGACTCTGATGGGGAGGCAGGTGGGGAAGAGTTGGGTAGTGAAGATGGGATGTCAATTAATCAACCATCATTAATCACCTGTCCAGGACACGTATCTCTTCCCAAATGGGATGCCGCCATCCAACAGAAAAGAGATTAAATGAACAGGGAGTGTGGTAGCCATCCTTCTGGTGCCCATCTTGTGTTTCCCCCCATTCCCAATGACTGGGAAGCCCAAGGATGTTGCAGGACAGATCCTCCTAGAGCCAGGGCTCTAGGCTTCCTTAATTTAATCTCCTTCCCCCAACAGGAACAGGCAGTGTGAAAATGGATGCTCTCACCCTTGTAATCAGCTGTGCCGTGCGCACAAGGGCAGCAGTCTCTGGTGCCTCATCTGTGAACTAATCTTTCATTTCATAGGAGATCTTTCCATATCAAACAACACAAATGACTTAATTTGCATGACAGGATTTGTAACGGGGCGAATCCAGTGTCAAAGTCGATTAAAGATTACACCAGAGAACTATCATAATCAGGTCTCTAATGAGCCTAAATAGGCCCAGGAAGACTCCTCCTCTTGCCATTCCAGTCGTGTATCAAAGGGACTGTGTTTCTTTTCATCGATGAGCCCGGACGCCAGTTTGCCCAGGACGCCCAACGTGGAGCGAAAGTCATGTCAGTCTGATTTCAGAGGGAGAGAAAAAGAAATAATAAAGCAAACAACACTTCACAAATGACATTGCTTGCTATAAGCCAACGTTTGAAGCCCTTAATTCTTCTAATCTGCAAAATAGTCAATGCTAATGGGTTTTTGCCTTTGTGTGAGTTGATGCATAGGAAGAAAAACTCTAATGAGCTGCCTGGGCTGTGTGCTTACAGATACCTGTCAAATGTCTGTCATCTTAGCCAGGGCTCAGGCGTTCTAAAGAAAGTAAGAAGGAAGGCGCGACAGTATTTGTACAAGCATTTTCATGCTAAAATGGCTCAATTTTCCTCCTGTCATAATTTCATTGTATCTGGAAGTCAGAAAAGCTTAACCCTTTCCCAGGCGAGGCCTGTGCGGGCGGATGGTGGAGCAGAGCCTGGGGAGCTGGCCCTGCTGCCACCGGGGAGCCCGTGGCTCCTCTGCCACAGGCGCCAGCTTGTTTAGGTTAGGAGAAGGAGGGATGTTGGAAAAAATGACAACAAAAGATTGGGAGCCATCACTGGGCCCCAAGGGGGGGGTCAGTTTATGAAATGGCAGCTCCCCAAACCGCCCAATTGTGCCTTAAAGGTATGCTTTCTGCTTCCCTGATTTGGTCATTTTTTTGGGACCTGTGGTTTGGTGGAAGGAAATGGCAGGGCAGAGGTGCCGACAATTCATGACCTCCTGGTGCTCACCTCTTTGATTCTAGGAAGCAGCTCTGATTACACAAGCTTTGCCTGGATAAGGGAGGCAGGGAGGCAGGCAGGAGGGAGAAAGCAGGAGGCAGGCAGGGAGACAGAAAGTAGGGAGGGAAGGAGAAGACAGGAGGCAGAGAGGGAGAAAGAGAAGCAGAGAGGGAGAAAGGGAAGCAGGGAGAGAGAAAAGGAGGCAGGAAGGGAAAAAGAGAGACAGAGTGAGCAAAGGAAATAGGAAGTGAGAAAAGGAAATAGGGAAGGAGGGAGAAAGGAAGGCAGGCAGACAGGGGCAACCTTGTACCTGGGATTCAAGAGAAGTCAGCCAGTAAAATGCAATAACAGTCCAAACTGGGAAGGAGGAAACCAAGAGCCTAGGTGGCCTTTTCTGTTCGTTCTCTCCTTCTCCCCATTCCAAATGGAAAAAAGCCTAAACACTCTTGCTTCCATGTTGAAACTCTGGCTCACATTCTGGCTAAACTTTTCAAAGAGAAAAGATGGACTTTCTATGAAAATTGAATTCATACAGATCATCCATTTTGGAGCTGGAAAAAAACAAAAAACAAAAAACTGAGAGGCCATTAAGCCCAGTTTCTTCATTTTACAGATGAGAAAAGAAACAGCAGAGAGACTGAGTACTTTACCAAGGTTCTATAGGAAACTGAGATTCAAACTCGGACTCTCTGACTACAAGGCATTTGTTCTGTCCAGCATACCAGCATGTTCATTTTTGAGCTACTTTTGCTTTCTTTTGGGCCAAAAGGAGGCCCAGAGAGCTACCCTCAGACTGAGAAAGACCTGTATTTGAATCCTCTGTCCCCTGAGTAATGGGGGCTGTGTGAGTGTAAGCAAGTCACTCTATCTCTCAGGGATGACTAAGTGGCAGGTGCCAGTCTGCACTGATCAAATGTGTCTTCACAGAGAATTTGCCCCACCAACAATGGCACTGGTCTATCTGCACTTCCCTCAAAACAGAAGTGGGGATTTTTGAAAAAGGAATAAGCCCAAGCTTATCAGGCAGTTTCCTCATTAGTACACTAGATTTGGATACATGAGTATCTGGATTCAGATCCTGACTGATTCTTGGTGACTCTGAGCTTCAGAAAATTCTTTAAAGGATCCTTTGCAACTTTCTGGGGGAGGGAGCTCTCATGTGGATGAAATTAGCATCCTTATAATAACAAAACCAAGGGAGAAGGGAATGGAGAGGGAATGGGATCAGGAACCAGGATTAGGATTTTGGATTCAGAGTACTCTCCTGCTGATTGGCTGGGAAAAGTTAGAGATACTTTGAAGTTCCCCTCTCCATCAATTCAGAATTCTGATGCCTGTTGGGGAGATATCCTCAGAGCCTTGAGGAATAAATTATAGATAAAATGAAGAATGAATAATGGGTTTTTTAAAAACATATAATAACACTGTGAAAACATTCAAGTTCATTTAAAAGTATTGAGTGCTTCCTGTGTACCAGTCACTGGGAATACAAATATAAAAGGTATCCTTGTCTTCAATGAGTTTTTTAAATACATTAATACATGGTGTTCATTGAAAAATACATTAAAATTAATATATTGTATTAAAAATACAGGAGGCTTTTAATCCAAACTATTCTTCAGTGTTTATAAACCCCTTGCCAGTCTTACTCCAGTTTTCCTCCTTCTTCCCCCAAACTTCTTGGTCATGTTACAGTAGTCAAGTTTTCCTGTGTTTTTCTGTCAAGAGAAATTGATGACATCCACAGGCTCTATTGTGAAAAGCCTCTAGAAGGATGAAGAATTGGGATATTTTGATGACCTTTATGTTTGCCATGTTTCTAGAGAGGATATTTCAACTCTTGTAAACAGCCTGTGAGCAGATTCCCCAAAGGAGAAGCTTTCATTCTTATGCAAACTTTCTTTAGAAAACAGGGTCTCGGGAACTGACTCTGAGCTTATAGGATCAATGAACTAGAGCTAGCATTGCTCTCTGAAGCTATCTAGACTATTCTCCTCTTCTTACACGTAAAGAAACTGAGGCTGAAAAAGAGCATACTTGTCCCAAAGATACACAATTAGTAAATCCCAGAGATGGGACGTGAACTCAGTCCTCTAGAGCCAATGTCCTTTTCCTGTCCCTTCCACGTGGCCCCTTAAGTTCTGAGAGAGCCCTTTTAAGGAGGCCATTAGAACGGAGATGGTTGTTGACAAAATTGATTGATGTCAGAGTGGAGTTCATTATGATATCACCGAGGAATCTCCCATCTTGGTGCTATAGGAAAGAATGAGAAGACTAAATCTCCTTCCTGCTTCCTCTTCCAGTGGCCATTAGTCAAACGAGTTTCACTCACTTCAGTCAAATCAGAAGACTTGAGACAAAAGTGTGGGAAAGGAGGAGGCCTAGAATATTTAGAGCCTAGATGGGGCCTGGAATTGGATCTCCTCGTGAAGGTCCAAGATAAGTCATGCACATGATTTAGAAGTGAATATGGCAGTTCCCTGAGACCATTTAGGGCTTATCCTGTCTCACTTCCATTGAACAGATTTTCATTTGTTGAGCTCATGTAACAAGAGCGATGCTGGGAACTGGAGGAGGAAATACAATATATCTGAAGAGAAGTAAGCATGAAGTCTGCTTAAAATAGTTTTAAGAGAAAAATGCAATCCAGTAAGCATTTATTGAACAGTAAGGATGCAAAGAAGTACAGTTAATGAAAAATACCTCCTTAAGTAGCTTATGTTCTTCTGAAGGAGATTGTTACAGGTAAACAGGTAAGTAAATAAAAATATACTTACATATATACATATGGGTCTCACACACACACAAAGCAAATGAAAAATGCATTGTGGGGGGCGGGGGAGAGGCAGGAGAAACACGAAATTTTTTTTTAGAATCTTGTCTTTGTGTTTCCAGAAGACCTAATGGTTAAAGTTTTCCTGGTCTTGTTAAAAGTCAATTAAAAATTGTTTTGCATGACTACACATGTATAGCCTATATTGAACTGCCTGCATTCTCAATGGGGATTGGGGGTGGGGTGGGAAGAAAGAAAAGAATCTGGAACTCAAAGTTTTCAAAACGAATATTAAAATTATCTTTATATGTAACTGGGAGAAAATCAAATAATAATTAAAGTCAATTTAAAATAAAAACAGCTAGGTGACTTAATGGGAAAAGAGCTGGGTTTGAAAACCAGATAGAACTGAATTCAAATCCTGCCTCAGATACTTATGTCTGCCTCGGCTTGTCATTGGTAAAATGAGAACAACAATAACATCGAGCTGATAGAATTGCTCCATGGATTACATGAGATTATCGATGTGAAGCATTTTACAAGCCCAAAGAGTATGTAATGTTATTTATCTTTCTGGTTATATTTGATAAATGTCCCAGAATTCTCTGCGCCTAGCAGAGTGTTTGACATATTGTAGGTGCTTAATAAATGCTTAGTGATTGATTTCTTGAGGGTTAGCACTTCATAAATGCTTGTTGACTTGAGTGGAATGGCAAAAGGCTTTGGGGTAGGACATGGTTCTAGGGGTGAATCTTTAAAAAAAACCAGGGATGGGGAGCTGACTGGTTGCATGTAGAGCAAGACCCCTTCCAGTCGTCCATGTCCATTCTCATCATTTATCAATGCTGGACATTGCTCTTTATTTTAAGTAAGAGGGAGTTTCGCCTATATTGTACTGAGTCTGAAAGCTGAAGTCTTCTTATCTTCTATTAATTTCTTGGAGTCCAGGACCCAGATCTGTGAAGGTAGAAGGCTTCTGCAAGCTTGGAAAACACTGGCTTGCCCATTGATGGATCAGTCTTTCCTAGAGGAAGAAACACTTAGGGTGAAAGCATTGATAAGCATGATGTGCTAATCACACCTACTTTTCTGGGGGAAAAAAAAAAAAAAAGCCCATCCTTATTAATCATCCTCTGCTGCCCTCCCAGCCTGTTCTTTATGTTGATTCCCCCCACCCCTCCCCCCACCCCGACCGTTGTGTCTGGGATGTATATAGCATTCATGCCATACGGAGCACTGAGCTGGCCGCCATTAACATACAAACTTTAATAACACACATTAGCCATCCAGGGGCAGTTTGGACTCAAATTTCATCCACTTTCCAATATGAATAATTCAACACCTCTGTCCAATTGTTCTTGTGACGCCTGTGAGACTAAATACTGCTCTCCCCTCTCAACCCCCACTCTCCCTACCCCCATCCCAGCAGTAGTCAGGTTCAGTTTTTTTGCAGATTAGTGGAATTACCATGGATGTTTCCGAGTAAATTTTGCTTGCAATCCTAAACTCGCCTCCCCCCCCCAACACTGCGCCTCTGACCCAGTTGCTGCACCTCTGATCCTCCACACCCCAGAGGCTGTCACAAGCCTCCCTCCTTCCCAGGAGTTGAACACACAATAGAGAATGGGCCCTAACTGTGAGGTTCAGCTGCCATTATTAACCCTACCAGCTGCTCCTGCAGGGGGCCTTCTGGGTCTGAATGTCCTTTCTCTGCGGAGGCCCTCATTTCCACTAATCTAACTATTGTTGGTTAGGAATGCTGACAGGAGAAAAGAAATTTTTCTTGTGTCCATGCAAGTGTGTGTATCCATGTGTAAGTGAAGGAAGAGTGAAGGCTAATTTCTATAGTTGGCATGAATGGGGGGATTGGGAAAAAAACCTAGTTAAAATGTGTTTACTTGCTTAAAAGGCTCAGTCAATTTAAATCATTTCACTACTGTGCTCTATTTTTTTTTTTTTTTTAGGAGAAAAAAAAAAAACAACCAACTAGTTACTCTTATAATTTTCTTTAGTTCCCCGGAGATGTTTGGGCATGTTTTAGACTTTCTAAATTCAATGCTGGGGGGAAAAATTGAATTGAATTTCTTAAAAAACAAACAACAAAAAAACAAAAAACCCAAACAAAAATGCTAGCATAAAGTTACATCCACATGGAATTACTCACTTCTAATGGACCTTAAAAAATCAGAAAGAGAACTGGTTATACAGGTCACACATACTTCCTTTGGATAATCTACATGGCGTACTCGGGGACACTTTTGGCTCTTATAAAAAAAAAAAAAAAAAAAAAAAAAAAAAGCAAGAAAGGTAAAACCTCTTCTCAGTGAATGAGAAAGGAAAGGAAAAACACTCATCCCTCTGTATTTTTTGTTCTCCAGGAACCTTGTGGTTCAATAAAGGAGTGAGATTTTCTCCTCTTCTCCAAGAGGTGACTTTAAGGATGAAGTCCCTTCACACAGATCTGCTCAGCAGATTACTTGGGAACACACTGATTTCCTAGAGGAAGTCGAACAAGTGACAAATATGATGTGAGTTTTAATTACATGGCAAAAACTCCCAACCTATCTGTTCACTTGAAAACTCTGTGTAATTTTGCTCTCTGAAAATTTCACTCTCCTCTTGCTACAGGGATGGAGACAGAGAAGCATTCCTAAACATTGCTCTCCATTTTTACCATTTGAGAAAGTTCAGGAAAATACAACAGTTGGTCTATTTCAAATCAAATTAAGAATAATTCAGGTAGAAATGTATTTTCTGCGCAATTAGACTCCATCGTCGTAGGGCAAATGTCTGATATCATAAAGTGCTATTCTGCATCTGTTCCTGTGTCTAGACTATGGCAATTATTGGGTCTTACAAGAGCAGCAGCAAAAGAGAACACGGCTTACAGGTTTTCCCGATTAAAATGCCACATTCTCTATCTTTGCCCTTTTATTACCTAAATCATTTGATTGGGAGAAAATAAATTTAATTTAATGAAGTTGTACTTTTCCAATTTTTGCCTGAAAACACATAAGTGGTCAGTGCCGAGTCTGTTTTCCAAAACATTAGAAGCAAATGCTCCAGTGCTCCCTGCATTAAAACAGAATGTGGCCAAAATAATAATGCTTGGGCACACTTAAAAACAAAACAAAATACCAAGCCAGCACTGTCCCCCCCAAAAAAATCCCCCAAAATACAAACCCTGCAAAATAGAGATGTTTATAAAATATTTACCTTCTTTTTCCCTTACCCAGTTTTCACAAAAAAAAAATATAGCCCCCAAATGGTGCCAAAAAGACCAGACAGCTAGAGCAAAAGACCTTGGGGATCCCAATTGTAGAGCTTGAAAAGGTTTATAAAGAGCCTTCCTGAACACAGTCTGTTGAGAGGGAGAATACAAGGGCTATTATTCCCATTTAACAGAGAAAGAACCTGAGGCTCAGAAAAAGTTAAGTGACTTGCCTAAAATTGGACATTTAAAAAACTGGCAGTCATGCTAAAAGCCCAGTGTTCTTTCTCTGATGCTATTCTCTTTTTCTAATAAGTCATCCAGTAGAACTAAGCCATTCCCCTAAAGGTTTGGCAATGTCTTTCTTATCTAGCCTGAGGAATCAGTTTTCTGGGCCAATTTTGGAAACATGTAAAAGAATTGAAAGCATTTGTCACTAGACTACAATAAGCAATTGGAAGGGTTAGATGGTCGACCATCAGATCAGTCCATCAGTAGATCCTTGTTCTGTATTTATATATTTATGCATGTTAGTATATATGTGTATACATACCCAGTGTGGACATATGAATATTCATACATATATCTTTTGAATTGGGACTGCATGTAGACAATGAGTTTGGCTCAGAGATGAATAGTAGAAAAAACTTAAGTTACACAAATGTGATTCCTAATGGCTCCTGTCACAATTAGAGAAGAATAAAAATGACCAATATGGCAAAGGTCAAGGGAAAGGTGGGCATAAATAAGACCAATATGCTATCCAGAGTAACTTGCAGTGGAGAAGTAGCATCCAGTCATGTATGACCAGAAATGGAGGCTGGAAAATCAAAGAGATATTGGATGGATTTTAGAAATACTGGGTGAGATACTTGATACGTGAAGTTGTTCCAGGATCTGGAAGGTTGGCACAAGGAAGGATTCCAGACATATCAGATTATCACCAATTTTACTGGAAGAGAAAACAAAGTAGAAAAACCAGGGTTCCCAATTTTTGAGTTTAAAAAGTGATATTGGATAGATAGCTCCAGAATCTATAAGGATTGAAGAAGGCTTCGAGTGAAGTGGGTGAGTTGTCCATGGAAAACTTTTATAAAGACATAGACGATAAAGAATGAATAAATGAATGTATAAATGAATGAATGAATGAATGGGAAAGTATTCAATAAGCATTCACTACATGCAAAGCATACAGTGAGTTTTGGGGCTCCAAATACAAAAGTAAGACAGTCCTTGACTCTGGAGAATTTATGTTCCAAAAGGGGATGCCAATTAATAGTGGCAACCAGGGAGAAGTACTTAGATTTGGAAAACTAGAAAGATGGTGAGTAGAAACATAAGTAAGTAGGTTGACAAGGCCTTTCCAGGAGCAATGGCAGTATGGATTTGATTATGGTTCCAGAACTAAAAAAGGCAGGTAGGAAGAATGTGTGTGGTGGCAAGTGAGTAAAGCTGATCAGGAAGTAAAATGGGGGGGGGGGGGAATGGGGTGGCTGGAGCTTGCCAAATGAGGCACCCACTAATCAGAACAATCAGGCTCCAAAGCAAAAGTTCTACAAGGGAAAAGGTTAAGTTCGCCAGGGAATAGTCCCTTTTTTGGAGAGGGAGGAAAAGATATACGAGTGACAATGATGGACTGGCTAGAGCACTGAAAAATATGCATTGTAAAAATATGAGTTTGAATCCTGACATGTAGGAGCTGTATGACCTTAAACAAGTCACTTAACCTCTCTATATTTACCATGGACTAGAAAATGAAGGGATTAGACATTCAAGCTTTAAATCTATTATACTATGAATGAGATGCTATATAGAGGCTTAGTTTATACACTGGTAAAGATAATGTTCATACCTACAAAAACATAAACCCATAGGAATAAGAAGATTTGCATTTCTTAATAAGAGCAAACACTAACAATTCTTTGAATGCTCAAGAGAGACATCACCTGCTTCCCCCTTTGCTTTCCCTTCCAGTGAAACTAATTGCCTGCAAGTTATGGGTCTGTCTGGGAGCCTTGCATGGAGCTTCCAGATCTTGGGATGACTCCTCACGCCATGAGACACTAGCATGGAATGGAAGTGGAAATAAGCAGCCATGACCTCTGCCCACAATACCTGCAGCTCCCTTTCTGCAAATTCTGTCCTCTCCAGCTCTTCTTTTTTCTCTCTGACCTGGCCATGTGAGCATAATGTAGACCCGCAGGAGGGACTGAAAGAAAAATGACGAAGAGCCATCCCAGCAGATGACAATTATAAAATGGAAATGTACAAGAAGAGCACCAGATAGCATTGAATATGCAAACCAGGTCATTGTCTATGCTAATGAATGTGTAAATGAGCATGCAAATGGCCATATACTCAGGTTTTCCATGGCTGGGTCCAAAAGCATAGTGGAAAGAGCAGGGATTGAAGTCATAAAGGAAAATAGACTTGTATAAGTTTTCGACCAAGTCGTGCTACCTTTCCAACCCTCGATATACTTGTATGTAAAAGATGGGATAATAATTCTGTTGTACCTACTTGGCAGTGGGGCTCAGCTGAGAAAAATGTTTATAAAGTGCTTTACAAACTTCCAAGTGTTCTAGAAATCCCAGTTCTTCTTATTATTCTTGTTATTTCATATTTGTCCTGATAATGTTATTGGGTCTTATGGAAAGCCCAACTAAGGACTCCCAACTTAAAGAATAGGGAATTTTGGGGGCAGCTAGGTGTCGCAGTGGATAGAGCACCAGCCCTGAAGTCAGGAGGACCCGAGTTCAAATCTGGTCTCAGACACTTAACAAACACATCCTAGCTGTGTGACCCTGGGCAAGTCACTTAACCCCAGCCTCAGGGGGAAAAAAAAAGGATAGGGAATTTTGCTTTAAAATTTTCACATGACAATACATGAAAAGAGTCATCACCTCTCTTATTCCATAACCATGAATATACTATTGGTTAGCCCATTTTCTAGCTAATGGCAAACTTGAAAAGCCCACTCAAGACCTAACAGGCCTCCCATAGGCATTAGAACTACTGAGACATAAAGGATCATTATTACAGAATTGTCCCTGAGTTAACAACTTTCCACTCATGGAGAGCCTTCTCAAGGCAAAGATTGACTTCGTCCTGGGCCAACAGAACCAGCCATTGACTCTTCCTTCCCCTGGAGTTTCTCTCAGCTCCCTTCCTGAGATAACTCTCCTATAGAAAAGTCAGGGCCAACCAGCTAAGGAGTCTCCTCTGTTAAATATAAGCTCATTTCGAATAGGGATTCTTTCTTTCATTTTCCTGGTATCCATAGTGCCCAGCACATAATAGGCACTCCACAGCCACTTGTGATTGATTGATCCTGGAATCAAAACTTGAGAACCCATATCCCAAACAGCTCTTGCCCCAGATCCAATCTGAGATGTCCAGATTTACAGATTCAAACTTGGGGGCACACAGGGCTCACCTAGCAGTGGTTTGAAGGGGACAAAGCTCCAGAATTACTTTGGGGATGATTTTTTTCTCTCCAGGTTTTATTCATGAAGGCTATGGATTCTTCTACTTGCCTTCTCTTTATCTCACACCATCTCCTAAGTCCAATCCTTGGCATAAAGCTATATGCCATGCTTAGAATGTTCTCCTTCCTTATTCCCACCCCTCAGACTTCCAGATCTCTTTGAGGCTCTGCCCAAATGCCATCCCCTTTAAGAAGCCTTTCTCAACTCCCTCCCATTAATCACTTAGTATTTGTTTTATTTATAACATTGTATTTACATATATATTTTGTTTTTAAGCTTTATTTAGCTATAAACATGTTGTAAATTTCCCTCCCCAACTCCCAGTAGAACATCAGTCCTTGAGGGTAAGAAATATCTCATTTCTAAAATCTGTATTCCCATCCCTTAGTAACCCACTTGGCATACAATAAGTGTTTAATAAATGCTGATTAATTTGTGGAATAACTGCAGCTATACTGAGGGTTACATAGGTCTTTAGGATTCTACTCAGGAAACACAGGTGGTATAATGAAAAGAACCCTGCAGGCCCGTGTTCAAATTCCACCTCTGTCCTTTCCTTTCTGATTGATCTCTCTAGACCCTATTTTCCTAAAGGATTTTAGATGAGATGACCTTTAGATGGCTTCTAATTTTTCCATGCATTCAGACGTTCAAACAATCATCATTTTAAAGTTGAACTTCCTCTGTCCATTTTAGAGGTAACCTATATCTGCTGATGACAATTCTAGTTAGCTCAATAAAAGAACATTCAATGTTCTCAGAAGCTTGGGAGATTCCATCAAGTACCAATTTCAGGCAGATCTTCAAATCTGTGAATTGGGGACTCAAATGTAGTGATATCTGGGGCTGAGGCAATGGGGAAATCTCCTGGAGAAAGCAGGGAGCATTAAACAAGGGAGATGGTGTCTTGCAAGGGGTGTGTGTATGAGTGTGTGTGTGTGTGTGTGTGTGTGTGTGTGTGTGTGTATGTGTGTGTGCACATTGGCATGTAAGACAGTGTAGCCACAGTGAATAGAGAGACAGAGGTAGCTGATTATGGGTAAGACCCTTAACCTCCAGGTTTCCTGAGACAACTATAGTACTGAAAGTTTAAAATGAGTTGTTGATTTGTATTAAAAGAGGGAATGCCCACATTGGAAGTAACTTATGTTGACGAAGTCGGGAATCTGGGCTCGGAATAAGTCTGAAAAGTTCACCTTTGAGCCTCAGTATTTCTAATTGATGACTGCTTTTCAAGTTAAAACTTTTAAAAATGTGTTTAGCTCAACTCACTGAGAAAGATAAAGTCATCATCTTAGTCCATAAACTGAGGGTTTATAAAATGCTGGTAAATGAGGAAGGAATTAGAGCTAGGAGTGTAGTTGGTCTAATGATCAAATCATTTCCACTGAAAGAAGCAATGAAGATCTCAAGCACAATCTTGTTGATCTGATGTTCACACCATCACCTCCTTTTCCCCTTTGCTGCCATCCCTCTTCCTTTGATGACTCCCCACCCCCAGACCCCTACTGGCCTCAAGAGCCAGCCTTCGTCACTACTATCCTGCCTCTTTTCTCTTTCCATTTGAGTTTCAATTTAGACCTTGAAGGTCAATACAAATGTTACCTCCTCCTGAAAACCTTCCTTGATCTGCCAAATGGTAATCACTCTTTATCTCCTAGCTCCCACTAGTTCTTTTTATATACTTCTCTGTTATATCTAACCAGTTCTATTAAGTATAATAGTCAACTGTGCACCTGTCTAATTGTCCTATTAGAACAGAAGCCCCGTGAAGACAGGGGCTCTATGTAATCTAACCTTGATGTTCCTCAGCTGCAATGTTTTCTGCATATTATGATGGAGGCACTGAATCATGTTTACTAAATTCAGTTTTTGGAATGGACAAATGCAATCACATACTTGAAATAAAAGAGAAGGAAATAAGTATTTAGTAAATATCTACTGTGCTTCACAAATATTATTTCATTTGATCCTCACTGCAACCCTGGTGGAAAAGTATTATTATTATTATCCTTATTTTACAGTTGAGGAAACTGAGGGAGGAAGCAGTCCTTTTTTTTAAGACCACATAGCTGGCTTTAAACTTAGGTCTTCCTGATTCCAGTCCTCCCCATCTATCCACTATGTATCTAGTTACCCTAATTAACTTCATGGTGTTGTGCCTAATTTCCATATCAACAAAGTCAGATTGGATGGGAGTTTTTTTTTTTTTAATCAATTCCTGCTGGCTCTAAAATTCTATGATTAAAAATGAAACTTCTACTCACCGAACTCCAAAATGTCATCATTCTCTAGGAAATTCATCTGGCTAATAACGTGTTCTATCTAATGGGTATGCTCACACTTTTAATATGTAAGAGCCAGGATGTGAAGTAGGGTGAATTGATCAGCTCTGTCCTGTATGGGTTAAGTTTCAGGAGTATTTCTGTGCTTCCCATGAGGATTCCCTTTTCTACCTCATCTTTGCACTGGGGCAGGAATCCAATCAACATAAGTGGAAGTGTTTTGGAGAGCATAAGAACTAAAGATCAGTAAAAGAGTTCAATTGCTGGATATGACTCAATCAAATTCAATCTAATTCAACAAGATTGCACCTACTGTGTGCAAGGCATTGTACAGGAATACAAAGATCAAAACTGAAAAGCAGTTCCAGACCTCAAGGAGTTTCCATTCTATTGACAGAAAAATTTAAGCAGTCAAATAGATATACTGGAACTTGAGGAAGGATCGGACTAATGAGGAAGAGGAATTGAGAGGCTGCCCCTAGGAAGTGGCTCATGGACTAACTAGTGAAGAAAGTTGAAGATTAGAAGAGGTGAATGAGGAGTAAATGTATGCAGGATTAAACACCCAACCTCTGCCATGCACACTATTTTAAACACCTGACTTGCTACTCTGTTCAAATTCTTAGATGGAAAATTTGATTCCTTTTGGGCAGGAGCCACATAAAAGTGAAATTAAAATGGCACCCATAGACATGCCAGGACAACTGTCAAGTCAAGGGCCACACCTATGGACTCTCTCTCTCTCTCTCTCTCTCTCTCTCTCTCTCTCTCTCTCTCTCTCTCTCTCTCTCTCTCGGAAGGATTACGAAGGCATCCCAAGACCATTTAGCAATGGTCTACTCAGTCGGTAGAGCATGAGACTCTTAATCTCAGGGTCGTGGGTTCGAGCCCCACATTGGGCACCAATTGTAATGTTCTTGAATTGTGAGGGTCTGGTCGTCTGCTCAATTATAATCCTTCTCTGGGAGTAGATGTGTAAAATCTTTTCCTCTGTACGCAGGTTTCTTGGGAGCTCTGAATCTCCTCCAGCTCTTGTCCTTTCTCAAACCAGACTGGTCTCCTTTCAGCCTGCCTGGCATCAAAACTCTATCCCAGAGAGTCCATTCTCTCAGACCCAATGATGCCCTTCTTTTATCCTCCCAGAGAATGGGCATGGGATAATGCAAGGGCTTCTGGGAAACATTACTTCAACCAATGAGCTTGTTCCTCTTAGAATTCCTAAGGTGTAAACTCCCTTTAAAGGCCTGAACCAAAGGTCTGAGCCAGAGAACTGTCAAGTCAACCTGAGTTCTCACCTGGAAATCCTAACACAGGTGTACTCTTTGATTGTTCTCATTGGATCATTTCTGTTTCAGTGACTCTTTGGGACCGCATTGGGGTTTTCTTGAATTGGTTCCCAATTTCCTTCTTCAGTCTATTTTATAGATGAAGGACTGAGAGAAACAGTCCAGAGACACTCCACTAGTGTCTGAGGTGAGATTTGAACCTATGAAGATGAGGCTTCTGGTGACAAGCTTAATGCTCTATCCACTATCAACTAGCTTCTCCTCGGGCATATATCATTTTGAGAAAATTTGACCTTAGAAAATAGGAATCTAGAAATCAGACATTTCCTTTCCAGAAATCATGATCTTGCTTCATGGATTTGATTAAAAAACTTTTGATACTGGAGTATTACTTGGAATCAGGAAGATCTAGATTTAATTTGAGAAGTTCCCCTTACTCCTGATGTCCCTCCCTGTGAGTGGATAACTCCTCCCAGAAGTTCCATCTAAGAACTCCCAGGCTAGACATGCTTCTGTTTCTCACCTTGATGCATTCTGGACTTCTTACCCATGTCCCTGTGCCATCCCCTGTGTCCACTTTTGACACATTATTGCTGTGTGACTATGGTTAAACCACTTAAAAGTGCAATTCCATACCTTGCCCTTCTTTAGAATATTCATGTTATTTTAAATAAAGCAAATCTCCAGATTACATAAGGCCATCTTTTTTTCTTCTCCCCCCCCCCCCCCAGGCTCGGATTAAGTGACTAGACCAGGGTCACACAGCTAGGAAAGTGTTAGGTTTCTTAGTTCAGATTTGAACTCAGGTCCTCCTGAATTCAAGGCTGGTGCTCTATCCACTGCACCACCTAGCTGCCCCTACATAAGGCCATCTTGATAGAGCCTAAGGGTTTGCTGCTATTTTCTTGTTTTTCTCACATAATACTGTTCTGACAAGATCTTTTGGGGGACATTGTAGATTCTTAATTATGCTCTCTTTTCTTCATATTTTTAGGAAAAAATATTTTAGGAAAAAAAATGTAGTATAATTAATGTCTTCATGAAAAATTAATTTTAAAACAACCACAACTACAATCATAACTGAAAAGGCAATAGGGTCTAATGGATAGATGGTTGACCTTGGAATTAGAAATGCCCAGGAAGGCTCAATTCTTGTCTCTGAAACGAACTCTCGGTATGATTCTGAGCAAATCATGTAACTTCTCATGGACCCAGGCAATTCTCTGTGACCAATAGTAGCAGAATAGGTGACAATGTATCAGCAGAGAGATTTTTCTTCCTGGGAGCTCTCTTTGCCATGATGTCGTAGGTCAGGGACCAAAATAAAAAACTTTAAAAACTATCCATTCTCCTGACTCATTTGACAGAAAGAGAAACTGAGGCTCAGAGAAAAGAGGTGATTTGTTCACATTTACACAGCAGAAGAGTCAGTATTTGAATCCACTTCCTTGACTTCAAAAGCAAGAGGTTTGCTATAATTCTTTTCTTCCTCCCTTCAACTCACTTAACAAAGAAAAGGAAAGAAGGAAGAAACCTGCTCATTAAAGAATGTCAGAAGCCTATTAGATCACCTTCCACAGCTTTACAGGGATCTCTGACAAGGGGACTACAAGCTAATTCCTCAACTGAATGTTGTTTCCTTTGTTTTCCCTAATGATCCCTCACCTTTCTACCCAGAGCTTTCTCCTTTCATCACATGCTGATTAGCATTCTGGGAGACATTTTGCCTTAGATGGGGTTTTACCTGATTTCTCTGCAAAATCAGTGTCAGAGTATCATCTCCAGTAGTTTTTATCTCACATTGATGGAGAAGGGGTTATACATGAGGTTAAAGACCCCTTCCCACCTCCACAGAAAACTCCTCTCTAGTCATTAGGAGGGAAGCTGACATTTTATTATTCACACATCAAATCAAGCCTTGGGGACACTGGGGGGCCCTCAATTCTTGACTGTATGTTCTACTCTTTCTACTCTTGAGTCTCATGCAGTCATATCCGTGATGGTACACGTGCTTTTACTCTATCAGTGCATAAAAGACCTCCTTTCTGATTTCCAGAAAAAAAAAAATATTGATCTAGTGATGAATTTCTCCAAAACCAGCTATCTTTAGACAAATACAATCAAGGAAGGAATAAGAAATCACAGTGAGTGAAGGACTGTCAATTTTGTCCCTCCCTTGGAGTGTCTTCTGAACACCACAGACCCTTACTTCTGCCAGAAAGAGCCAGCAATGTCGAGACAGAGGCCGGAGATGCCCGATATGTTTTCATCTCATCACAATGAATCTACAAGTGACTCTTAGAGAAGCTCAGTCCAAGTTGTCACCCCCAATACTGACACATCATTGATTTTATCTCTCCAAGGCACTCCTCAGGGGTGCCATCTGCATGCTCCCCAGGATCTTGAAACCACTGGCAAATACTTCCTTCTTATCTCTGGCTTGCTATAGCTCTGGTCAACTTCAAGATGAGTAAAATGTCAAGATCTACTTCCCCCAGGAAGCCCTCCATGATCTTCTGGTTGTGGTGCCTTTCCCTTCTAAACTCATATTTCTTTTGTACATTTCTGCATTCACTTGTGTCCACATATGGTGTCTCTTCCCAAAGAATAAGATTTCTTTTTGTCTTTGTACCCCCAGCACAATTCAATACCTGGTATGGAATAGATGGCTAATAAATGTTTTCGCAGTGAAAAGATGGCTGGCTGGCTGAAAGGATGGATGGATGAAGGAATGGATGAATGAAAAGAAAGAAGGCAATGATTATCTTAACAACACAGACTTCAGTCCTATCTTCCTAAGGAAAGAATACACCCAACAATAGCAGCAGCAGCAGCAACACCTTCACCACCACGATAAATATATTTCATGTTTGGATATTCTCTTCTGATATGTTAGTGACGTGTTTCAATATACAATTCTCCATAGGATGCTGGAAGGAAGAAAAATATGTGTGTGCTTTCTACTCTTACATTGTGTCTGGAGTAGTAGCAAGGATCACCAGGGACTCACTGGGCTCTGGACCAAGGAGCTAGACATGAGCCCTGGCTCCCTGATGAGGAACATGTGCCCTGCACAGTCCATCAGGGATCCCTGTGGCTATTGCCTCATCTGCACTTCTAGAACTGGCCTTTCTGGAGACTGGTTTCCATCTCTTCATGGAATCCCTACTTTTACCTCACCACAGAATTCAGATAAATTTAATAAGAATTTATTAGGAGTCTACTGTATTTAAGTTCAATGTGCCCAGCCCTGAAGATACAGACAAAAACTGGAAGCAGCTGATACCCTCAAGGAGCTTACATTCTCTGTATGGTGATGGTAGGGTGGGGAATATGACAAATACACAAGAAAACACAAAATAATACAACACAATTCGAAAAAGGAGCAAATCCCCCTAATTAGAGAAGACAGAGAAGGTAGCAGGGGTGCTTTGAAGAAAACTGGGTGTTAAAAGAATACCTGTGTTCAGTTCCTTTGATGTAGATCAGAAAACCATTTTGGCGTTGACCAATACGTAGGGGAAAATGTGGGAAGAAATATTTAGATTATACTCTGACTAAGAAGAATGCAATACAGAGAGTCCTTAAGGGTTGTCAATGAGGATGATGATATTCGGCTAACTAACCATTTTTATTACATTATTTTCACTACCATTTTTATTACAAGATCTTTTTATCATATTTTGATTCCACTTATTAAGTCTAAAATTTTTTTGGAACAAATTTGTGTGTATCAGAGAGAAGAAAGTACTATTCTCTCCTCCTCCACCGTCTTCTCTCTCTCTCTCTCTCTCTTTGTCTCTGTTTCTGTCTCTCTGTCTCTGTCTCTCTCTTTGTCTCTGTCTCTCTCTTTGTCTCTGTCTCTGTCTCTCTGTTTCTGTCTCTCTCTTTCTCTCACTGTCTCTGTCTCCCTCTTTGTCTCTATCTCTGTCTCTCTCTTTGTCTCTGTCTCTCTCTCTTTGTCTGTCTCTCTTTCTCTCACTGTCTCTGTCTCTCTCTTTGTCTGTGTCTCTGTCTCTCTTTCTCTCAGTGTCTCTGTCTCTGTCTTTGTCTCTGTCTCTGTCTTTGTCTCTGTCTCTGTCTTTGTCTCTGTCTCTCTCTTTCTCTCACTGTCTCTGTCTCTCTCTCTGTCTCTGTCTCTCTTTCTCTCCTCTTCCTCCTCCTTCTTCTTTCTTCCTACCCCTCCTTTCTTTTATTGTGTAAGTAAAGCTTTCATAATTCTCTGCTGCATAAATGAGTGTAGCAGCTTCTGAACAGACTAGTATACTATAGAAACCATTAGAGTTTCTCAGAGAGAGGAAAGGGGAATGAAATAAAAGGAGAGGCAAAGGAAGAGAGAAAACAGAGAAATGAGAGAGACAGACAGAGACACAGAGAGATAGCGAGAGCTAGAGAGACAGAGAGAAGACAGGTAGGAAAAAAATCGGAGACCCTGGAGACGGAGACCGAGTCCGGCCCAATACCGAGCCGGAGCCGGAGCGAGCCCGCATGAGCGAGCCCGCGGAGGAGAGGCCCGATTAGCATGCACACGCAGCGCTGGCTGGCTCTGTTGTGACAGGCCGCGGTATCAGCGTCAGTCAATTATCTGCGCACACATGCCTCCCGTGCTAATGAGCGCGCTCCGAGCCCCGCGGACTTTTCTGGCGAGGAGAAAAGATCAGTTTCACTGCTCGCAGAACTAATTCCGGGCACAAAAGTGGAGGCTCGGCCGCCGCTGCCTCTTTCACCGCTGCCTTTGTCCCGGCTTTTGATGTGCGCTGAAGAGCCGGGCCTGCGCCGGGGGCTCTTCATCTCCAGTTCATTGCCTGCCATTAACATACATATCCATATGAAAAGTGGGTAAGTCACCAACAGCTGTCCGGGACGGGGTGGGGGCGGGGCGGGGGGGGCGGGGGCGGGGGGCGCCGCGCTCCTCGGGAAAATGCCGACCCTGCCGCGGCGCCCTCGGGCCGCGGCGCACCGAACTTTCTCCAGCCGCCTCTCCCTCGGGGAGCGCCGCGGGCCCGGTCCCCCTGAAGCCGGGCCGCGGGGTTTCCGTCTTGAAGCGGGCGCGGCCTGGCGTCGCGGGGGAGCGAGGAGGAAAGGGGGATCTGTATTGCCCGGAGGAAAAGGAAGCCGTCCTTCGTTATCCTGCTGCACACAAACACAAACACACCCGGACACACAAACACGCGCACTTAGATGTCCACTTCCCAGGAGGCTCGGTGATGCCTTCTTGCCCTGATGCCCATCTCCCCCAAGGCGAGGGCCCCTCCCACGCTTAGCCCGAGTTCTGGAAGTCTCCCTAGCCCCTGAGGGTGCACTCTTAAGTTCTGGCCCTTGGAGACGCGGACAGCGGCCCAGGCCCTCCGGTGTCTCCGAAGGAAGGCCCAGCAGGCCCGGCGCGAGGGCCACAGTTTGTGGGAAGTCGCTTTGGCGCCTTAAGCCGGACTTTTATTTTTAAAGGAAAGGGATGAGGTTTTGTTACTCGTTCATTCCACCCGCATGGATGCATCTCCTCCAAAAAGGGAGCTCTCCGTCAGGAAATCCCAAAGCCGACGGTTCTGGGGAGTTCCAAGGACCGTCAGCCACCGGGAGTCCAGAAAAGGGGGGGGGGGGTGTTCTGCGAATGGACGGCTAGCTATTTGTCTTGTGATGGACTCAATGTTCCTTCCCGAAGAGGCTGAAAGCCCGAAGGGGGAGAGGTGTGGAGATTTCAAGTTACTGAATAAGCCGGCTCTTCCCCATCATTTGGTCCGTGGCTCAGTTTTGTCAGGCCCAGAAAGAGGGCTCGGGGTAGATCCATGCCTCTCCCCCGCCCCCCCGGGGGCCGAGATCCCGGGCCTCGCTCCGAATGCGGCCGCAGCCGCGCTGCGCCGGGCCTTCCAGGGAAAACGAGGCCGGGCGAAGCTGTGTCAATTACCGAGGGCCTGACGGAGTTTACAAGAGTTGTGTGTGTGGCATTGTTTTGTGCTCGCTCTCTTTTTTGAATCGGAAGCAAAGTGCTGGGGAAGCCCGGCCTCGCCTCGCTCGGTACAGATTGGATTCCCCTCCTGATCCTCCCAGCAGGCAGAAACAGCTTGTGCTGGCTGCCATGGGGAGGTGGGGGCTGGGAGGAGGGCGGCGGCGGGGGAGGGGAGGGGTGGGGGGATTTTAATCCCACTTGTTGCTTCCTCTTCGCTCTCTCTCTCTCTCTTTGCAGCTTCTCCGAAGCCTCTTCTACCAGATTAGTCAATAAAAAATCTTTCAGTGTGCCTATTTGGATCTGAAAATGCAATCGTATTCCTCCCGCATCCTGTTTGTTGTCTTTGAAGAGCCCCAGCATTCAGGGCGAGGGGGCCAGAATGACTTCTTAAACACATTTCTCTCTTTGGCGCAATTAAACAAAGTGGAGCTGTGATTAGTCCACCGCAGGGGGGAAAGAAAAAGACACCCTTGAATCAAAATGGGGGGACCTGACGGGGCATTCTTGTCTCACAATGCTGGAGTTTATTGCTGAAACCTGCTTATCGCCTTGCACCGCACGCCATGGGAACTGCAGTCAGGTGGAAAGCGAGTCTGTTCTCTGGCCGCCCCGGCCCCCACCCCCGGGCCCCAGCTCCCCTCCCCCCCAGCCCCGAGGCCGCCGCTTCGGGAAAACGGCCGAGCTCGGCCTCCGGGCCCCGGGACCCAGCTTCGGGGGAGTCTGGGCCGAGCTTCTCTGCCTCAGAAGGAGAGCTCATGATGAGCCGGGCCTGGGTGGGTGGGTCCCCCCTCGAGTCCCCCCTTAAAAAATGCAATCCCCGAGCGCTTGTTTAAGTGAAGGGCCCCCTCCCTCAGCCCTTGGGAAAGCACTCGAGAGGGATTTGCCGGGCTCTGTGTTCATGACACATAATGAAAACAATTTTACGCTGGGAAGGGAAGGATGGGGCAATTACCGCTGGAACCGCCACCTGCAGGACGCGGCGGCGGCGGCGGCGGCGAGGGCGGAGGCGGGCCCGGGCTCGGGGAAGGCCGGGCCCGGCCCGGCTTCCCGAGTCCCGGAGGGGCGCCTCCAGGCCGGTGACTGACCCCGCCCGGGAGCAGAGGCCCCGGGCCACAAGCGCTGCTTCTGCCCGAGCCTCTCTGCGGCCCCTTCCCTGCCCGGGGTGACCCCACGGGCCCAGGCCAGCTCGGTCGGAGCAGGGAGAGCGCCGCGGGGGAGCGAGGAGCAAAATGGGGCTCGGGGGAGCAAAGAGCCCAGGCCGCTGGAGGGCTCGAGGAGTGGGGCCCCGGGGGAGGCGGGGGCGCTGGACGGCAGCGCGGGGCTCAGGGGAGCAAAGGCGCAGATCGAGGCCCAGGGAGCGACGGTTCGGGGAGCAGCAGCACGGAATGGGGCTCAGCGCGCAAGGAGCCGGGCCCCAGGCTCTAGGGTGCCGGAGGGCCCAGCGAGGAGCAGAGAAGCAAGGCCAGAGGGAGGCTCGGGGCCTCAGGGGCGCCGGGGGGGGGCGCACGGAAACGATTCCAGGGGGCCCCGAGACCGCAGGGAGGAGAGACCAAGAGTGGAGCGCAGGGAAGCCGCGGCCCCCAGTCCCGGGCTGCGGACCGATCGAGGCTGCGGGGAGCGGGGCGGCCTAAGCGGGCGGGAACCAGGGCGCAGAGCGCCATCCGGGGGAGCCGGGCCCCGAGAACCCAGGGGCGCAGGGCCGAAGGGCAGGAGCGCGGCCACCGCGGCCACCGCGGCTGTGACGGACAGGGAGCCGGGGGCACCCTGTGCAAGCCGTTGTTTGCCGATTTTACACATGATGTCCGCCTTTCACAGTCCCCGCATCCATCTTGTCTGCTTTAATTTGATAAACTCAGGGGGGAAGAGGGATTAAACGAGAATTCCGTAATGGAGAAAACTTGGGTTTACTCCTTAATCCAGTTAAGATATTAGGAGAGCAAACGCGGGACCTGGGAAGTCTGGCCAGAGGAAATCAATCCCCAGGCTCTCTCTCTCCCTTCCCCCCACCCCGGCTCCCCCAGTTAAAATCTCAACCTTGCGCCACCGGCCGGCACCCCATCCCCCAAGCCTCGGGAAGCTTACGGGAGGGGCCACAATAGAGTCCTTTCTTTTCTTTTTTCCAACCTCTCGAACCTGACACAAATTTCCCACTCTAGAAAATAAACCCACTTTAGGGATGCTGGAAAGCTCCCTCAGCTTTTGTCATGATCCCATAGACGGTCCCCTTTCTCTACCTTACTTAGCACCATCTCGTATTTTTAAAATTTATTTTCATAAGTAAAATTTTCTATTTTTCTAACACTGGCTCATATCTTGTTTTTTTTAATCCCCTTCTTTCAGCGGATAAAATCCTGTGATCCTTTACAAAATCCCTTCTCTTGTGATCTATTGAAAAAGCAACAACCTTCTCATTTTACAAGGATAAAAATCTATGGCCTCTTATAAAAATCACTCTGCTCTCATGCTCTTGTTAAAAAAGAAAAAAAAAAAAGAAAAGAAAAGAAAAAGAAAAACCAAATCCCTTTCTTCACATTAATACAATCATATGACCTGTTTCTAAAATCCTCTCTCTGGACCCTTACAAAATCATGATTGCTCCTGTATCTATAACTCCACCTTCACAATGATCAAATCGAATGAGCTCTTTAAAAAAATGAATTTTTGGACATTGCTAAAATAATTGCTAAACCCTTAAGAAAGTGAGTCCACTTCCAGTTCTGCTGGGGGCAGAGACAGAGGCATGGATATGGGATCTTTGACATCCTTGTGCCCACCATAGAGATGCAAATGACAGAAACAGGCTGTGAGTATAGTAGAGAAATAAATATTAGGACTTAATAGGTTGAAAGTAATCAAACAGAATTGTTCTTCAATGGGTGGGTTATTTTCAGGATGGTTTCCTTTCTCAAATGCTACTTTCCCAAAAGAAATAGTCAAAACCTCCTCAAACTCAACCACAGAGAGGAAAGAATAAATACAGGGCGTTTAAGAGTTTGTGATTTTGTCGGCATGTGAATGTAGGGGGGGATGGAGAGAGAGAGAGACAGAGACAGACAGAGACAGAGAGATGGAGACAGAGATAGAGAATGTAGGGGGGGATGGAGAGAGAGAGACAGAGACAGACAGAGACAGAGAGATGGAGACAGACAGAGATAGAGAATGTAGGGGGGGATGGAGAGAGAGAGACAGAGACAGAGACAGAGAGATGGAGACAGACAGAGATAGAGAGACAGAGAGAGAGAGACAAAGAGACAGAAAGAGGCAGAGATTCAGGCACAGAGACAGACAGAGAGATGGAGAGAGAGATAGACAATAACAGAGAGAGAGAGAGAGAGAGAGAGAGAGAGAGAGAGAGAGAGAGAGAGAGAGAGAGAGAGAGAGAGAGAGAGAGAGAAACAAAAAAAAAAAAAAATTCTCCATGACAGTTCTATTCCTATGGAGCTGAGCAGTGAGCAAACACCGGCTTCTGCAGAGCTTGATTGAAATCCAAAACAATGCTGTGTGATTCACCATAAGAAACATTTTCCATTTGCATTTTTTTTTTTTTTTAAGATGGTGGTGTATTCTAGCGAGGAAGACCTCAGGGAGGTTTTTGTGGAGGCTCTCTAGGCTGAAAAGCTTTGTAGTACAGAACCTACCCAGAAGGAAAGACACAAAAGATTTTCAGAATCTTGGACACAATTTGGCAAAGGAAACAGCAGTCCTGTGTCGGAGCTGAGAAGGGAAACGTAGCCTACCAGACACTCTCAGAATAATGTGGGGCAACACAGGAATTCCTGGAGTGACAACTGGGAGTATAAGATAAAAAGAGACTCTAATTTTTGTAAGCGGTAGTTTTAAAGCTATGCTCATAACATTTCATAACATTAATTTATAGGCACACCAAAATGAAATAATCTAATGATACGTTCATTCTGCTCCATTCTCGGGCATCTAGAATATTGAGGTTCTATGGTCTCCAAGAATGATTTGGCCCTCAAAGAAGGGTGGGCTCACCAGTCAAATTCTTGGGCGGATGCTGCAAGGGTCTCAGAGTCTGGGACTGTGCTGTAAAGCTGCGTACTTCCTGTCTTTGGCTTCCCTCATCCCTCAACCCTGCCCTTGCCAACAGATCAGGAGAGCCCTTTCTTAACTTGGTTAAACATTTTCTCTGTACTGTGTACAAGAAACAGCAAAGGTTCATTTCAAATATCAACAACTTGTAGAAAATAGGAAATTCAGTGCCTTTCTATGGGATAAATTTGATAATTTTGTGAGTTTCCTCAGTTCCTGGAGGTGCACAACTAAATAAAATGAGATAAAGGACCAAGAGTGTTAATAATTTAAGTAGAAATGAACAGACATTCAAGAAACTGCCAAATATTTAATTTTCTTTTGCTATGTAGCCTTTTCCTTAACTTCAATGTATGTAAAAGGTGCCCCGGTCCCACCATTTGATGAAGATCAAATTATAAAATGGCAAACACGCAGTAAAATTCGGACACTTATAATTAGATTTTTAGCATAAGAGATGTTAAGCTCTGTATGTAAACTGCATTATTCAAAAGCCTGTCTTCTGAAAGAAAATTGCTGTTTGACAATCCTATAGAATATTCCAGAAAGGTAATTATACTGCTTTGCTTGTTCAGAGATGCAGGTGTTCTCCAAAGTCACTGTCAGCCTGTGCAGAAAACTACAGATGAGGAAGAACAAGGAGCCCGAGAGGAGGAGGCAGCCCTTTCTGTGGCCTGGATTTCTGCCTTCAAATGCAAGCTCCCAGGGCCCTCCCACTGGCAGGGGAAGAAGAGAGGGATGGGGAAGAGGGCTGTGCGAATCCCACCCAATCCACACATGATGTACGTCCCTCTGGCTGAGAGAATTCTCCGTAGAATTCACACGAGCATGGCTATTTTCTTATCATAGATCAACACGTCTATAAAATAGGGTGCCGTTAAAAGGAAATAGTATGGAACAAAACCGGCCAGCACAAGTGACTGGATGCACCTGTGGAGGAGAAATGTCTGCTTTGCCCCTCATTTCACAGTGGGGGGTGCTTTGTCATCCTTTTCTCTTTGGATCTGAGAGACAAGAGAGTAGAGATTCTGGAAGCTACATGCTCATGAGAATTGCCCAGCAAAATCCTAATCATCAGAGGCTGGCCTTTACTTCCCATGGTTATGGCAAGACAATATTTAAAGGAAACGCCTAGGTCGGGGGAAACTCTACACTAAATCGTGGGATTTTGGGCATGGACAGATTATTGATGCTGTCCAATCATTTCAGTTGTGACTCCATTTGGAGTTTTCTTAGCAAAAATACAACAGTGGTTCACTGTTTACTTCTCCAGCTCATTTTACAGATGAGGAAACTAAGGCAGAGAGAGCTAAGTGACTTTTCCAGATCTAAGACCAGATTTGAACTCAGGAAAGGGAGTCTTTCTTACTTCCGATTTGAAGCTCAATGCAATATGGCGCCCTCCAGTTGTCCAAATAGAAGGGTAGAATTTGCCAAATGTAGGTGTTCTGGAGGCAACATGGTAGAACCAATAGAACTGCCTTGGATCCAAGAGTTTGTGAGTGCAAATGTCATCACCAACATTTATTAGCTTCACGTTTCCACAATCTCCCTCTAGATTTATTTCCTATTTTCTTGCCTATCATCATATTTCCTATGTTCAGGCCAAATGTACATATTTGCTATTACCCATGCAAAGCATTTGATTTCCTACCTCTGGACAGTTGCCTGGCTGCACTGCCAGGAAGGAAGGAATACTCTTCCTTCGATTCTTGACCCGCTAGAATTCTCCATTCCCTTTAAGACATTTCAAATGATACCAGAGACCACTTCTGGTCTTCCCCCTGGTAAGTGCTCCTAGTTAAATCGCAGTGGTTTTCTGCTGATTTTCTGTCTATTTTGTGTTGATTATTTGTCCTCCTGCTATTTCTCTTCAGTAAAATGTAAGCTTCTTGAGGACAAGAACTGTATTTATTTTTGTCTTTGTATCTTCAAAGTCCATCACAGAAACTGATGAAAAATCTAAATAAATACTGCTTGTATTTATGAATACTCCAGTTCTCTTTGGATCTAAGAGACAAGAGAATAGAGAGCATTTTTTTCTAGAAGCCACATGATCATGAGAATTGCCCAACAAAATCCTAATGAACCAAGGCTGGCCTTTACTTCTTATGCTAAGACAACATTCAAAGAAACACCAAGGTTGGGGGAAAACTCTACAAGAAACTGTAGACTCATAAAGACTCTCTTTGTTATTTGCGTGCCTGAAGAAGCTGAAATTAGACCCTGGTTATAGACCCTGGATATCCTTGAGTTTGTTCAGGACACCAAGTCAACATTTGTCCATACAAATTAAACCTTTAATAAGACAAGCAGATATGGAAAAGAACAGCAGCCAGTAGCCTTAACTGGTTGGGCTACTTCATTATCTCTTAGCATGTCCCCAGGGCTAGGAAGAATGCCAGTAACTGCTGGGCTCTTCTTGAGAGAAGTCCCAGGATTAAGAGAAATGAGATGATTGGGCCATCTGAGGATAAATTGAAGGAAGTAAACATGTTTAGCCTAAAGAAGTAAAAAACTACTTATTGAAGAAATGATAGCTGTCTTCAGGTATTTAAAGGTCTTTATTTCTAAGATTAAACTGAAGAGAAGCTCCTGGCCAGCTTTGGTAGAGAGAATTTCCTTGACATATCCATTCAATCATAGGTCCAGGAGGAAAAAGAAGAAAATATATCTGGGTCAGGGAAGGTTTAGAAGGAAGAATATCGTCCCAATAAATCTTCGAGCATAAATAAAGTTCACTGATGAGCCAAGATAGGATTTGGGGATACATTCTAGGCTCCACCTAGCTGCTGCTTAGGATAGATGCCAGATACCAGGTACCGGGTGACAGAGGCAGAGATTGTGAGGTAGCCAGTGGAAGAATGGCCTTTGCTGTGCTGTGTGAACTGAGCCAGGATCAGATGGTCCTGATGAAAGGTTGATGGAATCGAGTAGGTTTTGGAGCCCAAGTGATCACTCCTCCAGGACTCTGTTGAGGGGATAATGGTCACTGTCCATCAATGGATGTGCAATTTTGAGTCCTTTTCCTCATCCACAGAAACAATCTACGAGAGACTTCACTACAAGAAATGTAGGTATCACTACTATGCTGGGAAGACAATTTTTGATGGGCTTTGGAAACTGAAATCTGGCTTCTCTGGGAGATAACCTTTTGGAGACACCAGGAAACTATAATATTGCACAAATTGATCTGCAGAGGGACTTTCTTCCTGGGGTTTTATTCTGATCCCTTTTAGGACTGAATGATCTCTTCTCAGCTATGATTAAAAAGAAACTGTTGCGGAAGAGGGGTATTGGTGACAGAGGCTTTTAGGCTCTGCAGCCATGAGTTTGTGGAAGATGCAATCTCCTGGAAAAATCTAAATGCAACTTAACTGCATGAGTAAAAGCTCTGAAAATTTGCCTTTATTATTGTCTATGATGATTTTTTAAAATCTGAACATATGATTTCTTCTGTTTGGGAAACTCCCTGGTTTGGAAATCATACACACCAATATGGGGCAACCCTTATCAATAATGCATATTCCTAGAAAGTTACCTGGCACACAGAGTGAGCTGCCCAAACTCATCTAGCATATGCCTTCAGAAGATGAACTTGAATCCAAGTCTTGCTGACTCCACAGTCAGCTCACTAACCCATCTAACTGCCAGCCTTTTTAATTCATAATGCTAATAATAACTATTGATACTTTGTATTTCTATCTTGTTCTGTTGTTTACAAAGTACTTTCACATATTATCTTCTTGGACCAATCCCAGAAACTAGATTGGGTCAGTTATTATCTCATATAGAAACTTGAATCCCAGACAGGTGATGTGACCAGTTAACGGCAAAGACAGGACTAGAACTCAGGTCTGCAGGCCAAAGTTCTTTCCATCTCATTGGAAAGTCCTTCAAATGAAGGGCTTCTGTGATGAAAGAGGAATTAGTTTTTCTTGGTCTTTTTGTGACTTGTACCCATTGCTCTTAGATTGTCCTGCCCCTGGTGGCCAAATTGAATAAGACAATCTAATAGTGGGCCCAGTGGGGAGATTAGGCTCCGGGAACAGAGTTTTGGGCTAAAATCTGAAAGACCTGGGTTCAAATTCAACCTCAGACACTTACAGACTTTTATTCTGGAACAAAGGACTTGTTTGCCTTTTTTCATTTGTAAAACGGGGTTAAAAATCACATCTAGTTTCCACATTGTTTTGAACATCAAGAGATAATATTTTGTTACCCCTTTAGCCCAGGGTCTAGAGGAAGTTCTGTCTCAATGTTATTCTTCTTTTTTCATAATTTGAATTCCCATAGACAAAGCAGAATGTGGATCTTCCCCACCCCCGTCTTCTGTTTCCCAGTTAAATATGCCCAGTTCCTTTAATTTATCTTCCTAAAGCATAGACTTGAGGCTCCTCATCTTCCCTATAACCCTCCAGTGCAACATCTTCAGCTTTCTAAGCTGTGGTGTCCAGAATTCAACACAATTCTTTAAGTGAAATCTGATTGGACTCACATCCCTGGCTTAAACAGCAAGGGAGCCTCAGCCAGAATGGGCACCAAATATTGATCTTTCTTTGTCATAAAGATCCTCTAATTATTGGTCTAGCCTAGTCTTTTCCAAATACCCTAGTATTCCCTGAGATTTATGTATGGTTGACTCTGGGCCTATCATACTACCATTGTCTGGTACTCCAAGGGGACGGAGGAATCCTTCTTTGACAAGGGTTCAGGTCCAACCAAGTATGTCCTCCTCCCATTTAAATACCAAGCATCAGATTAATTTCACAAAATAAATACATATACATTTTACACATACACATACACACACACCACATCTGGAGGGGAATGATCCTCCCTACCACCTCAGCCTCTGGGAAGAGAAGGGAGATAAGCCTAAGAATGTGGCTCAATTGTTACAGTAACATCAGTCCCACCAAGTCCAAAGCCCAACTGAATAAGATGCCATGGATCCTTCCTCTTCAGAAATTTCCTACTCAGCTGGGTGCAACATATAGTCTGGATTCCCAGACTCTAGGATCCCTATAGTTGGAACTTCAGAGTCAGATTCTAACTTTCACATTTGCAGTGGAAAAGGACAAAAGAAAAGGCTATGTCCCTAAGTTTTTTTTGTTTTTGTTTTTGTTTTTGTTTTTGTTTTTGTTTTTGTTTTTTTTTCTGAAGGATGGGTGAGGGGAAATGAGGAAGCAGAAAAAAAGACTTCCTCCCCATGTTCTGTACAGTATGAATCTGAACAAAGGAGCCCTTCCCCTTCAGGTGCATTTGAATGAAAAAGCCTGGACTATGTTTAGCCAGGCAATTAAAAAATGTTGGCAGTTCAGTTTTACAGCCAAAGGAACAAGGCTGTTCCCAACCACGTGGTAGATCACTGCAGAATATCCATGCGTGCTCCAGTCTCCTGGAAGGAAGTCCTCCATGCTTTCCATGTGAATGTCTCCATGTCTTGGGTCATGTACCAGACCCCCATTACATATGAAGAGGGTTTCAAAAAGGAAATGTTCAGCTTTCTAGCTAAAGTATTTAGTGGTCATTATGTGGGCTTCTCCTCTTCATCTCTATTTCTAACCCAGCTGTGGGACGTCCTTGCCCACTGTAGGCTGTCTTAATACCCTCAGCCTAAATGTACTTCACCACTTTTAAATGCACCACCACAATGAGCTTTAGGAAACTCATTGTCCCATTAATTTGATTTCCCCTAGCTGTATCTCTTGGGGCGGGAAAGGAAAGAAAGAAGGAAATTATCATTTATGAGATCATGTATAACACAATCATATTAAGTAATAGAATATTAAGTATATTAATTAATAATTAAGTATATTAAGTAATTAATATTAAGTTATTAAGTAATTAGAATATATTTTATATTAAGTAATATTAAATAATATGTTAAGTAATTATATTAAGTTATAGGGTATATTACTTAAGTAATATTATTATGAAGTTATTATATATTAAGTAATAGAATAATAAATCATAATTTCAGTGCCTACTATGTGCCTGGCATAGTGCTAAATGGTTTACAAATATTAGTTCATTTAATCCTCACAAGAATTCTTCAAGGGAGACAAGGAATTCCAAGGAAATACTGAGTTATGTCCTCAGGGAGGATGGGATATAAAATTCATTATGGTTTGGGAAAAACTAATGTTTGGATCTAAATTTTCACCATGAAAAACGGGCTTAATTTTTCCATTTAACATAAACTTCTCCCACCACCAATGCTTCTCTCCTTGCTCCTCTTTTATTCCATAACCAACGGTTCAGATTTTATAGGTTCTATCCACATATTTCAGGTTCTAATGAGAACATTATTAGTTTAGGGAAGTCTATTGTGGTTCCAGATAACAATTTAATGAGCAATCCATTAAAACATAATTTTTTATAGTGAAAAAGATGACTTTTTAATGTTTTTATGCATAGAACCTGCATAGATAATTTTCAACATTAACTCTTGCAAAGAGTGCAACCTTCCCCCCTCCCATGGCAAGTAATCCAATTAAAAAAACTTTTTTATCAAACATTTATCAAGTGCTTATTGTATGCTAAACACTATGCTAAACACTTTAAAATATTATCTCATTTGATCCACACATCTCTGAGAGATAGACGGCTATTATTATCCTCAGTTTACAGTTAAGGACATTGAGGTAGACTGAAATTAAGTGACTTGTGAATGGTCATTCAGCTAGCATGTGAAGCAGGATTCAAACCCTTCCTGCCTCCAGACTAAGCCTTCTATCCACTGACCACAAAGTGGCCCCAGATGTGCACCACCTAAGGAACAAATGTTCCACAGAAACATGACTGACATTAAATGAAACAATACTAGAGAGAATAGTTAGTTCCAAAGGAACAATATTTAAGAGCTATAAATGGTTAATTAAACAATGATGTAACAGGATGTTTTCCAACATTGTCAGAGGAGAGCAAATATAGTATATTAATATTATTATAAAGTAATGTTACTTGGGTCCATGCTATGCAGGGAATGTCTGTGCTTGATTTGGGATGTTGGAAAAACAATTAGTTGAGAATAGAGAGTCTTTCATTTATTTTGGGAATAACTTAAATAAATTATAGTGAAAAAGATGACTTTTTAATGTTTTCCTATTCTTTTCTATTAAAAGTCAGTGGTAAAGGTCAGATTGACAAGGACACCCAATAGAACTCAGATCCTCAAAGTAGGGATTATCCCTTCAGTGATCACAATCCATCCTTATCTGGCCATCCCAGGAAACTCTCCTCATGTTCTCCACAAGTTTCCCACAGTATGGTCCATCCATTGTGAGAAAGATCGTTCTTACTCTTTCATGTCATTAGGAACTTATCAGGGAGTGCCCAGGAGCTATCAATACTTTATGCAACTGGTGCATCCTCATCTGATCAGCACATTTTGGTTTTGTTTGTATAGTTGTGGCATCTCCTGCTGTATCTCCTTGTTCATTTCTTGGTGCTGCTTGTTCACACCTAACATGGGCTTCTTCATTGCCTTCTACTTGATACCTATTTTCAGTTCTTTAGAATCAAAAGGTTCTGTAATTTATAATCCTATAACACCTCTGATAGAATATGGTCCTTGGAATCCAGCCTCCGTGAATGTTCCACCTTCTTTATAAAGCTTTTCCTGATCCCCCTGCTGCTGCAGATGTCTCCTTCCCATAATTACCTTATTTCCACTTTTAATATTTCTCTATGTCTGTATATTATATCCCCAATAGAATGGAAATTTCTTCAGGGCAGGGATCTTTGTTTCAGAGAGAAATTGGGGTGCAGAACTTTACTACTTCCCAGTGGTTATCTAGTTTATCCTCTTCCTTTTCAATTCTGGTCCCAATTCATTGTTCTATTGCATTACCCACTCACTCCACCCACTCTTGATGTGTTTAAAAGTGGATTGGTTCTATATATCTTCCATACAACAGTGAGAAGCCTTCTTTAGTGAGATGGAGATATTTTTTAAAATATCGACTTCCATGTGAATTGGGAAAGAGACTCCTCTACTCTTTGATAAAAAAAGCTATAGTATATTTAGGAAGGAGAAGCTGAGAGAGAATCCCTTATCAGATCTGGAATTTACCGGTACTGGTCAACACTTTTGAGCTAATTCCCATTGAACAGTCCCCCTCCTTGAGCAGAAATGTAGACTCCAACCTTTGTGCTTCTCCTGGTTGGGGAAGGGGAGGGATTTGTGATTCCAGATTTCCTTCTGGAATAGCAAAACCGCTAAGGTGTCAAATCAATACTTGCCTGTTTTGAGTGACATGGTGATTAAAAATACCATTATAAATAGGCAAGAAGCTTGAAGGGTTCTCTAGATCAAAAGGAGTGGGTGGCTCCAACTCCTTCCATTACCATCCCCCTATATTGCAAGAATTCATAATGCAAATAGCCACAGAGAGGTACGGGAGGGATGAAATGTTATTTTTCAGCTACACGTGAGATGCATAATATGTCTTGACCTGATTAAAAAAGCCCCTTCAGAAGCAAGTGCTATAGATCAAGGTTTTATATGGTCCTTTGTGGTGATGGGGAACTTTCTGCCGTAAGAATGGGAAACCCCTGATCGATTCAGGGTAAGGGATGGGGAGGACTTTGATAACAAATTAAGGTGCCACTGGCTTCTGACTAAGTAGGCTTATTGAGAAGGCCAACATCTAACGGAATAATCTGAGCCTGAGATGGTAGCTTGGGTCCCATTGAGAATGGGAATGTGAAAAGGACACTGCCTCCCCTTCCCATCAAGAAAAGTAACGGGGACAATGGTCTGAGCAGAGCTACCCCTTCTCAATTAAACATTCCTCGATACATGACTGGAAATCTCTGCACACAAAGTCAGTGACACAAAACAGTGTAAAGGCTTCTTTCAGCTGCAAATCTATGTTCCTGTACTCTAATTTCTGAGGCAAAATCAGGTAGTGCTTTGAAGCTGAAGTAAGGAAAAACCCCCAAACTATTTAAAATCAAGGCTAGGGAGATCACCTGGTGGAGCCAGTGGAGGAGAAGTGCCAGGCTAGGGAGGAATTCATATGGGGGGTGGCCACCACAGGAGGAAGCATCCCATGTGGTCCATTGTCCGCTTTACTGATTCTTCTTCCTAACTAGTTGCTACACATGTGATTTCTAGATCGCTAAAGGACTGTCTTGCTTCCAGCCCCTTTTAAAGTTTAGAGGTCTGAGGCAAAGCCCTCCCTTTTGCTCTACTTTAGGTTTTTACCTTGTTGAGTGTCTAGGAGAACTGAAACAACAAAGTAGCAATAATAGCCCATTTAGAGGGACCTATGTCATTCAGTGACATCATGAGAGTGATGTGAATTGGATTTAAGTGAAGCAGAGCTGTACAAGGTCATCAGCTTTTCTCTCCCCAGAGTCCTCAAAGACTGGACAACAGTCAAGGTGACTGGAGATGGCCCAGGATGCAGTGGATCTGTGCAACCTGGCAAGCGACCTTGTTCTTCCGAAATGAAGAACTTTTCCAGGTCTCAGTTTGTCCCAATTTGTCAATAACTAAGGGCTAAGTAAGGACTGAGGCAAAATATGGCCTAATTTGCTATCACAAAACATCAATCTGGGAGGGAAAGACCCTCAAAGTTCATGGGCAGAAAAGAAAACAATAATTACTTTCCTTCTAACCAGGGATCTCTGCTAACATACGGGTTCCTAAGTGGAACAGTGATTAGAATGCTGGGCCTAAAGTTAGGAAAACCAAGTTCAAATCTGACCTCAGATACTTTCCAGCCATGTGACACTGGGCAAGTCACTTAATCCTATTTGTCTCAGTTTCCTCATCTGTAAAATGAACTAGAGAAAGAAATTGCCAACCCTTCCCCTATCTTTGCCAAGAAAACCCCAAATAGGGTCACAAAGAGTGGGATGTGAGTGAACAATAGCAACAATATTAACATAGTTTTGCCTTTCCTCCATGGTGTGGTTCTACTTCCAGAAGTCAATCAGACAATTTTTATTAGGACCAGTTGAGTGATCTGTATTTTGGGGGAATAGCAGTAGTATCATGCCTTGGAATATTGTATAATGAGCTAGCATTATAAAAATCTTGGTTCATTCTCATGATACCATGTAAACAATGTCAGTTATTTATCTCAGAGAATTTTTTATACAATCTTCTTTTTTTTATGTGTGAGAAAACTCAGTCCCAGGGAGATGATTTCTATCCTTTACAACTAAAATTCTGCCAGGTTGTAACACATGTAAAATGTATGGGATTACCTGCCATCGGGGGGAGGGAGTGGAGGGAGGGAGGGGATAATTTGGAAAAATGAATAAAAAAAATAAAATAAAATAAAATAAAATTCTGCCAGGTGACACTGTGAATAGAGATCTGGGCCAGGAGTCAGGATCTTTATGAGTTCAAATTCAGCTTCAGGAACTTACTAATGTTGTGACTCTCTGCAAATCCCAATCCTGTTTTCCTCAGTTCCTCATCTGTAAACGAGCTAGAGAAGGAAATGGCAAACCACTCCAGTATTTGTGCCAAGAAAATCCCAAATGGAATCACAGAGAGTTGGATACGGCTGAAATAACAGAACACAACCATGTCAAAAAAGGCATTTATTGATCATTAACTATATACCTTCCTAGGTGTGCATGAAACAGAAATGAAACTCAAACAAAATCAAACACAAACAAGATACAGAGAAATAACTAATAACAAAAATACAAGGGACAGAGAAATTAAATGTATGCAGATAAGACAGCAAAAAAAGATGAATGAAAGATAAATCTGAAGTAATTTTAGAGGAAGAGGAGCATAACAACTGGGAATATTGGCAATAGCTTATATATGAGGTGGCATCTGAGATAGCCCAAAGGAAGCTTGAGACTTTAAGAGCCAAAGGTATGAAATGGTCCACTCTAAGGGACAGCCTGTGCATGGATGTGGTAGATGAAATTTTATATTTAGAGAATAGCAGGAAGTCTAGTTTATGACTATAAAAGGTATAAAGAGAGTAATAGAAGATCATTCTGAAAACAGAGGTTGCCACTAGGCTTTAGAACTCTGAATGACAAACCAAGGAGCCTATATTGGATCCCAGAGCTTAAAGAAAGCCCCAAATCCTATTCATCCTCAGGAGATGTGAGAAATAAGTTTGGATGAGAAGGGGTGAGCTAAATTTAGAATGCATGATTAAAAACACGATTAAGAAGAGAGAGCTGCAATCCTGACAAACACCCCCCCCAAAAAAAAAATTGAGTTGCCTAAATGAAGGATGAGTCTTGCATATATGTATATCTGGAATTCAAAAGCATAAAAGATCTTTCTTTGGAAAAACAATCAGATAATTCTCCTTACTTCTCTATGTGGTGCTGAAAGATGAGAGCCTGGTTTCATCCATAATTTTATTTGGAGATCTTGTCTCTACACTCGTTCTTGTGGATAGCCACCATTTTGCAATACTATTAATAGACTAATTATACCTCCCGTGTCAATACTGCAAAACTTCCTTAGTAACATTATTCAGCTGATCACCCAGTCATTACATTTGAGTGGTCACTCTCCTTCACCCAGTTTCCAACTTGCCTTTCAACTCGTGCCAGTGCAGCCGAACCAGATTTTTTTTTTTTTTTATTCCTTCCACACGACCTTCAGTTTCCTATCTTTGCATCTTTGCCTTGGCCACACAGGATCTAGAATGTACTCCTTCATCTAGACTTCTTAGAAACTGTTGTTTCCTTCAAAACTTAGCTCCCATGATGCCTCGCTCACAAAACCTTTGCCAGTCTCTGCACGTGCTAACCTCCTGAACCCAAAACACTGACTCTGGATTTTGTTCCATCTATTTAGTATGTGCTTATTTTAGGAGAGAGTTTCATCCCCATCTCTCATCAATCAGTAAATCAATCAACCTGCTAAAATAGGAGGATTCTCATCATTTGGTCATATGGACAAGCCATTAGTCAGTCTGAAAGTATCACAGGACTTTTGCCATCGGATGGAGGATAGATATTGTTATAAGATATATACATATATATGTGTGTGTGTGTGTGTGTGTGTGTGTGTGTGTGTGTGTGTGTACATGTTGCTATAAGGCAGCAGCACACTTTCTTAATGAGATCTCTGGTAGGTTAATTGTTGATGGATCCACAGGGCAATCACAATATGGAAAAGGAATTTCAGGTACCAGATCCTCAGGTAAGGACAATCATGGCCTACAGTTCCTCAAGGTAGGGCGAAGTGGGAAAAAGCACCAGATTTAGAATGAGAAGGTTTGTATGGGAATGCTGGCTCTGGCCCCCACCCATGTGATCTTGAGCAGATCCCTTCTGATTTTCTTAGCGGTCAGGATGGTTTCTGAGACACAGCCTTCCAGCTTTGGGTCTAGGATCTTTACACCAAACAACATTTTATTAGAGTCTTCCTGGAAGGATGCTTTGGGAATTTGGGGAATATTGAATTGGCTTAGATGGGAAAGGGGATTGTCTTTTCTTAGTACAGATAAAAGGAACCTCACAAGTCCTTCAGTCCAAGCCCCTCCTCCCCCATTTTCCCCAGAGGAGGAAACTGAGGCTGATGGTGATGATTCAACTTGGCTGTAAAGAGGGCAGACAGGCAGAGAAGGCTGGATTTGAGCTGAGGTCCGCTAGTTCCAGAGCCAGTAAGTGGGATTTTGAAAAGATCGATTGGGTTGGCGCTGATGACCCTCTTCCAATGTTAAAATTTGATAAGCTCTTATAAGTAAGCTTTTGTACATTTTATGAAAATGTGGCCATTTTCCAAAATGCTAAGCTGACTCCTGGTTTCCTGGGATATCCTGAGAAGATAAATGAACCTAGCATCTGGAGAGTACCATCAATCTCTGAGTCTCAGTTTTCTCATCTGTAGATTAGGGCTAATAATCCCCACACTACTTTATATTACCATGTTGTTGTGAGGGTAAGGATTTTCATTTAACTGCAAAGTGTTAAATGACTGAGTCATTTTTATTAGACCAGGATATTTTGCTAGGCAACCCTCAGTGTGCAAATCCAGCCTCAGGCAATTCACTGTCGTGAAGAAAGGGCCACACCCCCATTCATTCACCCCTGCCTCACTTGGGGCCTGGGGCTATTTATGAATCACTTTCCCCAGCTACAGCATCTTCCACTAGTTAAGGGAATCTTTGTCTTGAGGAGTCTAGGTGGGAAGCTCCTTGTTTTTTTGCCGTTCTTATACGAGCTTTGCATTTCTAGTTCCCCTCCCAAATGTTTCCTTCCCTTGGGAAAATGTAAAACATCTTGTAAGAGGCAGGTGGGGGCGCTGCAGTGGATAGAGAGCCAGATCTGGACTCGAGGAAGACTCAACTTTCTGAGTTCAAATCCAGCCTCAGATACTTACTAGTTGTGTGACCCTGGGCAAATTGCTTCATCTGCCTCAGTTTCTTCATTTGTAAAAATGAGTTGGAGAAGGAAATTGCAAACCACTCTAGTGTCTGATTTTGTTTCAGAAATGTGAATCACCTTGAGGCTGAGAGTCACAACAAACCAAAGTTAACTGGGAGAGGACAAAAAAAAGTTAAAGGAGAGCTACAGTTACTTATTCTTTCCATCACTAACCAAATGCAGTTATCTTAGCAGGTGCTTCCTGTATCAAGCTATCAAATGATTGAATACTGACCCCAGGTGAGTTCCTTCTAGATAAAGCTTCTCCAAGACTTGTACCCCAAAGTTTCTATTTGAAGTCATGTGTCCAGAGGTTCAAAATCAAATGAATCCCTACCCTTCAGCCACTTTTTGGCATTTTGCCAATTATAGTGGTAACTGGGAGTGGGGTGTGTGTGGATATAATGTGGTACAAGGAGAAAGATCCCTAGGGGTATTTGGAGTTAAAGGATCTCAGTTGGAAAGCTGGTTATGTCACTCTCGGTTTGAATAGCTTCAAGCCATAGGGTTGCTGCTTGAATGCCTCAGCTTCATCATCTCTAAAATGAGTGGGAGTAGCTTTATCCTTAGGTCCCTTCCACTAGGACTTCAAATCTGTCTCTAAAGGTCCAAATAGTAACTAGTATCTTGAGACACAGTGTGGTCTCATAGGTGGAGGGCTAGAACAAGAGGATCTTTGGCAAAGGCCTGAAGATTTTCCTATAATACAGCAGTATTTGTTGCAAAAGGATGTGACTTATTCTATCTTCAAGTATCACTTAGATTGTTAAATCTTTGATTACAGGGACTGTGTGGTCTTCTCATCTTTGTATTTCCCTTAGTGCTCAGTGGAAAGGGGGAGGGTGAGACACAAAATCTAGTCATTGGTGTTGATTAAATGAACGTATATGGTAACTAATTTTTTGTATTTGAGGAATGTTTATTATGATGCTTGCTGAAGAACAAGCAAAAGGAAAACAAATTAAAGAAAACATTAAAGCCAGGAAGACCTGGATTTGAATCCTAACATACTGGCTATGATTGGGTAAATCACTTAATCTCTCAGTATTCTCGGGATATTCTTTAAGACTGTGTCACACAGGAAGTTTATCATAGTCCATGAAATTATTTTATACACTGATAGCTCCCCATTATAATAAAATGAGACATAGATAAAAAAAAGAAAAACTAATTATTTGAAAAACACTATTACAGAGAGGTTTGACTTTGTAATGGAATGCTTTGATTTTTAATGACCACTGAGTTCCTTTCTAAAAGATTACTTGTATAAAATGCAGATTTACCTTCTTCTTAGCATTACCTAAACATACTTGTAATGAGAGGTGAACCTCCAGAGATAATGTAATGATTAGCTATCCCCCCAAAATAAAGGATTAAATCTAAAGTGACATAATTGACTGGCTGCTCACTCAAGCACCTAAATATAATCTGAAAATGAGCCTGGTGTAATGAGGTCTAGAGAGTAGAGGAGAAGGCAATGTGTGGCATAGAAGACATTGCTCTTTGGTGCACCAAAAACCTGCCCCCTTAGCTCTGGGATCAGTAACAATATCTTTCCATGATAGGTCTCTGGAAAGAATAATAGTATTTACATAGTGCTTATGTGCCAATAGCAAGCTAAAACCTTTACAATCTCATTTCATCCTTACAATAGCCCTGGGATGTAGGTATTTTTCTCACTCCCATTTTATAGATGAGGAAACTGAGGGAATTACCTGCAGTCACACAGCTAGTAAATGTCTGAGGCTGGATTTGAACTCAGGTCTTCCCAGTTCCAGGCCTGACTCTCCAAGATTTGGGACCAACTGATCTATTCATTCTTCAGGGAGCATGAAGGAAGTTCTCACCTGTGCTTGGGCTGAGCATTGACCTCCTAACTCTGGAAGTTCAGGTAAACTCAACTCTAAAATCTACAATCTTTCTTTGATCCACGCTATAAAGGGGATTCACGCTTGGGTTACAGTGTTTGGACGGGATAACTCCTAAGATCTCGGAATTTTTATCATGACACGATAAGAAAAGCACATGCGAGGGAGGCAGCCTGGCAGAGTGGACGCTTAGAATCCAGCTAGAAATTGACTTACATGAAAGTTCGTTACTGATGCTTGGAGGGCTGTGATTTCACCCATGTGGTTACTGGATCCAACCATTCAGCAAATGCTAATTAAGCACCTGCTCTGAGCGAGGGGCCTTAGCAGAAGGTCATTTCGAGTTGCTGTGGCTGAATGAGCCAGACTAGCCCTTGGAAGGCCAGCAAAACAGAAAGCATTAACTCAGAAATGTTCATTTTCAGGTCAATAGTGTTCACATGCAAAGCATTTCATCTGAATGACATTGGCCAGCGTTCTAAGGCTTTAAGTTATAGGCAAGCTGCTATCTGCATTGATGGAGGAATTTGCCACCTTCACAAAAGCACAGGTCTGTGACATATTGACTGATAGTAGTTAAATAATGGCCTCTTCTTTTCCCTCACTGTGGCCTGGAGGGGACCCCAAAGTCTAGAAGTCTCCACACAAGCTCTACTATGTCCTTCATACTTAAGAGTCTTGTCCTAATGAACAATACTGAAGTGGAGAGAATCTCATCCCTGGGTTGGCTACAGGAGGATAAATTTTTCAGTCAGACTGACTCTTCAAGATCATCTCCCCAAACATGGTGATTTGTAACGATGGAGGGACTGACAGATCCCCCACGTTGACAAAAATCCTACCTCCTGGAAATATGGAAGCCAGTATTTAACCAAGCATGAGTTATATTGACAATGGAATGCCATCATCACTTTGTGCTGAACTGCTCTTCAGACATCATGGTGTCGGCCTTTCCTCCTTAATTGTACAAATGTAGAATTGAATTGTTTTTTTTTTTTAATTTATTATAATTAAAATTTGTAATTTACAAAAATTATGAAATTATCATTCTAAAATCAATTAAAAACATATGACTTATTCCGCATTCCCAGCAGGCTCAATTTTGTACCTTTGCTGCCTTACCTGTATTGCATAATATCTTGTAGTTATTCTCTGTACACAGAATCCCTTCTGGGAATAAGGAACTAACTGGAGCATCTTCCTCTTCTGTTGCTCTTCTTTCTCCTCTCTCCTCTTCGTCTCTTTATTCTCTTCCTCTTCTAATATCATCATCTGTTCCTCCTCCTCCTTCTTTCCATCTTTCTTTCTTTCTTTCTTTCCTGTTTCTTTCTTTTTTCTTTCTTTCTTTCTTTCTTTCTTTCTTTCTTTCTTTCTTTCTTTCTTTCTTTCTTTCTTTCTTTCTTTCTTTCTCTTTCTTCTTCCTCCTCCTCCTCCTCTTCCTCTTTCTTTCTTTCTTTTTCCTTCCTTCTTTCTTTCTTTCTTTTTCCTTCCTTTTTCCTTTCTTTCTTACATTTTCCTTTCTTTCTTTCTTTCTTTCTTTCTTTCTTTCTTTCTTTCTTTCTTTCTTTCTTTCTTTCTTTCTTTCTTTCTTTCTTTCTTTCTTTCTTTCTTTCTTTCTTTCTTTCTTTCTTTCTTTCTTTCTTTCTTTCTTTCTTTCTTTCTCTTTCTTCTTCCTCCTCCTCCTCTTCCTCTTTTTCTTCTCCTTTTCCTCCTCCTCCTTCTTCATCTCCCCCTTCATCTTCTCTGTCTCCTTCCTCTTTCTATTCTTTCTCCTCCTTCTTCCCCATCCTCCCAACTAATGCCTTAGGTGGATAAATGATACCTTGACTTTCACTTTGAAAATTAAAGGTGGTGCAAATGTACAATTGAATATAAAAAAAAAATATGACTCATCCTGACTTCCTAGATGGCTCCCTTTTGTACCCTTGCTGCCTAACCTGTGTTGTGCATTATTTTGTACTTGATCCCTATGCACAGGACTCCTCCTAAGTATGATGAGATAACTGGGACAACTAAAACTACCAGATGGACCATAATTACAAACTTGGATCTCATAATTGATGTGCAAACTACTTCCTTTATGAGTGATGTTACTTTACTCCCAGAAATGTTCCACAATGGCAGGGCTATGTCTCCTGGCATTTCCTTTAATAATGGTAATGAGCATAATAATATAATAATAATGATATGACATTACTTACTAATGATACAGAAAGCAGCTTCAAAGAAGCACCCAGCATTTTGCAGACATTATCTCATCCATTTTCACAATGAAACAGGTAGTCCATTCACATATAGTAAGAGGCAGCCACAGTATAGATAGAATTGTAGGACAAGGAGAGGGTCTTCTATACTTCCATTTTGGGCCAGTTTCATTCATCATTCAATCAAGGCTGATACCATAATGGGAGGAAAGTCCATAACAGCAGTCAATGATTTCAGTCCCAACTATTAACTATGGCCTTTGAACCAAACCAGAATGACCCCACATTGTTTCACTCCAGGGTCAGACCTGAACCCACCATTTCTACTGGAGGCCGGATATAACAGGGGATGGGAGCCAAGACTTTGGATAAATGATTTCTATGGGGTGCAAAATGAGGATTGGTTGCAATTTTGTGATGTGTCATTCATGGCTAAAACTGCAGAACAGGCCGAGCATGGCTTGGAATGCCTGATTATTCTCTCTCATCCTTCCTGGGAAAAATCTGCCTGTACCAGCAGCCAAGGTTGAATGTGATATGTCCAAGCAGAAGATAGGAGTCGGAGCTCTGCCTCTGCTCCTTCCTCCTTATCTGACTTAGAGTGAGACTCCTCCCCTCCCTGGACCTTGGTCCCCTTCTTTTAAAAATAATGGCTTCTAAAGTAATTGGTCTCCAAGGATTCTTCCAACTCTAAATCCCATGATTCTACCAGAGCTCTTAGCATCACACGTCAAAACTTGTCAAAACTTGTTGCTGTCTTGGAAGTTTCTCTTGATTTTCACTTCCAATTTCCTTTGCTACAAATCCTTCTTTCCTATCAGAGATGTCCCTATTATAGCCTACTCAGGCATCATGTGTCCTCTCTCTGAAGACCTCCAGAGAAGGAAAGCATTACACTCCAAGCAGCCCATTGCACCTGTGAACAGCTCTCATTGCAAAGAAGTCTTTCCTGATGTCAAACCTAAGTTTACTTCTTTGTAACCTTTACCCCACACTCCTGATAAGCTAATGGTTAGATTACCTAAAGGGATGACTATGGTTTGCCACAAGTTTCACCAAATCAGCTGCAAAATTTGGGCATTCTGCTATTACAGATAAATAGCAATTTATAATAATTTTGTTTAATGCATTGACAAGTAAAGTATTTTACAAAATAAGTGAAACTTCGCTATTACACATATATAGTAATCTCAGAATATGTCAGATCTTCAATTCTTTAAAAAGTACTTAACAAAAATAACTGTTCCTATTGAAGGAAAATTGTAAATGTGTGAATCTGTCACTGTTCTGTCTGTTGGCAGCTAAAATGCTTAGCATCCTGCTTTAATTCATAACAATCACCTGTGGGAAACAAAAGTTTGGGAACCATTGCTTCTGCTTATGTCCTGGGGACCAAATCCAATAAACCTGATCTCTCTTCTATTTGCTAATTTCCAATTGCTTTAAAAATATGTATATATATATATTATTTATTTCTATTCTGAACCTAATAAATGCCAAGCAAAATGAACATTTCCAATGCATCATACAACATAAAGGGGGAACTTCAGATTTGTATTAGGCATAATATATAATAAGTGCATAATAAATTCAACCTATAAATTTCAGAGCTGTCCTGTTTGCATTTCTTTCTGGCTTTCCTTCTATTCTTTTCTCTGAAGTAAGAAAAACAAAAATAATGACATAAAGATTCCTCAATAACCTTCTTTCCTTCCTTCCTTCCTTCTCTTGTTCCTTTATTCCCTGTGCGTTTTTTTTTTTTTTTTTTGGTGTGCCTTCATTCATTCCTTCTTTCTTTTCTCCCTCTGCTACCTCTTCCTTTTCTTTTCCTTCTTTCTTTCTTTCTTTCTTTCTTTCTTTCTTTCTTTCTTTCTTTCTTTCTTTCTTCTTCCTTCCTTCCTTCCTTCCTTCCTTCCTTCCTTCTTTCTTTCTTTCTTTCTTTCTTTCTTTCTTTCTTTCTTTCTTTCTTTTCTTTCTTTCTTTCTTTCTTTCTTTCTTTCTTTCTTTCTTCTTTCTTCCTTCCTCTTCCTTCCTTCCTTCCTTCCTTTCTTTCTTTTCTTTCTTTCTTTCTTTCTTTCTTTCTTTCTTTCTTTCTTTCTTTCTTTCTTTCTTTCTTCCTTCCTTCCTTCCTTCCTTCCTTCTTCCTTCCTTCCTTTCTTTCTTTCTTTCTTTTCTTTCTTTCTTTCTTTCTTTCTTTCTTTCTTTCTTTCTTTCTTTCTTTCTTTCTTTCTTTCTTTCTTTCTTCCTTCCTTCCTTCCTTCCTTCCTTCCTTCCTTCCTTCTTCCTTTCTTTCTTTCTTTCTTTCTTTCTTTCTTTCTTTCTTTCTTTCTTTCTTTCTTTCTTTCTTTCTTTCTTTCTTCTTTCTTTCTTTCTTTCTTTCTTTCTTTCTTTCTTCTTTCTTTCTTTCTTTTCTTTTCTTCCTTCCTTCCTTCCTTCCTTCCTTCTTCCTTCCTTCCTTTCTTTCTTTCTTTCTTTCTTTTCTTTCTTTCTTTCTTTCTTTCTTTCTTTCTTTCTTTCTTTCTTTCTTTCTTTCTTTCTTTCTTTCTTTCTTTCTTTCTTTCTTATTTATGTCTTATCCTTCTTAACTCTATTATTCATTCTCACCATAGTCTCCAGTTCTTTTTACCTATTCTCATTTCCATCAATTTCCAGTCATGAATCCATGGTTTATAGAAAGACAGGATCCTGGATTCAGAGCCAGACAAGGATTCTAGGGTCTCAAAGTTTGACTCCTTACTGGCTCCAAGGCTATCTCATTCCTGTTCCTCCACAACTAGCAGGGGTTTATCCATACCATATTTCCAGCATTATTTTGAATTTGTTTTAGAAAAAGCAGCTTTTTGTGGGGTATAAAATGAATCCCACTGTGCTTATTGTTTGTGAATTATTAAAAAAAAAAACATCGGTAGAACCATATTTTTATTGCTTTGTAGCTAATTTTTTAAACAAGGTATCTCCCAGATCTACATTAAAATCATTCCTTAAAAGCATAACAAGGCAGTTCACATTCTTAGGATACTTTTCCAATTTTTTCTCATGTTATATATATACCTTGAGTGTGATACTACAGGCCCTTGGGACTCTAGGAGCAGCCTTGAGAGGCTGAAGGATAGCTTTTAAAATATTATAGATCACAAGCCCCCACTGATGTGTTTCTTATTAAGATTATCATTTGATATCATCTGATTAATCAGACTTAATCATTAAGAAAAATGATTTATAAAAATAGAACAATTGTACAAAAATACCACCAGAAGTTTATGACATATTCTCCTGCAATTACATAGAGAGTTTAGTGAAAAGTGGGTCTAGGCTTAGAGAGATTATATGGGAAAGGAGAAACACATCTTTTGAAAGGTCTCTGGCTAGAGAACTAAGGATATTCTCCTTCAGTTTAGTAAATCTATGTTGCTGGGCTCTTTGTCGAGCTTTGAATCATTGCAGTGTATCCTTGGTTTCTGATGCCATTTCTACTGTCAGTAGATCTATAAGATACCACTAGGTCAGCAAGGGGAAGATGAGAGAGGAAGAGAAAAGACCAAGCCTGAGTCTAAGGACCAACACTCTATCCATTACTACATATGTTTTTCCTAATTCCCTTTAATTCACTCTCGATCACTTTTTAAAAGCCTCCCCATGCTTCTCTGATTTCCTTATACATCAATTCTTATGGCACAACAATATTCCCTTATATTCAAATAGCCATGCCGTTGTTGAATACCCATATTTTCCCTAGTTTTTTACTTCTCCAAAATTGCCTTTATAAAGATTTTCATGTATATGGAAAGTTTCTTTCTATCTGTGACATCCTTGGTGTATAAACCCAACATTGGGATCCCTGGGTGAAAGAATTTGGACATTGTTGGTCATTTTTTAAACATCATTTTAAATCAGAGCAACTTTTTAAGTCACAGCTAGTCCCAAAGCTTTGTAATTCTGGGACTCAGAGTCCAGAAGCCTGATGCAAACATTTAATAATTGGCTCTCTAAAATGTTTAATGCTCATCATTTCCATTTTCTCCATACTTTCCTAAGTCTGGATAGTCAACAAAACAATAAGTCAATCCCTGATTTGTAGCATTCACTGATTTTGAAGGTGCAAATGTTCTCACTAAAATTTAACAAAGGGGAGTCAGCATCAATTGGCTTTGGAATACCCTGCCAGAGAGCCTCTGAAAACCAAAGCTTTTCCCTCTGGGGCAGCCTCCTACAATGCTTACACTTCCCTGCCAATACTTTCTTCTGCTGTCAGAAGCGAATTATTATCTCATTTCTCCTCCATATCTCATGGCCCTTGTCACAAAAGTCCCACATGGGTGCTTGCGGAGAGAAGCCCTGGCAGTTTTCTTTACCTGGCACATGTTGCCTCCAGCCGACGTCCTGGAGTAAGCCCATATCTTTGAGTCCATGGCAGACACTAGTTTTTTCAAGGATGTATATTTGGATTCAAGCTGATTTTTACCCGAATCTACCTCAGTTGGGGACTGCTTTGCTTGGTATTGATTGGGTAGCCACTAACTGGAAATTTTGAAACAGTTTCCTCTTTAGATATGAATGGGACAGGGGGCAGCTAGGTGGTGCAGTGGATAGAGCACCAGCCTTGAATTCAAGAGGACCCGAGTTCAAATCTGGTCTCAGATACTTAACCCTTCCTAGCTGTGTGACCCTGGGCAAGTCACTTAGCCCCAGCCTCAGGGGGGAAAAAAAAAAGATATGAATGGGACAGACTGAACTTTGAGGTATCCTTGAAACTCTGTGATTCAAGTCAATTTAGGCTTGATGCAAGGAGGAATTTCCCAGTAATGCAACATTTGAAGAGTCAGCCTTGAGAGGGAGGGAATGCCCCCCACCCTGGAAGTCTTCTAGACCCGATTAAATGATTCCTTGTGAGATGTATTGTAGAGGGATTCTTTGTTCAGGAGGATCTAAGTAAATGAAAGAAGAATTCTTTTTTAAGTACTTACTATGTGCCAGGTACAGTACAATGTGCTTAAGATACAAACCCAAAAAGAAACAGTCTCTGCTTCGAAGAGCTCACATTGTAATTATGGGAAACAAGAACTAGGGCATGGCTACAGTTCAGGGTGCTTTGTTCTGGGAACTCACCGAGTAAAGTCATTGGTCAGTTAAGTGACATCCCCTTTCCTGATGTGTGGTGATATTGAGTTGATTACCCTGGGAATGATATAGCAGGATACTTATGTTGGCTGTCCAGTCCAGAGAACTCGCCTTCAGCAGTGTCCCAAACTGAGTGGATTAAGTCCTCCTGAGTATGGGATCTTGAGTTGGCAGTTCTATGGAGACTGCAAGGCAGTTGGGACAAGTACCCAGATGGAAATGTCAATCATGATTGTAAACCCCTAGATTCTTGTGCATCTACATTTGTACTCACTCATCAATCAGAACAGCAGAGTCCCAGTGGAAGTTCCACAGTCAAAGTAGGGTTTGGGCTAAATGGACCCTGGGGTCTTTGCCGAACTTGACAATTTTTGTTTCCATGATTCTGAGATTCTATGTTTTCATGACTTTTCTGAGATTCTGTGATTCTGAGAACCTGAAATTCAGATATTCTGTAATTCTTTGATCCTGAAATTCCATGATGTTAAAAATTTTTTGATTCTGTATTTTGGATATTCTTGTGTATCTGTGCAACCTTGCACATATTCTGGACAATGCAGTGGAAATAGATTTTCTTGATTCCAAAGTTAACCATCCAGTTTCTCTGCCATTCTGCACCTTGGAATGCCTACTATTAAAAAAAAAAAAAAAAAAGAAAAAGAAAAAAAAAGTAAGCACTGACATTTTGAAATGGAGATGAAGATGATAAATCATTCCAAGACCAAACATTAGTTTCATTTAGATCAAATTATAAATCCACTCATTGTGCGAGCTCCTCTGTGGAGCAGAGAGACAGCTTTTGTCTCCTAGGTGATTTCTACCTGAGAAATAAGTAAATGCTACATGTGTTAAAAGCATTATCCTTGTGAAGAGGTGCTGAATACCTGCTGAAGTTAAGAAGCTAAAATTCATCTTGAACCATCTCTCTTTTGTATGACCTTTGTTTTAGAGAAGGCTAACAGAGTTCTTCCTTATCTGTCTAAGTTTTCAAGAATTTGTCAAAAAAGGTACCTAAAGGATTCTGGGTCCAAATCTTGTCTTTCACTATGTATGGAACTTTGGATAATTCACTACCTTGTATGGGCCTAATTTTCTCATCTTTAAAAGGAGGAAATTATACTATCTGACCTTTAAGGCCCCTTGCAGCTCTAAGCCTCCAGGGATTATTTTTAGATCTCTAGCCATGATATAGAACCATGTGAATTGTGGAAAAAGGGGTTGGCTTGGGGGTCCAGAGTTCCCAGGTTCAAGCCTCCCCTATGCAAGATGCTAGGGAAGGTCACAGAATTTCTCAGTGCTTGAGGCACTTCCTCCAACCTCATTTTCCTTATCTATAAGACAAAGGGTTTAAACAAGATGGCCCCTGAGGTTCCTTCAAGCTTAAAAGCCATGACCTCATGATTTAGCACTAATATTTAGAGAGATTGGATACTGGGAGCTGCAAAAATCATTTAGACCTCATCATTAGCCTCTGAATCAGGCTCAGAAATATCCGGTTGTGCCATGTTATTTTTAATGGGAATTAAGCATGAATCAATAAGCATTAATTAATGAAGCAACAGTATTTATGAGGCATCCAGTGTTTCAGCTACTTTGTTAGATATTAGGAATATAAAGATAAAACTCTAAAGCTATCCAAGAACATGAGAGACAAATCAATATCCATCTTTTGGCCTTTCTTTCGCTTTCTATCACTGGACATCATGGGTGTGGATGCAAAGATGAGCAGCTTTAAAATGTTGAAAATCTCAGATTATGATGCTAAAAAACCTTTCATTATTAACTTATTCATTTCCCCCCCTCCCATTTATTCAGAAGACCAGAGTATGAATGAAGATTATTCCTAAACTTTTGTACCTCTGTGTGATAATATTTGAACTTGAAAGTTTGGAAGGTGGGGAAAAAAAAAGACCACTTCAAAAGAAAAGTCTTAGTAGGCAGAAAAAGATGAGGAGAAATGGAGAAGTGAATTAATCTTCTGGTAGTCTATAACATCCAGGAGAGGGAATGCTCCACGGTCATGACTTGGCCTCCCAATTCAAGACAAATGAGTGTGGCTGGAACATGTGTTCTGATGGAGAACTCACCAGAGGGGACGATAGCTGTTCCCATTTTCCATTTAATTGGAGCTACCTCATTGCATTTCTCCCAAAGAACCAAATGGATTAATCAGAAGAGGAGAGGAGCAAGAAAGGGACCTAAATGTTCCTTTCCTCCACTTAAGGATACATAATGTGAAGACCCCTGGTCCGAGATCTCAGGAAAGAGCACCTGGAAGATTAAAGCTGTGGACACAGCATTAACAAAGTACAGACCACACTGAATTAATGAGTGCTGGAGATAGACATTCACTGGAGTCTTAATTTATTTTCCTTTTCTAGCTCATCCTTTAAGAAAATGACAGTGTCTTCTTATCGATTTTACACTCAGAGATCAATCAGAATTGCCCTGACTCAGAGAAAATTTACAGCGCTCCCCGTGACACTGCCTGCAGCATCCAGGCCCAGGCAGACATTACAAGGAAGCAATAGATCACGTTTGTATGTAAAGCTTGACATGCTTAAAAATAAGCTAATCTGTAGTGGAATTTCCTTCTTTTTGACAAGTTGCTCGGCCCAGCTTGCGGGCCCCTTGTTATGAATCTCCCTTCCCGGCTCCACTATTAATTATAAGATGTGGAGCAGAGTCATGTACACAGGCCCTCGGGGCGGTCCTATGCTCTTGTAGTTTCAGATAAAATATAAACCAACAGATCACTCCTACTTAAACAATGCGAAATGTCACTCGGATGCACTCCATAAAAAAGGAAGGAGGGAAAGGAAAGCTTGAGGTGTTCCGTCAAAAGCTATGATCAATTCTGACAACCCGACAATATCAGGCTAAATGATGGGCCTGTACATTCCTCAACAGCCCCCGGTGGAAATTGCTAGATCCGGAAGCTCTTTTGTGAGAGTAACTAGCTGGATTAAATGCAATAATTACAGAAAAGACACCGGCGGAGCTGTGGAGGCAGGCGTTGGCGAAGGCGGCGTGTTCCTACACTGCCATTTATCTTGTAACTGGGGAATGCTCCGGCCTGGACTTGGCTTGATGTTGGCGAGAGGGGCTCCACGGTCTGCCGGGTCCAAGCGCTTGGGGGACCTCGCTTCTCTGTGGGCCGGGGGAGAGGAGGGAGGTTTGCTCCACGGGGATTCAGGGCAAACAGGAAAACAGGAGGGAGTGGGGGGGCACAGTCTGGGCAGTTCATCCTGCTCCAAGGGAATTGGACTTGCCAAAAGCCAAGCTCCAGGAAAGACTCCTACGAGATGCAATAAGGAACTTGCAGCAATGTAGTAACGCAGAATCACAGACTGAGCATTGGAACAGTACTCAGTCACCTTCATGTATTGCCCAACTCTAAAAATTCAATTCAGGACACATTAATTAGGCACCTTCTGTATGTAAGACACCGAGCCCCTAAAGAGCTCTTCTTTCTCTGAAAGGATATGGCATGTACAGAGATGAATAAATACAAAGTATAAGGAGCAGAGAGGGCAGAAGATGTTTGATCTGCTAGTGTGGACACTGCAACTAGGAGCTTGAGAGTGTGTCCAGCTCCTTGGAAGTTCAACAGCTTGGGCCTTCTACTGGACAGATGGGGACTGCTGGATCGCTTGAGTTCAGGAGATCTGAGGACTAGTGGCAAAGCTGATGGCTACTCAGTAACACACTCTGGGGTGCCTCTCAGTAGCTTCTTGTCCCTTGAAGGCCAAATGGCACATCCCTTCTGCTGTGCTCCCCTCCAAAATATATGAATGCATTTATATTCTAAACTGCAATTGCTCTTGGCTAAATATGATCAAGTATTTGCTAAAGAGAGATCGTTTCTATGGTTAGTTTGTGATGGTTAGTTTAAATAAGCTAAACTTCCTTAGGAAATGGTAACGGTCTGTGTCAAAATGGACACTTTTAACCTATTTGTCTGCCTCTGTCTCTATTTCTCTCTTTCTCTGTCTCTGATTCTATCTCTCTTTCTCTCTCACACACTTAATTTTTTTGGGGGGGGGTGAGGGAGAGTATCAGGTCAGTTTGAAGTTGCCTTAACCACATAATTATAATATTAGTTAATCAATCAATCAAATATTTTGCTATATGCCAGCTATTGTGCTAGATGTAAAGCACAAAGCATAAAGCAAATTCTACTTGCAGGGAATTAACACTATGATGAAACTTTAAAGTTTGTAAAGCACTTTACATGTACTGATCTTTTAAAATTTTTTTTCAAAATAAAAATATTCCTTCTCTCTTTTCTTCCTCCTATATGAGTCCTAGTTGATTTTCATAATAAGCTTGTGAGGTAACTGCTATAATTGTCTTCATTTTACAGATGAGGTAACTGAAGTGAAGAGACTTGCTCAGAACAGTTAAGACATACCTGAAGCAAGGTTGAAGCTCAGATATTCCTCACTCCCTGCTCAGTTCTCCAGGCCATGCTACCCATACTCCTCATTTTTGCTTTCCTAGGTCAGTATTGACTTTGACTTTTGCTGGAACAATTCAGTGGTTTTATAGTACACACTCAGATGCTCTGCAAATGACTCCATAGAGTGAGTAACCATTCACCTCCAGTCTGTAAAGAATAATCAATTTCATTTAAAATTAAAAAAAAAAAAATTTAGTCAGTTCTGTGATCAGGACCTTTCCTGTCTCATCTTGAAGAACATGACTATGATGCAAAGTCATGAGCTTTCTGTGTAGCCTCCAGGCCTTTGACTTCTCTAGGTTCTTACTCCTGATCCACATTCTCTGACATATCGTTTGTTCTTTCTCCTCTCCTCCTCTGCATCTACTACAAGGGATACGGGTTGCGGTGACCTTTTGCAAATGTTCCTGTTGAGCACTGAAACACACGTGTTCAAATGTCACATAAAATTATTCTTCTTGTCATCAGTAGCATATTAAAGCCAACACCACCAGAACCATTAGCTGTCCATTTAAGGTACCTTGGAATTTCCACTGAGTTGCAACTTCCTTCTCTCAAATGGTTTCACTTATAGGGAACAAATCATGATAGTTCCTCTAGAAGTGCATTCACTCCTAGATCACCGGAAAAAGATTTTACAGGTACAGTACCGGGAGACCCAAATTTGTTGTTTGCTATCTCGTAATGGTGAGAAGATTGAGAGAGAATTTCAGCAAGATTACAGTCATTTATAAACCAGAATATCAATTACTTTTTAGTTGTTTTTTTTTTTCTCTTGAAGAAATCTTTAAATTGCAAATGCAATTGAGAGTTTTGCTAGCACTAAGATTCAAGTTTGGAATTGGGAAGGAAGACTTTTAAATCTCCTGAGTTTCCTTCCAATGTTGTTAGACACCATTCACACTGTTTATATTCTAAGGCTTAACTCAAGGCTCTCTCTCTCCTTTCTCCCTCCTCTCTCCTCTCTCCTCTCTCCTCTCTCCTCTCTTCTCTCTCTGTCTCTGTCTCTGTCTCTCTGTCTCTGTCTCTCTCTCTGTCTCTTCTCTCTCTGTCTCTGTCTCTTCTCTCTCTGTCTCTCTCTCTGTCTCTTCTCTCTCTGTCTCTCTCTCTGTCTGTCTCTGTCTCTCTCTCTCTGTCTGTCTCTGTCTCTCTCTCTGTCTCTTCTCTCTCTGTCTCTCTCTGTCTGTCTCTGTCTCTGTCTCTGTCTCTCTCTGTCTCTCTGTCTCTCTGTCTCTGTCTCTCTCTGTCTCTGTCTCTCTCTGTCTCTCTCTCTCTCTCTCTCTCTCTCTCTCCTCTCTCTTTCCTCTCTCTCCTTCCTCTCTCTCTGTCTCTGTCTCTTCTCTCTCTGTCTCTGTCTTTGTCTCTGTCTCTGTCTCTCTCTATGAATATATATAAACTCTGAGGCTATAACTTAAGAATAATTGTATATTATTGTATAAATTATAAAGCCTGTTTTAATATATTTATATTTTATATATATATATCCTGTTTAAATAAGAGAAATCTTGGTCATTTGTTCAATGAACAAAATAATAATCATTTCTGTTTCTGAATATTTTAAGGTTTGCAAAATGCTTTCCTCATAAGAAACTTATTAAGTAGATAGGGTATTGCCTCCATATCACAGATGAAAAAGGCTCTGACATTGTGAATCCTTTAAGTAATGTGGTGACATAGTGCTATCAAGTCAATCATCAAGAAATGGCTATCTTAATGTATAGATAATGACAAGGATCATGGATTCAGTGATTTAAAAAAAAAAGATTTTTCTTAATTAAAAAAAAAAAAAGTAACTTAAAAACTGTTGCTTCCCTCTTTACCTCCCCCTTCCTATCCCTCATAAGTTCTATTTAGTTGGAGATGGGTTTGAGTTCTTGTAGACCAGGCCATGAGGATGACTAACATAATTTATTGGTCACTCGAGCACTTGGGGCAATTCACTCTTGTACTTTTTTAAAAAATTAAGTGTTGCATTCTCCTCATTTCATTTTTGTCCATCTCCCCAAGACATTGCCTGGACATGGTAGGCACTTAACAAAAGCTTACTGAATAAGTAAATGAATGAATGAATAGAATCAATTCTACACCCAACTTTATAAATGTTCAGCATGGAGTACTAAAAATACACTGAATTTCAAGTTAGAGGAGGTGGTTTTGAATCCAGGTTCTTTTTTTTTTTAACTGCCTTAGTGACTTTTGTCTTTTAGAAAGCAAAGCAGATAACTTCAGAGGTCCCTCCTCGCTTCAAATGTAAGATCCTATGACTTTGTGTTAATGTAACTTCCTGGTTTGCTGGGTCAAATCTGCACATTGTGGATAATAGCACAGTCCACTTGGGTCTGTGGTGTGTATGCTTCTGCACCTTGTGGCTAAGGTCACACAACTGATAAATATTAGAGGAAGTAATTTTGATGTGTTACAGTATAATTTTTTTCAAAAGAAAACACCTCTGAACTGATCTTCCTATTACTTTCAAACACCACAGCCATAAAATTATCTGTTCAATCTTTCTGGGAGAGGCAATATGGTATAATATGAATTTGCCATCAGTGGATGAAAGTGGAGACCCAGAACCTTTCTTCAAGGTAGGGGACTCAGGACTCCCAGCCTTATTGGCAGTCCCATTTTAATTTAGGTCATGGTGCTGTTAACTCTCATACTTTTTAAAGGTCATATTTTAAAGGTTACTCCAATGCAGATGCTATGCATGATGATGATAAGTGCCCTGAATAACTATACTCTGCATATCTCATTCATCTCTTGTCATCTTATAAATATACTTAGTTGGGCAAATGTGAATTTTCTGAATTGCCCACTTGCTATGAGAAATATCTTCCCCACCAAAACACCTTTTTTTTTTTTTTTTTTGAATACTAATTCCACTAAAAGAAATAATCCCAGAGATCCTCTTTTCCCCCACCCCCTTTGTAACACAGGCACAGCAAATTCCCGGTCTGCCACCGTATTATGGGAGAAATTGCTGCTGGAAGTCAGGCTGTCAACCCTTGGAATGAAGTGGGTAAATCTGCAGCTGTATCAGAGAGGCAAATGTCATTTGAACCACTCAGAAAATTACCAGAACTTTGAAGGCTTCCACTAAGTTATCAAGGAAGAACCAGTGCTTGAAGAAAGATGAGGAATGGAAAGGTGACGAAATCACACTTCTCTGTGTCAGCTTACATTGGACATTTTTCTCTGGCTTCTTGATGTCTTTATTTTCTAATTTTCATGAATGGATACATGGGAAAGCATGTATTACTTATTTGCACGATCCTGGGCCTTACACTAGATGCTGGGAACAGAAATATAAAAATGACACGTTCCTTGTCCCTTCCCCCCCCCCAAAAAAAATTGCATTAGGGGATGGTGGCCAAGGAATGGAGTTTTGGTCTAAGAAGTCATAGGGACTGTGAAGACAGGCAAATGAGAATCCATTCATTTTCCCTTCCACTAGCATGGGAAGAATGGTAATATTGATTTAATTACTATTTCCTTAACAAGGGATCAAAAGTGGGAATTTTAGGGGAGTAGTAGTAGTAGTTTCTGCTTAATTCTGGGTTTCCTGGTGAATGATGGGATGGGATGCAAAACCTGGTTTGGTCTATGGCCAATGAGATATAGGGAGTGAGTCTGCACTGACTTGCTCACTCATTAAATAGGGCAACTCAGACTATTAGACTAAGAGGATCATTTGGGTCTGGGGAAAGTCAGGGAAAGGTTTGTAGGGAGTGGCAACCAAGTTGGGCTGTAAACATGGAGAAACAATAGAGTGAAATGAAAAGGGTCCTGGCTTTGGAATCAGAGTATCTGCCTCTGATGATTACTATCTATGATGACCTTAGACAAATCATGTAACCTATCTGTATCTCCATTTCCTCATCTGTGAAATGATGATATTAGACTAGAGGATATCTGGAGTCCTTTCCAGATCTAGATCTGGGATCATGTGGTCTATCATTTTAGTGGTAAAACTGTGTCAGTGCCTTTCTTCCAACATGGCATTCATTCATGAGCATAGTCTTCTAGCTGCAGACTAATTGGGTCTAAGTGATGGAAATTAGGATTTCCCATTATTGTGATAAAGGACTTCTTACTAATATAGCCCAAGTCAATGACCATTTTATCAATTCAAGGAGAGTCTGAGATCTGTCACTTGTAGAAACAATCATGGGTCTTTTCCATATGGGACTTGCTGCTATCTGCCATCAGCCTGATTTTGACTATGTTCCCTCGTATCCCATTGTTTATCAAACTTGCTTATGTCGTAAAAAACTCGTGCCACATCCCAGAACAATACTGACTTTTATTTTTTATTTTTTGTATCAACTATGAAACACCTCTATGCTTTTATTTTTCTTAGTATCTAACTCACTTCCTTGTTTTGGCTTGGGCAATCATTGAGTGAATTTTATAAAGAAGTTTGCAGAGTAAAAACTCTGGATAAAGAAAGAAGCTCCTAGAGGAGAGTAAATGCACTTGTGTCCATTTCAGTTTTAGTACCAGAGATCAAGTTCTGGTTGTCTTGCCCTAGTTTTGGTTCTCCCCCCTTAAAACCAATAGCATTCATCTGCAAGGCACCTGATTGGAGTAAGAGGCACCATCTGTGTCAGGGAAATGGAGACAACCCACCTGACCTCTTCAGAGCATTGAACCCAAGACCTGGGCTTCAGCCTACAACTGCCTGGAGTGGAAGAGCCTGGGATATCCACAAGCATTTAATCCTGTGGTGAGTGAGAACTATTTGTGAATTTTCCTTTTAAATTTGTTTTTCAAAATCCTGGAAAGGATGTGAAAAACAATCCAATTGAGAGACTTGGAAGCGTTATGTTAATTGTATTACAGTCCACTGAAAACCTCAGGCCTTTTTTAGATAACTGGTTTCGCTGTTTTCGCCATCTTAGATTTGCAAAGTGAACTTCTTAAAGTTCTCTTCACTCCAGTCCATATTCTAACTTGTGTTGTAGTTATTTTTGTAGGTGTCTCATTGACTCCATTAGGCTGTAGGTTCTTGGAAAGCAGGAAATCTTTTTGATCTTATGTCCCCAGCACCACGTCCATGTTAGGGGCATCATGTACTGTTTGTCAAAAAGCAAATTGGACTAGGGCTAGTGTTGGACCGTGTGACTGCTGACTTTTCACATATTACTCTCTCACATAGAGGAGGAGGAGACTGGAACAAGCTGGTTTGATATGGTTCTTCCATGTTTGATGTGACTCATGATGATTCAGGTGGAAGTCCTGTGTCCATGAGCTAGAGCCTTGAATTCAATACTCAGAAGAGGTCAAGTGGCTTGTCTCCATTTCACTGACACAGATGGTGCCTCTTACTCCAATCAGGTGCCTTGCAGATAAATGCTATTGGTCATTAAGGGGCAGAGTCAAAACTGGGAGCAGGACAACCAGGGCTCTGCCTCGTGGTACTAAAATTGAAATGGAACCAACTGCATTTATTCACCTTTAAAAGTACAGATATAATATGTGCATATATTGGATTTAATATATATTTCTATCATGTTTGGTAGAAATCTTGCCATCTAGGGGAGAGGAAAATTGGAACACAAGATTTTGCAAGAGTTAATGTTGAAGAATTATCCATGCGTGTGTTTTGAAAAATAAAAAAAACTTCAATAAAAAATAGAAGTATAGATATAGCTATACTTAGTGTCTTAGCAGGAATCATCAGTTAAAATAGAAAGATCTCAGATGGCCTCAGATGGCCAGTTATTGGACAGAATTTTGATGGTTCTTCTCATCTTTGGCATCTCAAAAGATTGGAGCCTCTTCTGTCTCTAACTACTTTTGTTTGCACATTCAGTTCCAGTTTAGCAGAAAGATGAGAGCTTTTTTAATTATTCTGAAGCAAGCAGAAGTTTTATCTTGCTGCTATTCCTGATCTTAAGTGTATGGAAAGTTCCCTTCCCTTCATATATCCAGAAGTAGGCTCCCCAAGCCACATAGATTGGAACCAGTCCCTTCAACATTGGGTCTACCACATCTTGCATTGAGATTTATATCATCATTTAGGAATTCAGAGGGAGAACCTGTTTCATCCACCACATGCATCATGGGGGAGCTGCAGTTTCACCAGGGGCTTTAGAGACCTCTTCCCATTGGCACAACCTTTACTTAGAATTCTCTTCCTCCTTACCTTGGCCTCTTAGAATCCCAGGTTCCCATCAAGATACATGTTGGGCATCATTTCCCACCGGAGGATTTCCTCATCCCCTTAGCTTTCCATGTTTCAATCCCCTTTCACCAAAATATGTTTCAGGCATATGTAGTATAAATCACTTGTGTGTGTGTGTGTGTGTGTGTGTTCGCCTTCCTTCCCAATACAAGGTAAGCTTTCTGAGGGCAGAAGCTGTTTCCATTTTGTCTTTGTATATCTGGTATCCAACATATTGTCTATAATCGCATATTAGGTGCTTAATAAATGCTTATTTGGACTTTGTACCCCATTGAACTAGTTGATCTGCACTTAGTAGCTACTTAGTAATGCTTATTAAATGAATTAAATTTTCATCCTGTTTTACCCTTGTCTTTCATAAATCCTTCCTAGACAATGCACTCCAAAGGCTGGGTCATCTTCTGGATCTTTTAATATTCCTAGGTACCATGAAACATCTAAACTATCCAGGTATCCCTTACTCTCAGTGCACAATTGGCCAGTTAGGTCCTTTATCTGTAGCTTTCCCATAACTGGACAATGTATATGCAGATCTGGTCATCATTCTCATTCCAAGGAATCGTAGCATGGGTCCAAAAAGCAGCAATTCCATAAGTAAGCCCTGAGAAACATTATTTCATAAGAGATGAGAGGGGTGGAGATTGATCTGCTATTTACCACACCTGCAAGCATGTATAGTTATTACCCACCGTGTTCACAAGGCTCTCCTTTCCCAAGTAGGGCTTCCGAAAAACAAGCACAGCATGAATAGTAGCTGCACCCGTCTCTGCTCTGAGCAGGCTTCCTTAAGAACCCCACACTTATGCATGGGGAGTCTGCAGAGATCAGGACCCCCCAGCTGTCTTGGAGCGGTGCATCTGAAACGTGAGATTATAACACAGGAACACATCAGCTGACAGCGACTGGGAGAGGAATCCATCTATAAGCCCATTCCTTGCTTCTTGATCTGAAGAAGTTCTAGATTAACTGCTTCCAGAGGAATCACTCAAGGTCCATCTGGGTTGCTCAGATACTTACATGCAGCATGAAGGTATAAGACAGGGCAGGAGGGCAGCCAGGTCTTTGAAAGAGAAGCAAGAATTCCTGTGAAACAAGAGCTGTCCTTATAATATTATACCCATCTTTCAGATCGCTCACATCAATTCCATGAACTCAATTTTTAATTATTTAACTTGTATTATAGTAGTTCATGCAGATATAAACTTCCCACTATCAGAACATAATTTTCCTGAAAGCAAGAAATAATTGGTTTTTATCTTTGTATACCAGCACAGTGCTTTGTGAAGGATAAGCATTTAACAAATGACTGTAGAATATGGTGAATGCAGATTTGAGCCTACAAGTGAATATTTGGTATTCTTCTGCATGGAGCACTGAGAAAAGTAGGGAGGATAGAGGCCTTCCAATGTGAGTTAATGTCTGTACATTGTTCATTATGAACCTTAAGGGGCTATGGTGATATCTTCCATCTATATAAGAGAATATAAGCTCCTTGAGGGCATGAGTAGCTTTTTTTTTTTTTTTTTTTTCATTTTGTCATCTAAATCCTTAGTTTCTTGAACACAGTAGGTACTTTCCCCAGCCCTTTTTAATTTTAGTGTCTTCCCTCTGTTGATTTTTTTTAATTTATTTTTTATAGTTTGCTTTGTATATATCCATTAGTATATTGGTTCCTCCATCAGAGTATAAACTCTTTGAGAGCAGGAATTGCCTTCTGCTCCTTTTTATATTCCTATCACTCACCACAGGACTTGACACATAATAGGTACTTAATCAATATTTAGTGATTGATTGCTTGAATCAAATTGAGGAAATATCACAATTTTTGTCAACTATGAGAAGTGGAATTTTGAAACACAGACTCTCTACCCAGAAAATACTACATGGAGATTGAAAATTCTTTCCCTTCCTATAAAGTATTTCATTTCCTTCTTACCATTTGAGCATATACTTTAAGTTCTTATGGTGGTAGTGCAGAGGTAACTGCATTCCCAAAGACTAAAACAACACAAAGCCAACTCTGGAAGCTTCTCCCATTCCAGAAAAGCTGGTAGTATGACTCCAGCAACAGACTGATTCTGCTTCCTGAGAACTAGATTTGCTAATCAGAGAAAAACTCACTCCCTGTGGGATGGACACTTCTTGATGAATTTTTGGGCCATCTATTACAGGATTATAATTTTATTTTCAGGATTATAAATTTGGAGTTCACAAAATTTGGTGAGCTCTAAATTATTTATCAAGACAAAGCCATTCAATTTATAAATGGAGGTACAGAGGAGAAAGGTGATCACATAGCTGTATCTGTTGTAGAATCTGAACCCATGTCTTAATGTTTCCAAAGCCAGCATGCGATCTTTGACATCATACTGCCCCTGTGTTTCATGATAATCCTTGAAATAGAGAAAAAATCACAGGATGAACAAGAATGGATATGCTATAATCCACATCATTGGAGAGAACATAGACAGGAAGGAGACTGGAGTATGGAAGCACTGACTACTCTGAGCCTGAGATGAAATTTTAAAAGGTCTGGGTTTGGGTTTCAACGTAGCTTCTCTCATTTTCTACAAGATCAATGCTTATTTTCAGAAAAATAAACATTAGAACGACTCTATCTTACCATCCCTGCCCATGGTTCCATGTCTGACTTCAAAGTCATTAGCAACATCAAGTGATTTGTGTCATTGTGTGAGAGGGTTCGGAGTGCTCCATCTGCCACCAATGAACTGGACCTGACACCCCCAACTTAAAGAAGACTGGCTGTCAGTGACACTCTAGGAAAGTCATATCTTTGCTTTCGAAGATTGAGATTATGCTTTATTTTTTTTTAAAAAGGACATTACCTAAGGAAATCCTCAATCATCTCCTAATGTGGGGATAGGGTTAGCCCTCTGCTTCTCTTCTCAATTCAAAGAGAGGAGAGAGCCAAAGAAATCCCTACCAAATCTCCCCCCCCCCCTTAGAAATAGGAACAGTGGGGGGTAAATCCAGCCTCCATTTCCACTCACTGGATTAGGGAATGACTAAATGAGGGGCAGATTCTGCCCTGACACCCCGAGAAACGATCCGATTTCCTAAATCACCTAAAGAAATAAATACATAAACATAACTCACTGTGGTGACAGAGCCTTTTTGAGGATAACCAAGAACAGTAATTGAGGGAGGGAATTTCTCAAATTAGCCTGAAAAATGGGAAGTGAATGCTGGTCCCATTCAGACTCCATTGTATCTGCAGCAGGGTGTGTTGATATAATGTAGCTTACCTTTTGACATATGGCAGGCTCATGGTTTCAAGCGTTGATACCTGGGACACGAGAGAAGAGAGAAGTCCAATTTGTGGGTTTCCTTCCCTTGCCCACAACTATTGATGACAAGCTAGCGTTCTGTGCCAATTCTAAATAATTTTATCTTTATTTAGGGGGGGGGGACTACAAAACGAGCAGGGGGTGGTGTATTTAAATTGATTTCGCATCTTCCTCTCCACTCCTTAAGAAAGAATCTCATCTTATTACTCGAGATAATGTACGTGTCAAAAAAAAAAGAGAAGCGTCAACAGCACTTCCTGTGTACTTGACAAGGTGACAAAATATTTCTCCTATCCTTTCCTAATTGAGCTGCTGCACAAAGGAAGACATTATAATAATATTAATAATAGTTACACGGATATTTGTAGGTACTGCGTAACCCTTCAGTCCATTCTCCCAGACAATGGAGAGTACAAAAAGGCTTGAAAATAGAACATCACACAATATGAATGCCACTTTTTTCTATCTTACATTTTAAAAACATCATTGAAATCAGAAAGTTCATTTACAAAGGACTGGCAGTTGCAATCACAGCAATAATGTAGTGCTGAGAAAAAAAGGGTAATTGGTTTGGTAAAGATCGCTTTCCATTACACCATAAAGCCCAGCACAATAGGAAAGGTCCCCAATTAAGCAATCATGAATACCAAGTACTGAAGCTGATGAAAATAGGGCAGTGGTTTAAATAGATTTGCAAGCAATTTACCTTTTCACAATGTTGGCAATCTGATGCAATTTGCTTGCAATTTTGTCTGCTTTCAGTAGCACTCGAGGCTGACACTACACAGACCAAATGGCAAAGAGGCCCTGCATAGAAAATGTAAAACTATCTTGGCTGCATCAGGGAACCAGAATGGTGGTTCATCAGGAAAATTACGACAATTAACATAAGTGCTGGAAAAATCAACACTTTAAATGTCACCCGCGCACACGAGTCCGTCCAAAGACTGCGGAAAGTGCCATCTCCAAGGCTGGACTCACAGTAAATATGAAGCAATCACCAGCCAGCCTTGAGGCTGATGGCTTCACAATTGATGTGACATTCTCTGAGTGATAAAATAGCCTCTCATTTGACAAAAGTAAGGATTTTTCTTTGGGGGACTTAACCTGGATTATGTCAACACAGAATTTACGTTTAATTTTTTTTTTTTTTTTTGCACCAGCCCCCTCCTTGCACCGCTTTGCTGCCACCAACTTTTTCATGTAGTGTTTAGCTGATCTCTGTGTTGCAAAATAACTTTCTATTTCGAAAAATTGGAAGGAAGTTGATATTAAAGAAAAACAGCCCTTCAAATATTGATCTGATGCTTTCAAATGTAAATCATGGTTGGAGATTGATGTCAGACACAGTCAAGCAGGAGGCAGTTCTGGGTTTCTGCCTGAAGCTCGGCTTTATTTTATTTTGTTGTTGTTGTTGTTGTTGTTGTTGTTTATCATAGAGAGGCATTCAAAGAGATACCTCTATGAAATCTCTTGGGAATCAGTTGGAGCTGCAAATGCCTTCACAGACCTAGCTCCAGGAAAAACTGATTCCAAGATAGAAACATCCCTTCTCCCCACCTTGCCCCCACATCCAGATAAAATGGGATATTTGATTTCAAATTCTATGTATGGAGCAGATAACAAAAGTGTGAGAGTTTGAGGAGAATTTGCTTATAGTATAAACCTAGTATTTTACCAATGTATGGAGTAGGAGATGTCTCAAGAGGAAAGAATCAGAACCTGGTATTGATCTTTACACAACCTGATGGTTGATTGTGTCTAATGGGGGTCCCAGATGGATGATTTTGGAGGAATTACCTGGGCAGCTTAGTCTCCTAACCAACTTTGATTTCTCATCCCCACTCATTTGATCATTTAAGGACTGTGTCTACATCTTGATTTTCACCTAAAAAGTGGAGATGGTACCTGATCACGTACATGTCAGATGACAACAAATACAGCTTAGAGAGGAAGCCATATAGACAGTAAATTCCTTGATGGAAATTGTCATATCTGAATCCACCTCAATCCCTTGCATTTGGTCACCACTCAATATAGTTGATGAATTGGATGAAATAAATTATGACTACATGGGCAAGTGCAGGAACTTAATATTGAGGACAATAATTGTCTAGGTCTATGATTTCAGTGCAATGTACGAACTCTCTTCACAGAAATAGATGGGCAACTAGTCAGAGAATTGTTGAGAGACTGAGTGTTTCCCATGGTTTTCCTGCCAGTGTGTATGAGAAGTAGGGCCTGAGCTCAGATATCTCTAGAAAGAGCATTTCAGGTGACTCTCTTATTTTTCTATTCACCATCACATTTATTTTCCAAGCTAAAACATTCCTCCATGATGATGACTCCCCATCTCTGCATTTTATTCTTATATTAGAAATCATTTATTCTTTTATGGCTAGTGCTCTAGTCTTGATACCATGTTGTCATGTCAGTTCAAGAAATGGTGCTAAAGAGTTTCATCTCCTTATAAGATATGTAATTACTCCCCACAAGTGGAAAAAACCAAATAGTCCAATGAAGAAAGGGCTTTTTGAGACAAAGGGATTGAGTATGAATCCTTCTTCTGTCATGTACTATTTTTGTGACCCTGAGCAAGCCATTTCGTTTCTCTTAGACTCAGTTTCCCCATCTGTAAAATGATTCATTAGATTACATTACCTCTAAGATCCCGTCTGTTATGTTATCTAGGTCTCATATTATGAACTAGTAAATAATCATTACCTAAAACTCATCAGAGCTTTTAGGCTTACAATGTAGAATTAATTTCTTGCTTAAATAAAATTGATTAACACATCCACTTAAAAGGAGGCTGGATTCTTTTAACCCTTGACTACATCATTCCTTGAGTCTTGGGTCCTTCTTTCATGACCCTTCCCTCTATTGCCTCCAGGATAAAACATTAACATCCTCAGCCTAAAAGATAGAGCCCTCTGCAGCTGGCCTCCCCATCTACATGTCCAATCTTGTTTCTTTAACAAATCTCTGTTCTAGTCAAACTCATTTATCATCTATCCTCAATACATATCTCCACATCTTTGCATTAATAATCCCTCATGCCTGGCATTCCCTTCCACCTTACCTCTGCCTCATTGAATCCTTGGTGTTCTTTTGAGTGGAGTGCAAGATGCCACCTCTTCCAAAAGACTTTTCTGAATCTCTGTATTCCCTTCCCAAAATTAATAGCACTAGTCTCTCCCTGTCTCTCTGTCTCTGTTTCTCTCTCTTTATCTTTTTCTCTCTCTGTATTTTTAAAACCATCTGGCAGCTTTCCTTAGATATACTTTATATTTGCTTGTTTATATAATATCAGATCCTTTTGTCACTCTTCCCCTCCCCAGCCAATGAAATGAAAACTCCTTGAATACAAGGATTGTTAGCTTTTTTTGTCCTTGTATGTCCACAGCCTAGTCTGGGATCTCACACATTCTAGTTGCTTAATCATGTTCAATATATGGAATGAAATTGTTTCCCTCATCTGTGCTTGCTTAGGGGGTGCTTCTCCATTCTTTATTATAGCTTAGCTCTAGTACAATGTGGTCAAGGCCAACTTTGTGTAACACTTAACATTTACACAAAACTGCTGCATGACTGGAAAGATCCAAGTTCAGAGGAAGCTTCCCATCAGCTTTATTAGTGTTCTTGCCCTGATTTCCAAACATTAAATCCATAAAAAAAAATTAATAAGTGCCTACTATGTGTCAGGCACTGTTTGGTGCTGGGGATAAAAAGAGATGATCCAGAGGCAGTAAGTCGCTGGTTGTGGTGCTGAATTGGAATGGGTGAGGTTGCACAACCAGACATAAAATCCTCTCAGAAGGACTTATCTTCTATATATCTCATGGAAGAAAATGCTGATTCTACTAATGCTTGCATGTGAAATTTGTCCAAAGTAATGGCAAGATTTGAGGAAAGAGCACAGAGGAGAAGAGAGTAACAAGTGATCCTGCAGTGATTTGCCTTCTGAGCTCTGGTGCCATCTGCCCTAAGGTTGACTCTCGTACCTGTAGGTTCTAAGATGGCATTGATCTATGGCATATGGCAGACTTGTTAGAGCAAGAAGGCCATATAGTTCATGCTTTCATATTTTGTAGATGAGAGTAGTGAGTCTGAGAAAGAGAAAATGATGTTCAAGATCGGATATTAATGGTTGAATGTAGCAGAATTTTTACCCAGGCTTTGTGACTCGAGGATAAGTACTCTTTCTACTGTCTAAAATTTCACTGAAAGCTTGACAAATACTGAAAAAAGATGTGAAATTATCTTAGAGGAAAACAGTGTAATCCAGGAGAAAAAACTCTGAATTTGCAATCAAAGGAGTTATGTTCAGTTCTTAGCTTTTCCACTTACTATCCATGTGACCTTGAACAAGTCACTTCTCTATGGGCCTCAATTTCCTCCCTTATCAGAACAGAGGGCTATATTAACTATCTCTAAAGCCTCTCTCAAATCTAAAGACACAATCATAGAAAGTTGACTACTATGTGTCAGAAACTGTGCTAAACACTTTACAACCACTTACTGCCTCATTTAATCCTCACAACAACTCTGGAAGATGGGTGCTACTGTTGAGACAGAGATTGGTGATGTGCCCAAGTGTCACACAGTTACTGAGTTTCTGAAACTGGATTTGAATTCAAGTCTTTCTGACTCCTGCCCAGTATTCTGTCCACTCCATCACCTATCAGTGTCTACCTGAGAGGAATTAGCCATTTTTCCAAGTAAGATTAGTCCACATTCTGACTTGCTGTGTATGGCTAAGCCTCCATGGTTGATGTTTACAAATAAATGACCTGCAATTATATTTTTTCATCAGCTGTGGAGGGATACCACTGAAAACAATTATTACTGTTTATTTTAGTTGCTAGTGTACTGCTTAATAAACATTTATTTAGCCTTCTTTATTAATGACAAAAGGCTTTAGATTTTATTAGTGAATATCTCCAAACTTCCAATTCTATAGCTTCTTGAGACTAGGAGTTTCCTAATCACGACCCACAAGGTTTGCTTATAATGTAGGTACAAGCATGTTTATCCTCATTTTACAGACAAAAAAAAAAAAACAAAAAACAAAAAACAAAAACAAAAAACCTTAGAAAGTCAAAATGAATTGAGCAAAGTCACACAATTGCATGGCATCAGAGCCAGGATTCTAAGCTAGGTCTCAGAACACCATGGATGGAGTGTTGAACCTGGTATCAAGATTTATGAGTTCAAATCTGGCCTCACTCACTTATTAGCTCTGTGACCTTGGACAGATCACTTAAACCTGTTTACCTTGGTTTCTCTTCTATATCATGAGCTGCAGAAGGAAATGGAAAACCGCTCCAATATCTTTGCCAAGAAAAATCAAAAAGGGGTTACTAAGAGTTGGATATGACAGAAAAGAAACAGAAGTAAATGGCAGCTGTAATTATTTATAAGCATGGGAATTTTTCATGTGTCTTAGATGCAAAGTTATTATGAACTAATAAGATTTTGCAGCTGGAAAGAATCTGAGAAAATCATTTTACAAGCATTACATTTTAACAAAAATACAAGATCAGAGAGTGGAGGGGATTTGATCTAAAGCAATCTGGGAAGTCAATTTTGGGGATTTATTTAAGATGAGCATTATACAGTCCATAAAGGTGGTGAATGACTGCTTCTAGTCCCCATATTCCTTTGTCATTTGTTCTTTAATGTTAATGAAGTTTAAGATTTAGGATGGAGTAATTTGAGAAGGTTCTGGCAACTAGCCATTGAAATAAACACTGGTTTGCAAACCTAGCTTACTATTTTTTATAATCATTTCATATTATGCATTAAAAATAGTGGCTTTATATTTAAAGATCAAAGTTCCCACAAACAATAGGTTTCAGATTCTGTTAGGCTTGTAGCATGTTGCCCAGGGCCAGGATTGAACCAGAAATAAAATATCTTATGACTATTCTATCTCACTGTATCTCACCCCACCACATCTTTGTATCATCTTCCTATTATCTCATCTTCATGCTTGCTCTTAATTCCATCCTGCGGAAGCACTAATCCAATCACTATCATTTCTTCTAGAAAGGAAACAACCCTCCAATTCCCTCCTTATTTTGCTAAATGAGTCTAGTGACAGAGTAAGTCACTTAACCATTCTCAGAGTCAGTTTTCTCATATATAAAATAAGGAGATTGGACTTTCAGCTCTAGATCTAATATTTTCTCATCCTACTCTATAAATTCTCATGTAAGCAACATTTATCTAAAAATAATTATCAGCACATATTAGAAATCCTGTTTTCCAAACAAAATTACTTCATCTTCAGAAAATTTAATTTAAAAAATTTAAAAATTAAATTAAAGAAAATATATTCTTGGGGCAGGTAGTTGGTGAAGAGGATAAAGTACCAGTCCTGAAGTCGGGAGGACCTGAGTTCAAATCTGGCCTCAAACACTTATCACTTCCTAGTTGTGTGACCCTAGGCAAGTCACTTAACCCCAATTGCTTCAGCAAAAAAAAGAAAGAAAGAAAGAAAGAAAGAAGAAAGAAAGAAAGAAAGAAAGAAAGAAAGAAAGAAAGAAAGAAAGAAAGAAAGAAAGAAAGAAAGAAAGAAAGAAAGAAAGAAAGAAAGAAAGAAAGAAAGAAAGAAAGAAAGAAAGGAAGGAAAGAAAAGAAAGAAAAAAATATTTTTAAGCCACTGATATTTTTGCATCTCCTTTATTTCCAAATATCTCCTTTCCTACTATCCTCTGCAAAGAGTCATCCCCTGTAGGAAAAAAGAAAGAAGAAAGGGAATAAGGGTTGGAAAGCTATTTAGTCAAATGACCAGAACTACTAAGTTGGACAAGATGTATAGCAAAGAAACCATTTCTTAAGAAACAAACATTGATTTATACTGTCCTTTGGTAAATCTCAGAATTAGGAGTGTTCTTCAAAAGTACAGGTTGTAGCCCCTGAATATCTCCTCTTCCCAACTCACTTTTGTGCATTATCTCCCAGAAATCCTGAGCCTCTCTCCTAGTAGAAACTTATTCTAAACTTAGCCTCTACGAGCTTGCTTCTCCCAAATATTTTGATAACTATTTCAGTAGAATTAGTTTATTTTGGAATCCTCTGGATTTTACTTTATGAATTTAAAAACTTAATTCTAAATAGAAGTCCAAAGACTGCTTCCAAAGAGACTCAAGGCATAAGAAATGCTACAGACATCAGGTCCAATTCTACTTACTGACTTTTGTTGGACACAGCAAAGTCATAGATGAATGATTTATATTTGAAATGGAAGAAAAAGACTTCCCTTGGCTTCCTCTCAATTGGACTCGATTGAACTTTGTAAGCATATCAACATTTTGCCTTTTAATATCCTCTATGTCTCTAAAATCTAAGGATAGTATCTATGACTGCCATTAGAGAAGCATTATTTAGCCAAATTCAGTGAGAGAGTAGAAGGGGTAACACTTGTAAAAGTGATAGATCTTATATTCTTATTCTAAATCTATTCCAAGGAAAATAGATGAAGCCACTTCCAAAAATACTTGGGAAGTTTAGAAAATACCTCAGAAGGAGAGATGTCCACATGGTGAATTTGCTGTAAATGTTGACTTTTATCATAGCATTTCTCAGTTAATATTTCTGTATTGAAGAGTGAGCACAGCATATCAGATTTCAAAGGACCTTAGAGATTTTATACTACAAAGAAGGTAAGGGACTAGACTAAAGCCACACAGGTAGAATCCAGAACTCCTGGCTCTTATCCAGTCCCTAGGTAAAATGCACAAGATTTGAAAAAAATGTTTGTCAAGTACATCAAATGTGCTTCTTCCTGTTTCTTTAGAAATCACTAAATCAGGCAGGAAATTCTAATAAATTCAATTCAGTGAATCTTTAGTAACTTCCTATCATGTGGCAGGCAGTTATAAAAATAAGTTTATAATCCTAAAAAAGTTATAAAATTATAAAATTTTAAAGCTATAAATATATAAAAATAAAATTATATATATATTAAGTTATAAAATATTATAAGTTATAATAATAAAAGTTATTTTAAAAATTAAATCATTCTCACCCTCAAAGAGCTTACTTTTTTTTTCTTGGAAGATATAACATATGTACAAGTAAATAGATATGCAAGCCATATTGAGAGAGAGAGAGAGAGAGAGAAAGAGAGAGAGAACGAACGAGAACGAATGTGAGAGAACAACAGAGCAACAGAGAGAGAATGCTAATAACTGGGATGTTAAGGTTAGGAAAGGCAATCTGTGTTTTGAGGGAAGCTTAAGATTCTAAGACTTACATACAAAAAGCAATTTACCATTCAACTGGGCTTTCTGTATATTTGTGTTGTCCTGTGTGTGTGTGTGTGTGTGTGTGTGTGATATTGGGTATGTTGGGTGATGGCAGGATTGGAGCTGCAGAGAAAATGCCTCTTACTTTCCTCCCTGGATCCTAAAGCATCTCTGCAGTCTTCAGAATCCTTAAGGATACTCTTCAGATAGTCTAAGGATCAAGAACATGTTAAGATCAAATTTATATTCAGAAATTCCTAGTGGTCCTCAAGGATGACATTACCAGGACTAGATCTGCTCCAAAGAAAATGAAGCTTCAAGAGATTTGGGCTGTTCTAGAAGAGTTTTGACTGGGGAGACCAATATAATCCCCATTTGAAATGTGCTCTGTATGATTCTTAGGCTAAGTGGATATTTGGTCAGAATGGTGGTGATGGTGTCAGGAAGAAAAACAGAACCCTCTCCTCCTTCCAAGGATTCCCAGTCCTCTCAAATAGAACGAAGATTAGATGGGAAATTAGGAGACCCACCTCATAAGCATTAACAAGCTGCATGACTGTGGGCAGACAAAAAAACAAACAAACAAAAACAAAACCCAAATTCTCCATCTGCAATTAAGCAAGGGAATGGGAGGTAAACCAGATTATATCTAAGGTTGTTTTCTGCTCAAATTTCATACAATTTTATGATCTGAGTCTGGTCTCGAGTGAAACCTCTTGGGAGAAAAATTGGAGGTCACCATGACTTTTCCAGATCCATCTTTTTGTGCCTCTTACTTCTTGGACCCTTGAGGGGGGGTCCACTGGGGCTGTGTGCTTAGCTTTCTTCCTCAGACTTTTGAGATCTCCCTATGCATGAATGGGAATGGGAGGATACTGCCATATTCTATGAAAGAACTTCCATTGGATATTAATACAAAGTTCATCAACTCTGTGGTCCTCGATCTCCTCATCAGTAGAATGGACTCACAGTCTCTGCTAGCCTTTCCATCTCAGGATTTAAGACCCATAATCCTGTGAATAGACAAAGGAAAAAAAGTCCATTCAAGGATCACAGAAACAAAGAACCACAGTTCTACAAGTGGAAGGCACTTGGGCTCTTGGTGGGAGGGAGATCTTTGGGTTTAAATGCAGAACCTGGTCTCTGAGCATTTACCCTTATATGCCCAGGACCAAGCCAAGGACATTAGCCTAGGTTTTGAATAATTGCTAAGACTTAATTGGGCTAAAGAAAAGCTATAGAGCTGTAAAACTAGCACTTCCTTGTCTTTAAACACATTGTTTATTAATCAGCAAACATCTGCTAAACACCTACTGTATGTGAATTTATGAAAGAGGAAGCAGAGACTCAGGACAATAACTGGCTTGCCTTTGGTCATACAGTCAGTGGTTGAGCTGGAATTCCTACTTGGGTCCCAGCATTCCAAAGTCAGTGGTCTTTTTATACTCCATCATGGGAGATCCATATCTAAAACCTCATTTTGCCCCCGGCTCACTCTGTGACCTAGGATGAAGTATTGCCCTTCTCTGAACCTCATCTAAAAATCTTAGTATTCTACCAAATCTCCTTATAATTCTAATTTTCTGTGATTACCATATAAACATTTCCCTTCACTTCTACTTTCATCATCAGGGATGCACAGGAAATAGTAGCTCTGACATTATGAAAGTGTGCCTTCCACAGTAAGCAGAGCACGTTTCTATTTAGGAAGGACAGTATCTGGTTTGAATTTTCTTGAGATCTTGACACAAATGTAAAGAATTTAAAAACAAATCCTAATTAAGAAAATTCAGATGAGAAAAATAAAAAGCAGGCCTGCTTCTATGACTCACTTAAGAGATCAAATCGAACTAGAAAGTCAGATTTACAGACTCAAAAGATCATGAATTTACAGCTATCTAGCAAGTGACCATCGACCTTCTCCTTCCATTTTAAAGATCCAGAAACTGAGTCTTAGAGAGGCAGAAAGACTGCCTCCGGTTATAGACCAAGAGGCAGGTGTTCATTTAGGTGCACAGGTGCACAGTAAGTGATAGAATCCAGTTTAAAATACAGGTCCTCCTGACTTGAAATATAAAGCTTATTTTATATACACAAGGCTTTGGTATGGTTCATCAGCATGGAAATATCACTAGCATCTATTTTTCTCTGGGCAAATTGGATTTTGTGCGCTCCACCATTCATAGATCAATGTCTTCATCTTCCAGCCATGGGACAGACTGATCAGAGAGGATCAAAACCAAGAAGAGGATCAAAATCCCATTTCATGTTCAAAAATCCACCTCATTTTGTCTAGCCATCATGGTAGCATATTTGGGAATAGCCAAGTGTGTTATTCCATATTGTCTGCAGGCTGCACTAAGTTCAGTGGATAGATACTCAGTACACACACACACACACACACACACACACACACACACACACACACAATAGAGACAAAATGGCAGGGTGCCCATTGATTTCTCTTCAATCAACTTTAGGAGCCTGAGAATTCATCAGATGAAGATCTTGAGCCTGAGATTATCGGGGGTAGAGACCTGTTCGCCTCACTGCTGCTGGGACTACTTTATCTGTCAGCCCCTAAGTTTGGTGGGAATCAAAATATCGCACAGATGGGACGATAAGTGACCATGGCCTGCTCCATTGTATTTCCAAGCGGCTCTAATTACACCCCCGCACTGGAGGCTGAGATTTGAAAGGGCAGGTGATGGGCGAGGAGAGGAACCTGTACGACTTCAACGGCACTGGATCCCTCACCATCAGGGCTGAGGTACATCAGCCTGACAGCTAATTAGGGGAGACATGAATTTTTCCAATGTAACAGATGTTCGCTAATCAGGCCAGATTTGGAGCCCTTGAGCCAGCAACATTTCATGCACCATTTAACTATCTAAAAGGAATAAACTACTTAATGCATTGTACTGGAGGCACAGCTGTTTCACAATCAGAAAATTTGCTGTCAAAGATGTTCTCTTGAAAACTGACATGTTTTTATATAACTCTGATGGGGTGTTTATAATGTATTAATAGTTGTCAGCAAGAGCTGCTGTCATCATCAAGGAGTAAAATATTTCTGAAGGTATATTAAAACGAACAGGCTTCTTTCCCTCCCTCCCCCCCCCCAACCCCAACCTCCCCAAATCCATTCAGAGAATTTCACAATTTTCAATGTGGTCTGTTGGAGCCAAAGTGGGTTTGAAACAAAGAACCCATTCTTCCAATTTGCCCTCCGATTAAGACAAAAACCATGTCCACGTCTTGAGTTTGGAGGAAAGATGGAGCATTTTAAATGCCTTTAGCCCGCTGCTTGTTGAAACTGCCAGCGTTTATGATTCCATTTTTATGGAAATACACGAGGAGGAAGAAAAAAAAAATCGTCAAGCTCCCAAAATGTTTTATTGGGTAAAATGAGGGTCTGACATCTTCATAAGCAGAAGCTAATTTAGTTAAGGAGGAAATGCGGTTTATCCTTGTCTCTCTCCGCATGCCCTCCCCCCGTGGTGCCTAGGAACAAGAGAATCCACAGCATACACAACTACCCCCTGTAATAAACAGCAGCTGTTTAACATGAACCTGAGACTCCAGCTCTGCTCCCTCTCCTTGCTGCTTTAACCTATAAGGTTGGTATTCTTTCATCTTTTTACATTTAAAAAGCAGCAAAAAATATAAAAAAAAATGGGGAAAAGATCTCATGAATTATGGAAAAGTTGAGAACCACTTAAAAATATGGATTCTTAATTCATCAGTTTCTAGTGTGTGGGGAATTGCTGCTAAGAATTATTGGTGAGCAAATCCAGGTTCTTTTTGGAAGACACACTGTAGGGCTTTGAGTATTTGGTTTGTGGTTTCCGGTTGCTTAATGCTGGCTAGAGATGCTCAAATGCACCCCAACTACAAATGTCAGAGAGCTTCTTTGCCCTAACGAGGAGCTCTTCCCATGGACCAGCAAACCTAGATTTTGAAAATCATCAATAAGTGTCTTTTCACCAGAATCCTGCTCAAGCCTCCAGGGCGTTACAGGAGATTGTCCCCTGATGTTCTGCAGACACTATTTTCATATGGTAGTACCAAAGGTATCAGGGATCTCTTAAGTCACATCCTTGGGAGTCAGAGGAGTCTGTAGGACTGCATGTCCTTTTAGGTAAACAATTTGGAAAGAGAGATATGATTGGATAACTGGGTGGGGGCAGGTGTGTGGTAGATCCATGTAGGGTACAAATATCACAATGCCCCCAAGTGGCATCAAATGCCATCTCAGAGGAAGGTCTCTAAAGCTCCCAAGTCACTGGTGCAAGCCTGGTGCATTGGGTGGAAGGGGAGAGCCAGGAGCATGGAGGGAGGAGCTTGTTTCAGTCCTCCATCTGGTAGCTTCATAGACAAACTAATTATTCTCACTAACTAGGTGGTAAGCTCTGTTGCTCCTATGCTGATGGAATGCAAACCCTATCAGCACCTTCTAAATTCAGTGCCTGGGGGCAAAGCCCCAATTACCTAGCCTAGTTAGACTTCTTTGTGAATATGCACTAGTATGAGAGAGTAGTGGTAGCTTTTTGTCTGGTGATTATGATTTTCCCTTTCATATTCTAGGTGAATTTAGGATTCCTCTATTGGATTTTACAATCAAAAACTGAAAACTTCTGGCAAGGCTAAAGAGAATATTTACTGAAATCCCATGACTTTACTTAAAAAAAAAAAAAAAATACCAGAAAAGTTATTGAGATTTCCCCCAGCCACCAGAAGGAATTACTGTCTGGGCAGAGAAGTGAACTTTTAAAACTCCAGGCTCTAAAGAAAGATCATTTCATTACTCTATTAATGCAGCTGTTTTTTTTTTTTTTTTCTTTTGTTTTTGTACAAGTTCTTATCTATTACTGTAGCTGTTTTTTTTTTTTTTCTTTTGTTTTTGTTCTTATCTATTACTGTAGCTTTTTTTTTTCTTTTGTTTTTGTACAAGTTCTTATCTATTACTGTAGCTGGTTTTTTTTTTTTTTTTTTTTTTTTTTTTTCCTTTTGTTTTTGTACTAGTTCTTATCTGAGCTTGGAATAAATTCCAACTAGCAGTTTTTAACCTTAGCTCTTTGAAGGGTTTAACTCGGAAAATTTGACCAAGTGGAATGTGGTCTGTAAGAGGTGAAAGTGGAGCTGAAACAATGGCCCTTCTACCCTTTTGCCTTCTAGCTTAGGGCAGGAATCCCTCCCAAGCCTTGGGTTGTAGGTGGTGGATTAAAATGCCTTTCTTCCTCCTACAGAAAGCATTTCCTCACTGTTCCCCCATATCAGTTGATTAGTTTTCCCTCTTTTCTCTAATTATTTGGTATTTACCTATCTCTAGAAATATTGCATCCACCCAATGGAATATAAATTCCTGGAGGACAGTGGCTGGTTTTTATGACAGAGTGAGGAATGGACTGTGCACTGGGAATGAAAATTTGAACTCATATCCTGGGACTCCAAATCAGTGCTCCTCCAATAATGAGATTACTCCAAGTTCTCCTTTCATTATTTTTATTTTACTTTACTCCCTTCATTGACTTGAATCTATAGGGAATTATTTCTGCAATATGTTTTCCTATCCCTTTATTTTTTCTTGCACGAAGTCAATAAATCTAATCAGGCTGATTGAGGTGACTCTATTTTTATATTATATTTATATTTTTATTACGTGACTGGGTCATAATTGCAATCAAAAGGCTGGCCCAAAGCTTTCCCTTATACCACAATCCTTAATTTCTAAAATCACCTTCTCTCCCAGTAGATGGTTTCTCTTCCTACTTTTTTGATAAATTTCAGTCCATCAAATGCAAGTTTCTTCTTTCCTCTTCAACAGCTTTAAACCTCTATCTGCCTTCAAGAACTTGAAGGAAATTCTCTTTTGTATCTTCAGTTTTTCCTTTTCCAAAAAAATAGCCTAGTGCCTCCCATTCCATCCTATTTTCACTGCACTGTTGTAAGACCTCCCTGAATGTTTGGTTCTTACTTCCAATCCTTCCATTCTATCCATCCTTTATCTCACTGTCAAAGTAATCCAACAAATCTGTCTGAAAACATGCTTCCCTTGATCAAAGATTTTTGGTGGTTCTCATTGATTTACAATTAATAAAAAAAGAATTAAAACTCCTTATCCTGCCATTCAAGTCATGACTACTTACCTTCAGAGCTAAACTTCATCTTACTAACCATCCTCAGTCATTTTCCTCTCTCTTCTGCTTCCTTCTAGGTATTGCCCAGACTATATTGGGTACCACTCATCCTTCTCCATGAAGCCTTCTCTGATCCTTCTATGTAGAAGTAGTATCTTCCTGAGAGATCTCAGGCCTTCCATGATTAAACACAAGATGGTGCTGATAGCCAGTCACCTGATTATAGGTGGCAAAGACTTGGCAAGTATCTGGGAGCTCAGTAGTTCCCCTAGACTCAGGAAGTCCCAGACACTGGACTTGCTTTGAACCCAAGCTAGGTTTTGCAAGGCAAAGCTTATTTCTCCTTAAGCAAATAGAGACATGTAACCACCTAACACAGGGCAGTATTTAATGATGGGCTCCGGGATCCCTCAGTCATAAGATGCCAACACATAAAGTCTTGTGGAATTATGGCTCTCCCAACATGGAAAATGGACTTAAGACAGAACTGGACTCAAAAGAAAAAAGAAATAGAAACTTTTCTCTGCCTGGGTTATCCAAGGGAAGGACCAGCAGCCTCCTCTGCCTTATCACTTGAGAAGGCAGATGAACTTAGTGTCCAGACCCACAAGCAGAGGCAGCTGTCCTGACTCGGGTTCCCAGCTTGAACATGACAACTTTCTGATCTCTCATGGCCCTCATTTTCTCTCCCCCAATACCTTTCCATTTAGCTGCTTAAATAGCTCTCACTTTGCCCTCCCCTAGTTAAAGACCTGACTAGAAGGGAGTCTGAAATCACAGAATCTCAATGTTGGAGGGACTTCAAAGACCAAAATACCTAAGCTGGATCTGAATAAGAATCACTTGCAATATCTGTATGGCCTCTGCTTCAAGCCTTGCAGGGAGGGGAAGGAAACCCGTTGCCTCCAGAGGAGCCTATTTCACTTGGGATCCCTCTAATTGGGACAAAAGTTTTTCCTGACATCAATCTTAAATTTGCCTCATTGAAACTTCTATTCCTCCCTCTAGTTCTGCCCCTGGGACCAGAAAAACAAGTCGAGGCCCTTCTGTACAACATAATCTTTCATCTATTTGAAGACATTTGTCATGTTTTATCTGAAAACTTCTGTAGGTCACAAATCTTTCAAGTGTCTTCCTTAAAAGAGTCTCTAGTCCCTTCATCATCAGTTCCTCATTCTGGCCTCTTTCCAGGTCATCAATCTTCCTACTGCCCTAAATTGAACCTGGTGCTCTCTTCAGATATGGTCTGACCAGATGAGAGTGGAGGGATGCCATCACCTCCCCAGCCCCTGAACATGGTGCCTCAGTTAATATGGCCTAAGAGGCCATTGGCTTTAACTGTAATGAATTGCATTTGCTACCTCAAAGGTCATTAATGATCTCTCATGTCCCACATTTATTGTCCTTTTATCCATCCTCAATATTTCTATCTTTTCCCAAGTTAAGCAGTTCACAGTAAGAACATCTTAGGATCATTAAATGTCACAACTGGGAAAACAAAACAAAAAACAAAAACCATTATCTGGCCCACCTCCATCATTTTGCACTGAGAGAGTTAATATCCTTATTTGTTAAGGGACCTGACTAAGGTCACACAGAAAGTAGAAGCCGAGACTTTGCTTTGAAGTCCAACATACTTCCTACTTTATTGTTGTTGTTGTTCAGTCATTCAGTCTTCATGACCCTGTGGACCATCCTACCTATGTGGTTTTCTTAGCAAAGATACTGGAGTCATTTGCCATTTCCTTCCTCCAGTGAATTAAGACAAACAGAGGTTAAGTGGCTTGCCTGGTGTCATGCAGTTAGTAAATACTCAAGACTGGATTTGAACTCAAGTCTTTCTTATTCTCAGCCCAGCGCTGTATCCACTGAGCCAGCCACCTCACTGCCTCTTTCTATTACATCCCCATAATTTTCTTGAGGACAGGCCCCATGCACATTGATCTCAAGCTAGAAAATAGAAAAATAGAAAGGACTGACTTTGAAATCAATAGTCAACAGATATTTATTAAGAACCTGCAAGGTAACAGGTCATTGCTTCCAACTCCTGAGGGAAAAAAAAGTGAGAAAAGTAGGTGACTTGTCCAAAGTCACACAGCTCCGATTCAGGATTTGAATGCACACCCTGAGACCTGTTTGCTTTTCCTCCTGTGCACTCATTTTGGACTTCTTTGGCTTCTCTACCATGTCACCAGTTAATTCAACATTGAGAAATTCATGATCTGAAATCCTGAATTCAATCAACCTTGTTACTCACTGCTCCTCTGAGGAGGGAAACAAAGGGAATAAGACTGACAGCTCCAGGAATCTGCTCATTTCCCCTCTGCTCATTTTGGGTATCTTTGACTTTTCCACCATACTCACTTATCAGATACCTTCCCTTCCCCTCCCATTCTTTTCAGTTTTATTTTCTGTGTGGTCTTCCTTCATTCAAGGAAAGAGAACTTTCCTCATTGAAAGGTCCTTGAGGGCAGGAACTATCATTTGTATTCCTATCCTTAACATTTCACTCAGTGCCTGCTACCTTGCAGATTCTTAATAAATATCTGTTGACTATTGATTTCAAAGTCAGTGCTTTCTATTTTTCTAGCTCCCTGCTGTCTCTCATCTTTTCCTCTAGAAGTGAACATATTCAGTTCCAACTAATGAATATTTATCATTGCCAATGGTGGGGAGGAGGTTTACAATGTATTAGGTATATGAAGTACTTAATAAACATAATGTGGTTTCTGAAGATGGAAATGGCAAGGAGACCCTTAGTTATAGCCTCCATCTCTCTGGGCTGGCTTGCTTGCCCAACCCATACCCACACCAATGATCTGAAGTTTAACAGATGGGGTAGCCATGCTGCTATAATTCATTCCCAGGGCTCTTCTTCTTCAATGTGTTTCATATATATATATATATATATATATATATATATATATATATATATATATATATATATATATATATATATACACATATATAAATATATATATATACACATATATATATACATATATATTTATATATACATATATATACACACATACATATATACATATACATATATATGCATATATAATATATGCTTTTGTGCCCAACCAGTGTTATTCTACTTAGCACAGTACCTGACACATAGTAATTGCATAATAAATGTTTATTAATTGAATTTAATAAATCAATCGAGATGACACTATTGGCTCTTGATTAGAAGCATTCACCAAACAGAAGGCAAAGTCAGAAAAAAGTAAAACATAGCATTTTGCAGATAAACCTGGGACATGCCCTCCCATCAGTGCATATAATGCCCCATTGGGCAAAGAAGGCGTAAGCTTACAAGACCATAGCAGGGAGGCAACATGAGTAGAAATGCATGTGCCCAGGGTGACTTATAACTCTGAATGGTAGACCTAAGAGCCCATTATTTCTTTCACAAATAATTTTCACAGCAGCTAATTGACAAACAGGAACACTTCTCTTCTCGTTCTTATGTACTATGCTTGGGCTTCTGAAGCAGTGTTAGCATTGTCCTGCAAAGTATAAACTTTGCCTAGGGACTGCAGAGCTTTCCCGGATCTCCTCCCTTGGCTGATCTAGGAAGCAGCATTACACCTTTTCAATCAAGAGCAGTTGCCCTAATCTTGGAATCTGTAGATCTGCTCCAGGTCTGCTGCATTGTCTGAGCTCTGAGGGATTACCACCTCTTAGGCAGTAAATTGCAGGTCAGAGAAAGGTAAAGGTAGAATAGTTCCCCTCCAATCATCTCTATCAAGTAGCAAAGCTTTTCTTCCAATTAACTGCACCCAGAAGTAAAGCTTTTCCTCTAACCTACTCTTCCAAGCAGCAGATAATAATGAGATCTCGATGTGACCCAATTTGAAGACTGGTTCTTGGACTCAGCTCTTAAAGTCTTCCCAGAACTCCTCAGAAGGCAGGTTTTTCTCTTATTCTGATTGCTCTCAAACAAGATCTTTTGTGTGAAATGGTTCACTTCTATTTTATGATAAGACACTCAAAATTACATTTCTACCGGTCAAATCACAACCAGGCAACATATTCTTCTCCAGAGTCCCCAAACAGTTTTAGGTATTGAGATTTCACAGATATCAACCTCCAAATTCTCACATATATGAGAATGAATGATCTATGCATGTATATATGGATGTTTATATATATTCTCCAACATCTGTGTGTACTTATCTCTCTTTATATCAATCTCAATCTCTCTCATATATATATATATATATATATATATATATATATATATATATATATATTTCTATCTCTGCAATCATTTCTCTATTTAATTTTAGTAGATACAGAGACCTACTGGAGTCATTTTTTTGGTCTTAGTTTGCTTCTCTTCCCTGAGGGATGTATTCTCCATGCATTTTTAAAAAATTATCCTTTTAACTGCTACTTTTTAATAATAAAATTGTTAAGATTGGAAAAGGGCACCATGTCACATCCTTTTCCTTAGTGAAAAACTTGCATAGCATTTAAGAAAAATCAATATAGCAGGGGATGTGCAAACAGTATATAAACAATAATATATCCAATATTTCACATGGTTAAAATGTTTTACAATGATTCAAAACAGGTTAAGTTGTTTTGTCAACAAGTCTCTATATGTACATATAAGTATATTTATATGTGTATTTATGGAAGAATACAATTCTATAATATATTGAATCATCAACTATATAACTTATATGTACTAATACTGCGTTTTTATACAGTAATAGCACATGCTACAGACACACACAGTGAATAGTATATAACAGCATAATTATATAGTTATGCACTATATAACAGCATACATAGTGACTTTTTATAAATAGAAAAAGTTAAATAGGAATAATTGCTAATAAAAAACAAGGGAAAATATAGTCATTGAATTTATTTCATATATACTATTGAGTAATTATATTTGTCTCTATGTTTTTTTTCCCTCATACATCCTATATAAGTTTGATTACTGGCTTAACAAACCTAATACTTCCCAATGTATTCTAAATTTCTATGTGATTGTTTATTATGATAACTTAATCTAAGAACTGAGTTTCTAGATGGCTCCGGCTGGCTATTACAGTTCCCTATGGATTATATTTTATGCTTTAATGTAAAATAGGGTTGATTTAACCAACCATCATCATGTGGACCAGTGCATGTGACACATTTTATACTGGGGGGTAACAACACATAATCACATCCACATCATTGTAATGGAGTTCTTCTATCTTGAGACATCATGAAAAATATAGATGGATTATTTGCTTTACTTTTGACAACATGTTTCTCAGAATTTTTTTTGTAAATTTGGAAACAGACTGATCCTCAAGCTTCTTAGGTTGCTGCTTTATTGTAACAGTTTGCTCATGAAAATCTTTTCAATACATCTTTTGTATCAAGCAGATTGCTGGTTTCATTAAGCTTTGGTTAACATCACTTTGCAATTTCCTCGTCAATTGGAAGCTCTCACATTTGAGCATGTCGATCTGATTGTCAAGTTTTGTCAATGTTCTTTGAGTATAAAAGGTTTTTTTTCTAAAAACTTTGTCTTTTTCCTTAAAATTCAAAAACACATATATTTCATATTTTTGTTTATTTTCAAAAAAGTATTACTTAGAAATAAGTCAGCCTCTTTTGAACTGAAAGAGAGTTGTCTTCATGAGGCATGTAATATTATGATCTTTAATCTACAATTATAACAGTTTTCCCCCTTCTCAGTGGCTTGATGATAGTGTTCCTTAAATGAATTTTGTGGCTTAATTGAGGATGAAGACATTTATATTGGCTTTTCCTCTGGCCCTATTTCTATTTCCCCAAACTGACTTTGGAATTTAACTTCTCTCATACTAAATCAGTATTGCTCTTTCTAGTGGACATATCATTTATACATCGAAGAAAGCCACAGTTGTAACAAAAAATGGAAGTCTTACATCAGATAAGCTAGGTTTCTGGTCCCCTGGTCCCTGGGATTGGGCAATCCTGTCTGCTGCATCTTCTAGCATCAGGGTTTGAGTAGGTGGTTGTTTTCAAGTCTGAACACTTAGAGGTGGTCTCTTATTTGGATTCCATATTTTATACCTGGAAAGAATTAAATTCCTAGAGGTGGACTTATCTGAGTTTCCCCTCACTTGATTATTCATAATCAAAATAATTTAAGATTTCTATCAACTCATCCAAATTTGGCAGTGTTGCTTTTTTCTTTCCCATAATGAATACCAATTATATGAATCTTTGGTTCTTGGGGATACCAAATTAATTTTTATTTTTTATTATAGCTTTTTATTTACAAGATATATGCATGGGTAATTTTTCAGCATTGACACCTGCAAAACCTTTTGTTCCAATTTTTACCAAATTGCTTTTTGAAAAAAATCTCTAAGTATATTTGTCAAAGGATTTAAGGTTTTGTGGTCTTATAGACTTTGCCAAATTCCAAAATTTTATGTCTTTTAAGATATTCCAAACATTATGTTTGGAATTAATTACCTCTTTTTTCCCACTTGGAAATATTGTAGTTCTTCAGTTACTTTTCAGACCCAAATATTCTATCTTTCTTACAAACAAACTAATCCTTAACCTTCTTAGGTTGTTGCATTTACAGTTTCCTCTTGAAAATATTTTACAGGAGTAACATGGATTATGTTTTCATAAAGAACCTAATGTAGATCTATGGACCTATTGTGGTATAATACTGGATACCAAAGATAATAAATACATGATTTACAGATGACATGAGACCCCTCTGTACTATGAAATATTTTCCAAACCAGATTACAATATAAATATGATCTATTTAACAAAATAAATGAAAATACAATACTGTACACAAGAGCATTTAAAAACTAAGTCAAATGTGACTTTTGCATGTTTTAATTGCCCCTGATTCTTTCTGAATTGGATATCACTGTTTTAGCCCATGGAATGGAGAGGCCTCCAAATATCTGAATTTTAGATCCTAATTTAGATCTAGAAAACCAGTGCTCCAGAATTTGGAGGCTATTTCTGGAGGTCCACGTTTGTTTTACAAATTAGTTTTGTTAATTTGTTTTCAGAATCTGTCTCACCAATTAACATCCTTTTTATCCTATTCAGTGTCATCTCATCCTCAGTGAGATGCTTGGTAATTGGATTCTAATTACTTTCTGAAACCTTTATCTTGCTAGGACTTTAAGAAGGATCCACCTCCTTGGTAACTGAAAGAAAACTAAGTTTGTACCTTTCTTCTTCTTCCAATTAATATATGGCATATATCTCTTTAACATCAATGACATTTTATAGAGTAATCTCAGCAACATTATCTCTTAGATCATGAGGAATTCGCTTAACTAAGAGTCCTCCATGTGTCTCTCTTTGCATTACCCACTAGCAGTGCTCTAGATGTGCAACAATGGTAGCACTTGTACTAGTCTTTGTATTTAGTAATAAGCATAGTAAATCAAGGTATAATCATACATGGAGATGCAAGCAGTCAAAAATACAGAAAAGAAACTGATCTATCTCATCAAGAAAACATACTAGAAAGCTGACTTTTTAATTACAAAATAATTTTAATGTACTTATTTTCTTAAGAGAATCCCCCTAAGACTAGGGCATCCAAAGAGAGAAAATCCCTGATAGAAAAATCTCTCCAGTGAATTCTTGCCAATGAAAGGGATATCCTAATAAATCCAAGACAAGCCCCTAGAGCAAGCCCAGGGAACGTCTGGCTTATGGGTTGTATAAGGCCCGTGAAATCATTTGGTCTGGCCCTGACAAGACAACCGTAGGTGACAACAACCTCCCACTGCTTGAGTTCTTTAAGTTGATAATTTTGTATAGCCCGTGGATAATGTTGTAAGTATCCAAATGGCCCTTGGCAGAAATAAAAAAAAAAAAAAAAAGATTCTCATCCCTACCGGATGGTGTAGTGTGTGTACATGGCAAGGTATGGCCTCTGGTTGGCAATAATTCAATGATCTTTCAGAAAGAGTTTTATAATCCAACAGGCTCTACCATAGTACATGATTCTAAATGAACCTAAAGGGAGTCTCTCTCCTTTCTTTATTATTTAAGAACAGTAACATAAAATGACTTTAAGGATTCCATAGGATTTTGTGGATCAAATTAATGATTTGCTGAAGATACGCAGCTGAATAGTGATGGTACAAAGTGCCGGGGGACAGAACATCCAGAAGAAGCTTTCAGGTTGTTCTATTCATTTTTCAGAGCAAACCCTGCCATACTGTCTGACATTCAGCAAGAAAGAAGTTGATTTATTTTCCTTGTGGTGGTGTTTACTTGCTATTATGCTTTTGCTTTCATTTATAAAAGATTTCTACTTATTCATTTTTATCCATCTCTCTCTCACACTCAGATTTACTACCCTGCCATGAATGGTAAACAATAATGTCTTCAGAGAAAGAAAAATGTAGACGGGTTTCCAAGCCTAGCACAGGATAAGGACCTGGATTAGGAATTGGAGAAGTACTTGGGTTTCAGTCCTGGCTCTGCCAGGAACTTCAAGCAAGTCCTGAGTGCTGGAACTCAATGTTCTCCTCTGTCTAATGAAAAGTTTGGGGAAAATATGGAAAACATGGATCTGAACTCCATGAACTTGTAGGTTTTTCTTTTGTGTCTATCTATCTATCTATCTATCTATCTATCTATCTATCTATCTATCTATTTATTGATACATATATATACATATATATTGATATATATAGATATATTGATATATGCATATATATATATATAGAAGTATACATATAGGTTATTATTCAGTCATTTAGTCATGTCTAAGTTGTTGTGACTCCATATGGGTTTTTTTTTGGCAAAAATACTGGAATGGTTTTGTAATTTTCTTTTCCAGTATATTAAGACAACCAGAAACTTCAAATAAGTTACTAGTTACATGATCCTAGCAAATCACTTAACCTCTATTTAGACACGGGGTCACAAAGGATTGGACCCAACTGAGAGGTACAATAATAGTATTCATTTATGTGCATATATATTTATATATACATACATATATATTTACATACATTAATATATGTGCATGGATATATAGATATATAAGTATATATAATGGAATATATATTCCTATATATGGATATATATATAGATAGATATATAATTAATTTTCTTTATAATCCTGTGCAAAAACATTATTCTGAAAAGAAGTCCATAGGCTTTTCTAGACAGCCAAAGAGGTCTTTGATATATAATAAAATGATAATTAAGAACTCCTGGATCAGATAATCTCCAAGATCTTTCTGACTTGAGATTTTATGGTTCCAATAATCTACTCCTTCAATTGCTAGATTCAAGTAGAACATTTATCAAGAACAGGAAGGCCCCTCGATTTCATCCAGTCCAATACTGTCATTTTACAAGTGCATAAATCAAGACTAAGAAGGATGAATTGACTCACCCAATGTCATATAGGTCATTAAGAAAGTGAGATGAGATGTGACTCCAGATCCTGTAGTTCTAGACTGGATTAAATTTCATTCTCATTCAGTAAGTATTTTTAAGCACTTTTTATTGCCAAGTTAATGCCAGCAGCTGGAAATATAAAGACAAAAGCAAAACAGACCCTTCCCTTGAGGAGCCTTCCACCTTTGCAGTATATGGGGTGTCATACCATATATAGGAATATATATCCTAGTTAAGAAAGCCCCAAATGGTTCATGAGGAGTCAGAGACAATAACTACAAAATGACAACAAAACCCCCCAAATCCCAAGGAATAATTTCCCCGGGGTGGAATGGGCAAGTGAGAACAAATTGTCCCAATAGTCAGGAAGGTGACTGAAGCAGGTAGTGTGGAGCTCTTAGAGCTTGGTCAGAACCCAAAGATGCCATGGTCGTCCACTGTATCCAGGGTCGTTGCCAGTCACCCTGACTTTTGTCTTTCTACTGCACATTGATGACTCACGAAGAGAGCATGAGGTGGATGACCTTGTACAACTCTACTTTACTTAAATCCAATTTATGCACAAGTTGAGACAACCCTCAAAGGGTCATTGGTTCTCTCTAAAAATGAAGGATAAAATAAGCACCACTACTGTCATTGCCCTTGGCACTATTGCCACTGTTGCCACCATCATCATCACCACCACCACCTTCCCACTACAGTACTCTACCTGTTCCCACCCAATAGATACCTGAGGTTGCCCAGGGCTCTAAATTCAATCGTAGGCTTCCTGACTAGAGAAGGAATGGTTTTATTTTGCATTTATCTCCTCATTGTCTGTGAGTCAATCTGAGATAGCTGATCTTAAAAACAGGAAGACCTGTGTTTAAATCCTACTTCTGAGACATGCTGGCTATGTGACTTTAGGCACCTCTCAGTGCCCGGAGGCAAATCTTGAAGACCCTAATCTGTAGGACTGGGGCGAATCTCCATTGGTTTAAAAAAAAAAAAAAAAAAAAAAAAAAAAGATTCCTCTTTGGAACTTCTCTATTCCAGTGGAATTACTGGACTAACTCCAAAGCAAAAAATGCCTTGTCTTCTTGTTTGTTTCATTATACAATAGGAAAACCTTTTCACCTCCAATATTCCTGACTTCATGGCTCACGTCTTGCATCCTTTGGAATGGAGGTGGGAATAGTTGGCTCAGAATTGCTGGGAAATTGCTTTGCAGGACTGTCTGGCTATCGTTGCAGTTGTCTTCCAGCAGCTGAGATGGATTGGAACAATGCCTTCCCGATCTGTTCAGGATACTTGTGTGCTATTTGATAATATTTGAGTTCTCACCAGATTTTCCAATTTGTCTTCCAGGGACACTTAATTCCTTTCTGTAAAACCAAATACAAATGATCCTGAAATGAGAACTTGGTCCCTTGTATATGCTAGCAAATTCCTCTCTCCTCACATACCCTTCTAAATGGGGAAAGCAGCAGATGGCAGATCAGACCACAATAGGATGTGACCACAGGTCCAGGAGAGGACAAAATATCACTCTCTCCTATTTCCTCTCCCTTTTCTTTTGTTTCAACTTGTGGAAAGCCAATGATGTATTGTGATGTGAAAAGAGACAGGTCTTGGTAAATTCTCATATAATAAGATCCTAGATTTAGTCTTGAAAGGGGCCATCATAATTCTTCTTACTAATTAGGGAAATAAGGCATCGAAATGTTCAAAGCTTCCCGGATGTGATGCAGTCAGCAAATGTCTAATGTAGCATTTGAATCAAAGTGTTCCTGGCTCCATGTCCACTCTCTTCCCCACTGGACTATGTTGCCTTTTAGGAAACCCCCAAAGTCATGACAGGCAATAGTTTAAAACACACATAGCCCAGTAGTGTGAGTGATTTTGGACTGAATCAAGATGCCAAATGATGGGGTAAGAGGGAGGATACCGCTGGCATTGAACTGGAGAGAGACAATGGAGAAGGCAAGTCTGAGAGAGAGCCAAGATTATAGTTTGGATGAGGGAGAGGGTTTTCCAACAGAAGGGAATGATTTTAGAAGGAGGAAGTATGGGCCTGATGGAAAGAACTGAACCTGCTTGACGAGAGTAGAAATCACAGACTAGGAGATGGGGGTGGGGAGTAGCAGCAGATAGGGGCAGTCATGCAAGAAATAGCCCATTGGTAAAGGGCCTTCAAACCCATGATCAGGGGGTCTTAATCAGATTCAAGAGGCAATTGGCAGCCACTTCAGTTCCAAGAATATAGTCTGTGGTTAAAACAACACTTGAGGAAGATGATTCTTGGGGAGAGGCTGGCTGCAGCGAATGCTCTTTCAGAGAAGGCATGAGGAGGTGAGGGAAAAGATGAGGAGGTAAGGGGGAGAAACAGGAGGGGGCAAATCCAAGTTATATATCCTAGAAGGGATATGAGGATAAAAGGGAGCAAGAAGGAGAGGTGTCTTCCACTTTAAAAACCTGGTAGCCTGGGTAATCCCTGATAGGCACCTTAGTGGTAGGAAGATTGAAAGGAGGACAATGAAAAGACTTTTTATTCAGTAACAGGTCATTCAATGCCTGGAAAGGCAGCATATAATGGAGAGCAAAATTTTGGGAGTTGGGAAATTCCAAGTTTGAATCTAGACTCAGATATTTATCAACAGCATGATCCTGCACAAGTCATGGAACATTTATGGGTCCCCGAATCCCCTTTGGAAAACAAGAGCATTGATCTAAATGATCACTAAGGTGGGTTCCAGCTATTGATCTACAATTGTTTGATTGCAAATTCACTATTGATGGAGTGTAGAATTGGTCCACATTTACTGTTTTTAAAAAATTGGAATCACATAAGAAAAGAAACTACTGTGAGAGATATGAATGAGATCAAAGACAAAGAAAGCTCCCACATATGACAAAATATCACAGTGCTTGTCATAAAAAAGGAAAGCAAAGCAAATTCCCATTTATTGGAAAATGGTTGGACAAATTGTGATATATGAATAATGAGACATGATCGCTCCTTTTTTTTTATTTCTGTGTAAATTGGATTTAAGGGAGGCGCTTGCTCAAAGTCATCAGCTTCACTCTCTCTTCTAGAACCATCACTATCCAGTCAAGACTACTGGTGATGGCTCAGAGAGGCAGTGGATGACCTTGAATGGACATTATAAATATTGTGAGAAACAAAGAAAGAGTTGTATAAAACTGATTCAGAAGGAAGAAAGTAGAAGCAAATGATAGCAGCCTCAGTAACTACAATAATGTAAACAAAAACAGTGTTAACATTTTCCACTTTCAAATTAATAGTCAGGAACAATCTTGTTGCCAGGAGAAGAATAATAAACATACTTCCTTCTTCTTGGCAAAAAAGTGGGAGTAGGGATGTGCTGTGAATGCAGAATATCAATTATACCATCAGACACATTTAATTTGTCAGTTTGTCTTTTGCTTAAAAACTTCTTTATTATAAGAAATAGGAGAAACAGAGAAAAAACTGGAATATGATTCTAATTAAAATGGGATCCTTACTAAAAATTTGGAAGTACAAAAAGTGAGGTATGTAGACAAGAAAGAATACAGGCGAGACTAAAGCAGAGAGTGTTCTTGAGATTGAAGAAAAAAAATTAATGCTTTTAAAGCTTCCTTCAAAGCAAGAAGAAGGGAGGGATAGAGAGGTTCCTACTGCTTTGAGAAGTGGATGTAATAGAACAGAGAACAGATAAAAGGCACAACTATTCAATTTCTATTGTGCTTCCATCTTCAATCAAAGAGAATTATCTTCAAATGTGTTTTTCTGCCTTCATGCTATTGCTCAGACTGGGACCTCTGCCTAGAAAAATCTCTCTTTGCACAGTCCCCCTGTTTAAGACTTACCCAAAGGCCTCCTCTTCCAGAAAGACTTTACTTCCCTTTTTCTCTACTTTATATCAGATATAACTTTTCCCATAAAATCTCACAGGGCATATTATTTTTGTAATTCTCTAATGTTCTTGTTCTATAAGATCACGAATTAGAACTCTCCATATTTGTGCCTAAAGGTGCCATAAAGGTAAATTGTAAAGTCCTTGAGGGCAGAGCCTCTTTCATTTACATATTTGTATCCTTAGTTTGGGGCAGATAATAAATCATCAATAAGTGCCTTTTGATTGATTGAAGGGAGAGACTGTGACTTAACTAAAACTGCTACCTCTCCCAGAATCTATCAAGAGCTACCAAATAGCTGCTAATACATGTGTGTTGAATAGCTGGATGAATGCATGAATGTAGAAAGCAAATTAAAAGACAATCAGAGATGAAGGAGATAGCAAGAGAGTGTGTAACTACATTACATGAGAGATGTCTTAAGGTCTGAATGAATTATATTTTGTACTAAAAACAACAAAAACAACCACCACCAAAATTATAGACGTGAATATGAAGCCAGTGTGTGAGGGTGTTAAATCTAATAAAATATCAACGAGAGTAGATTGGGTGTGAACACTTAGGAAAGAAAGTGATGCTCTCTAGGAACCAGCATGAGTTCATTGGTAACAAGTTACGCCAGATTCCTTCTAGATCAGCATCAGTATAATGGAAAGAGCATTGAACTTCATATGCCAGAAGACCTGGTTCCAAACATCTACTCTGCTATTCATGGGACTTTCAGTGAGCATGGAAGAATGAAAAGATTTGGACAGGTAGAAAGGAATGGGGTTGCAACTCCAGGTTCAAGCAAAGGTGTGGAGCAATGAGTATGTATGTATGATATATGAATATGTATGATGACTTCAGAGGACAGAGAACAGAATTCTGGGTAAAGGGAAGGATGCTTTGGGGTATATATATACATATATATATATATATATATGTATATATATATATATATATGTATATACACATACATATATAATATAGCCCCTGCTAGGACAACTACTGAGTTCTAAGTATATTTTAAAAAGCATAATGAAAGATACCGTTGAAGCGATGGACACCAGGACAGAAGTGCCAGGCAGAATTCCTTTTTCAATAAACTTCAAGAAGCATTTATTAAATGTCCACTCTGTGACAGGATTGAGGTGGTTTAACATCACAGATAGAGAGGTGGCCTTCAAGTGATTCACACCTGGGTCTGGCATCTGATATAATTACTGTGAGACTGCAAGTAAGTCACTTCATTGGGCTCACCCCAGATAACTCTATTGATCGATAGTAGTGAAGGGAGTTTCCTCTCTGGGAGTCCTTTTGCCATTGAAAACACAGACCTGGATAAAAGGAAAATGCTCCTGACTCTGTGTTCAGAGAACAAAGACAAAGATGAAAGAAAATTTCCTTCTAAAGAACTAATATACTGATGAGCAAAAAAAATGCACTGAAATATATAAAGTAAAAAAGTATAAAATAATTTGATTAAAGTTGGGTCCAATTTCTAATAACATAATCAGAATGTGTTTTTCAGTAAAGCAAAAGGCTTGTTTTATATGATTCCCCTAAATAAACTATGTTTCAGTTGAATCAGACTCAGATTTTATCTTCCACCTGTAAATATTGGCTCATGCTAGCCCCAGTTTCTAGAACGTCCTTTTTTTTTTTACCTTTGCTTCTTGGAATCATTGTTTTTCTTCAAGATTCAATGCAGGTGCTGCCTCTTATGAGAAGCCTTCCCTGTTTTCCTCCATTTTTTATGCCATGTCTCTCCTTGGTTGAACCAATACTACAGTTCTCATACCCTTGTTCATGTGCCATGTATAGAATTGTGGGAAGAGACCTCAGTCATGTAGTCCAAGACTTTTATTTTAAATAGGAGAAAGATGGTACCTGAGGTTGAGGACCAGGATAGGGGTGTTGAAGAACTAACTTGCTCTAGATCACACAGCTAGTAAACATCACAGGATAGATATAAACTCAGCTTCCTATATCCAAGATTATTTTTGTTATATATCCTCTCCCTCCCACAACACAACCAGGAGAATATGAGCTCATTGAACATAGTATCTGGCACTTAGTAGGTGCTTAATAAATTCTTGCTGATTGGTCCAGTTCTTATAGTAAATGTTTTCATTTTTCTCATGAGGTCTTGATGTTTTCAAATGTATTGAATTAATTATGAATTGATTGATTAATTGAAAAATTAGACATTCACACTATTATTTTATCATCCAGACAAGATGTCTTAGGATGGAGCCTTGGCCCGAATACGCTTCTTCCTTGTATGCACCTATTGAAATCCTTTATCTTGAAGACTCAGCTGAGGGGCCATCTCCTTCTTGGAACCTCTCTTTCTCTAGTTCTCTTCTTTGATCTCATTTGACTTCATATCATACTTCTCTGTGTGCATCCCCAAACCTTCCTAGTAGAGTATAAGCACCATGAGGACCTGGAATGGGCAAGTCCCGAGTTGAAGAAAATTGAATCTCCAAAAAGTGTGTCCTACCTCAGGCTTAGGGTTTGATTGTCAAATTTGACTCTGAAGCAAAGGTCATGGGTAATACTTCATTAAATAGTAACAAAAATAATAGAAATTTAGGATGCGACACCGATTCTATGAGATCCTCTGTTACCATGATGGGAAGGGAGGCTGCCAGTGAACTGCATCTGCCATTTTGCTTGTTTGTTTCCCAGTAGATTTCCTTCACTGCAATTAGCCATGAAGTATTTTTAAGCCCTCCCTATATGGCAGGCCCTATGTGTGTACAACATAGTCATGTCCTTTCTTATCCAGCTCTCATTACTGGTCAGTTCCATGTACATGCTTCCTGGTCAAGATAGATCATCTCCCACCTTGATACTTTCGAAATTTCTGTGCTGTCTTTAGAACTTAATTCTTTCTTGGGTTCCTTCTATTATCTTTGGCTTCCTTTAATGTACAGATTAGGGGCCACCTCCTACAGGAAGCCTTTCCTGATGCCCTCTGTACTTAATACTGTCTTTCCTATGAAATTCCTTGGCATGGATCTTGCATTTACTTATTTGTGGAACAGCTGTATCCATGAAGGGATGTAAGCTCTATTCTCCGTAGGGCCAGGGACTGTATTATTTTGTCTATCCCTTCAGCACCCAGAACAGTGACTGGCACATAATACATGATTAATATATATTTGTGAAATGGAATTGTTCTTGAAGGGCACAGTTTTACTAAAGTAATGGTTATATTTAAATACTGGCTTCTCTGTGGCATGAGGAAGAAATTGAAAGGGGAAAGAAGTTCATTTTGTGACATTTGCAGTTTATAAAGAAGTATAGAAATGAGCAATTCAGAAACCCCCAAATTCAGAAACTAAAAGAGACCTTTAATCCTCGGTCTTTGCTCCTTTGTTTTGATCTGCCCCTCTGAAAAGGATCTGAGGAAATTGTTTGCACATCTAAGATTTCTATTTAAAAAATACCCTTTCCCCAGTTTTATTCTAACTGAAATCTTACCTTTCTTCCCTAACACCCCCCCCCCAATATATAACTCTTCCATAAAGTCATGAAACCCTTCCCAGGATCAGACAACCTGCCAGCAGAGGAGAACAAGTTCCCCATCAGCATCTTGGAACATATGATGAAACCACCTTGCCTTCAAAGATCCAAGTGGGGCCATTCCCTATGGGAGGGGGAACCTCTGCTTTTCCTATGCCCCACGTGGGGCTGCGGGCTTCTTCATTGCTTCCCCATCCATTTCAGCTTGGCAGATTCCCTGGGGAGCATCTCCGATGAGGGCCGGGGCTCAGGGCTGGCCTTCGGGAAGGAATCACCTGGTGAGGAGGCCCCCCACGGCTCCGGGCAGCCCCTGCCTCACCTGCACTTCCCATTTCCTCTGAGGGCCAGGGGCAGAAGCCTCTTTCAGCTCGCCCTCTTTTATCTGATGCAGTGGATGACAGGTAATCTAGCTGAAAGTTCCCGACAATTGCCGCGCGAGAAAAACACTGGCTGATGAAATCTGAGCAGTTATCACACTAACCATCACCTGTCAAGTCTCCTGCTTCAATTTAAGGGCGCATCAATTTTCTGAAGAGGAAATCAAGGGCAAAGAATAAAAGCGCTACAGATAAACACTGACAAAGGGCCTTTCTGCCGCTGCTGCCTTTTTTTTTTTTTAATTTATGATGGGATGGGCTATCATAGGTTGCTCTGTGAGGTTTTATCAACTGTCCTGATACATCCCAGATAGCTGGGAATTCTTTGGCCATTGATGAAGTGCTGGGCTAGCACTTACCCAAAGGGCAGGAGATTTCCAACTGAAAATTACTTTCCCTAAATACCTCAGAGATATTGGAGTCAGAGGGAGCAAGAAGAAGGAACAAATGACAGCTGTGTATAACAATGGGCCTCTCTGTTCTGTGGCTGGCAGACAAGCCTGATTAGAGGGAGAACATGGAATAGTGTTTTCTTAAAGCCAGGGAGCATATTGTGTAAAGTGTCAGGGACAAAGAGTTCATATGTTCTTTGTAGTGAAATAGGGGCCCGGTACTCTCTGCTGACTCTGTCACGGCACCTCCTTGGCAGATGATTTTTGCAAATGTCTTTAGTCGCCTCGATCTCCAAAAAATACCGGAAAGGCAAGATTTCGGTCTGGGGAGGAGACTTGCCAATGAACTAGACTTTGGAAGGCATGCACAGCTCTTTTTGCTAATTCTTATTGTGCTTGGGACATCCTGATGAGATCATAATTCACTCATTTGGATAACAAAAAAGATTTTGTGGATTCTTGTTTTAGAAAAAGAAATATTGTAGAGAAGAGGAAGAGCAGTGAATGAATGAGACTGAAGTATGGACTGGATGGAAATAACATGAGGGAAAGAAGGCCAAAGTATTTTGCTTTGCCCCTACTTCTCTGTCTGTCAAGAGCAATGATTTTTGGATTGGAGAAGATGGAACAAAAGAAGTACATAATGAAAAGTCATCTTAACCAAGGAGAACATGAGAGAACATCTAGCTCTCCTAGGCAAATCTAATTCATGAGAGGAGCCACCTCCTAGGGTGGCAGTGGAGTGCCATGGAAAGAACACTAGATTAAGTAAAATCTACTTATCAGATGATGAGGGTTCAAATTCTGCCTTCACCAGTTTTTGGTTGAGTAGGACAGTTGCTGCACTGCTCTAAATCTCAGAGTTTACTCTGATGGAGTAAATGGCTCCCAAGGTCCCTCTCATCTCAGGATGGAGTAGCTAATCACCATCATTTCTCTCTGAAAGAGAAGGATTTGTGAAGGATCTGAGGGGTGCTACAGGACCAGGAGAGGACAGAGAATAAAATCTGCCCATTGCAATTCCTGGAACAAATCTTAAAGAGAAGGTAAATGAATGTCTAGAAAAAGGGAGCAGCAGTCACCAAAGGCCAATATGGCGAACCTAACATTATTTCCATTTTGGGTCACTACACTAATAGAAGAATGGAATTTTATAGACTTACACACAGCATTGCACAAAGGCTCTTATTTTTCTAGTGGACAAGATGGAGCCATAGAACAATAGTCAAGTGACTTCAGAATTGGTTTAGATAGCCAGATCTGATGAGAAGTCATCAATGCTTATAAGATTCCTGGAAGGAAATCTCTACTATTGTGCACCATGAATCCAAGCCTGGCCCTCAAATCATTGAGTATTTTTAACAAGGTCTTGGGTAAAGTCTGATGACGTGCTCTTCATATTTGCAATGGACACAGATTTGGAAGGGAGATCTAAAACCATTCAACAAAATCAGAGAATTCTGCCCAAGCTAGAATGGTGGGTTGAATGTAATACTATTACATATTATAAGGATTATATGTGTAGTGAGAGACTGGTGAGCAGGTGTTCTTGACTGATGCAATATCCCTCATGGGAGAAACTGGGGGAGGGAGTGACTGCTTCCTGGAAGGCATGATGATGTGTAATAGAAATACCTTAGAGAGACCTGGAACACACGTAGACGTTTGAAACTAGTTCTGCTCTGCTGGCCGTATGATGAAGAGGAACCCCTTATTTATCTATGGAGCTGGAATTAGGGGTATGTTCAAAAATCAATCCCAGACAGACCTTTTAAGACTGTTTCTTGCTTGGATGCATGCTAGTGAGAGGAAAAAGACTATACCATAAGGGGAGAGGCTTTGGGCTTACTTCATTTAAGGTAGACACATGACCCATTTGTCTGTTCTTTAAGACTTTGTACATTTCCCTTCCTCATTTGAGGTGAAGAGATTGCAGATAGCTATGACCTTGTAAGCTTCTAAAAATAAAGAGAATGAGCCCCCAAGAAAATTTAAAGCACAGTTCATGCTGTGGTTAGTGACCAACTGGTACAGTATCTATGCCCCAAAGTTGACTTTTAGGATATTGCCTGAAAAGAAGATGCATCCAGCAGTTTTATCAAGTGGTGCAAAGCTACCAAAAATTGAATTAAATGTGAGCTAAATCTCTATAGGCACGAAAGTAGTTTAAGGTAGAGCATACATATCCTACCAGGTGTTAGGGAAAATGTTTGAAATTCTGTTCTTGTTCTATCTTCAAAGTAAAAAAAATTAATAAAAATTAATCATTGTTAACTCGATGTCAGTCCTGGGTAAATGGACTTGAGAAACTAAGTAGTGGTGGTTAACAGAGGAGAAATACAAGGGGTTCGAAGTGATGATGATAGAGAGACACCCGATCCTTCAAGGATATCCCTAGAATTCAGAAGGAGAGATGTAACTGACTTCATGCTGGAAGAGTGAGGATGGAGTAATTAAATCTTACATAGGATTCAAATAATCAACTTAGTCTTTTGTCTAGAAAAATTGATCCAGGGGACAGAAAACGCTCAGATAAATACCTTATTAGACAGGCAGACGAGCAGTTTGTCAGGAATTAAGTTTGCACCAACAACTTATGCCATATATCAAGATGAACTCCAAATGTATATGTAAACTACACAGATATCAACATTTTTGATTGAGAAGAATGGAAGAAATGACTTTGAATAGTTATGGCCAAGGAATGAAATCTTAACCAAATAAAGGGCAGAGGTGATTATATAAAAATAAAATAGACAATTTGAATTAACTAAAATGACAAAGCTTTTGCATAAACAAAATGAATAAACCCAGCATAAAAAAGAAGTTATCAGTTGAGAAAGATCTTTGTAGCAAATAGCTGATAATGTTCTGATATCTAAAATATATTTATGTGTATATATTTGACACAAATATGTAAGAATGCGGAATAGAGAAGGCATCAGAGAATATGATTACATTAATCTCCAAGGAGGAAATTTAAAATACCAACAATGATATGAAATCCTATTTTACTTGGTGATCTCATAAGCTCTGATGGATTCGATTATCATTTTTCTATGTATAATTATCATATCTATTCATTCAGCCTTAACCTCTCTTCTAAACTCCATTCTCGCATCTCCCATTGCCTATCACATCCCTCTGATAAGATATCACACAAACAATTAAACTCAACAGGTCCAAAACTGAACTCACTATCTTAGCCCTTCTCTCTTCTTAATTTCCTCAATTCCTGTTGAGGGCACAACCATCCTCCCAGCACTCAAGAGCATGTTTAAACTTAAAGGTCAATCACTTTTCATTAGTCTATCTTACCCAGCTCCCTATATCCAATTCATTGTCAAGTTCTGTCCAAACTTTCTCCCCTCTTCCTCCTCTTTTTCTCCTCCTCTTCTCTTCCAACATTGCAATGACCAGTCTATTCTCTCATCATTTCACATCTGGACAATCAAAATAGTTTGGTTGCTTTACTTCAAGTACTTCCCCACTTCAAACAATTCTTTACTCAGATGTCAAAATGATCTTCCTAAAATGCAGGTTTGATCATGTCTTTCCTCCTCCCCCAATCCAATAAACTTGGAAGGCTCCCCATTACCTCCAGGATCATATATAATGTCTTCTGTTTTACTTTTAAAGCCTTTCATAACATGAACCCTTTAATCTCCTTCCATTCTTTTTACACTTACTCTCCTTCTTATATTTTTCAATCTAATGATACTGGCCTTCCTGTTATTCCTTGAACACAGCATTCCATCTCTCAGTTCTGAGTATTTTCACTTGCTGTCCACCTGGAATGTTTTCCTTCTTCATCTACATTTATGACTTCCTTGGCTCCCTTTCAGTTTTATCTAAAGACCTAACTTCTGCAAGAAGCCTTTCCCAGGGACCTGTATGTGCAAAAAATGTTTATGGCAGCCCTCTTTGTAGGGGCCAGAAACTGGAAACTGAATGGATGCCCATCAATTGGAGATTGGCTGAATAAATTGTGGTATATGAAGGATATGGAATCTTATTGTTCTGTAAGAAATGACCAGCAGGATGATTTCAGAAAGGCCTAGAGAGACTGATATGAACTGATGCTGAGTAAAATGAGCAGGATGAAAAGATCATTATATACTTCAACAACAATACTATATGATGATCAATTTTGATGGATGAGGCTCTCTTCAACAATGAGATGAACCAAATCAGTTCCATTTGTTCAATAATGAATAGAACCAGCTACGCCCAGTGAAAGAACTCTGGGAAATGAGTCACTACAGTTATTACATAGAATTTCCAATCCCTCTTGTTTTTATCCACTTGCATTTTTTATTTCCTTCTAAGGTTAATTTTACATTATTTCAAAGTCTGATTCTTCTTGTGCAGCAAGATAACTGTATAAATATGTATACATATGTTGTATTTACACATATATTCTAACATATTGAACATGTATTAGTCTATCTGCCATCCGGAGGAGAGGGTGGGGGGACAAAGGGGAAAAGTTGGAACAGAAGGTTTTGCAAGGGTCAATGCTGAAAAATTACCTATGCATATATCTTGTAAATGAAAAATTATAATAAAAAAAGAAGCCTTTCCCAGTGTCTCTTAATCTTAGTGCCTTCCTTTTGAGATTAATTCCTGTTTATCTTGTTTACATCTTGGTTTTAGGTGTTTGCATGCTGTCTTTCCCTTTAGACTGTAAGCTTTTTGAAAGTAGCAAGTCTCTTTTGTTTTTCATTTTATCCCCAATGTTTAACATGGTGCCCAGAGACAATATAGTAGATCCCTAATACATGCTTGTTGACTGAAAGAATGCTCCAAATCACTACTAAGAAGATAAAATTAAGCTGAAACAGCTTTGATGTTTCATCTCATACTCATCAGATTGGCAAAGGTTGCAAATGACGAAAACAGTAAGTGATCAAGAAGAAATGGAAAGAAAAGAGCACTTATGTCATATTGTTACAACAATGAAGTAATTCAGAAGTAGTTTGACATCATAATCCCCAAGCAGCTAACTCCAGGCAATCTCTGATACAGCCCCTCTTTTACAGAGCACATACATACTACATTCATATATCCCATTGAGATCAAAGACAGAACAAAAAATATTCAAAGTAGCATTTTTTTTCCTTAGCAAAGACCTGTATCCAGTAGGGAGCTTATTAATTGGAGAATATGGATCTAAACAGTAGTGGAATATTACTGTACCATAAAAATTTTTTTAAAGTAGAATTCAAGCCTGCTTGGGTAGAATTGTATAAACTAATTCACAGGGAAGGAAAATGACCCAGGTAAACAGTTAACATACTGATTGCAGTCATGCGAAAGAAGGCACCATTTGGAAGCCATCAAAATTTTGATGTAAAAAAAAACAAAACTTTGATATAGGCAGTGAGCATTCATGACTTCAGAGGGCTGCAGATGAAACATGCCTCCTTCCTCTCACCAAAAAAGTGATGGAGTAGGACTCAGCCCGCTTCCTCATCTTGATTCAGAGTTTCAAATTAATCTTCATGCAGGCCGTATCCCATGCTTCACTAAAATTCAGGAACTGTCAATGGGATTGAGAAATGTGGAAACCATTATTTTAGATCATTTCAAGCTCAACTTACAATGTTCTGTTTTTAGGTTCTGTTAAGGACCATGCCTAGGTGAAGGGGCAGGTCAATAATCCAAGAGCCTCCACAGCTGTGAATCAATATCTGAAGGAGTTGCAAGGAAGTCTTTACTGACACAAGTGTTGCTTGTGGACTGGGAATGAAATAAATTGGAGGCAGAGGGAAGAGGAGGGAGGTCAGACAATGCAATGGCCTCTCAGTGAAGAACAGCAACTGCCTCTCAGTCTCCTTGCATCATCATCACCATCATCATCCTCCTCCTCCTCTCACATGAAGAAATCCATTCTACAGCTCTGAGTTAGACCTCCAGCAGCCACTGGCAGGTGACTCTGCTATTAACAAGGTTTAATGAATATTTATCAAATGACAGTTTATATTTTTATATTGTTCATGAATTTAAATGTACTTGAGATATTTAAGGAATCAATCTGTTGACAAATATTTGGTAAGCATCTCCTATGTGCCATGTTCTGTCCACACTGAAAACAGATGAACTAAAACACATCTCCTGCCTTCAAGGAGTTTACATAGTCCTGGACAGATATACAGAAGGAAATGCAAGTGAACTCAAGAAGGGAGAGAGTATTAATGAATTGTGTGAATCAGGGAAAGCTTTTCAGAATAAGGAGAATCTGGGAGAAGCCTTGAAGAAAGTGAAGGATTCTAAGACACAGAGGGGATACATGCTAGAGATGGGATATAGTTTACACCAAGCATGAAATCTGAAGTTTCAAGAATAATAAATAATCAGTAGTTAAGAAGATTTAATTAGAAGAACTGATTTTGTTTTGTTTTGTCTTTGTATCTGCAGTGACATTTAGTAAGCTCTTAATAATTGATGATTGAGTATTAAGTACTAACTCTGCTAGACCCCCATGCTTAGTGTTAATAATACAAAAAAAGATCCTTCCCATAAGGAACTTGTAATGTTATGAGACATAGAGCAGTTTGACTTGAATATAGAATGCATGGAAGACAGTAGGGGGAAGTATATGGAAAAGTAAGTGAGAGTTGAATTGTGGAAAGCTTTAAATTCCAGACTGAGATGTCTGTATTTTGATGGTAACATTGGCTTCTCTTATCCCATGTCCTTGGATGCCCCACTCAAGCCATCAGTCTTCCCTTCTGAGTTGAAATATGCCCATAATATGCATTTGTGGCTAGTTTAGTACCACTACAAATCTCTTTATCAGCAAAAGAAAGCCATATAAATTTCTTGAACAGAGGAGTATCACAGTCAGCAGCATAATTTTAGGAATATTAATTTTGCAACTATATGGAGAATATGCCTAGTGAAACTGACTGACCTAACCTTCTTTAAATCATTTAAAATTATTCTTTAAAATTAATTGGTTTATATATTAAAATGAAAGTTATTCTTCCCCCCCAAACCTCAAATACAATTACAATCCATGTCTGAAAAGTTAGGCTCTGTTTCACCGTTTAAAAATGTGCTTTCAGATTTTTGTCAAGAGAATATGAAATAAAAATAGTTCCCTATAAATACAGGTCACAGTTGACAGCCTGAGAAACATTATGTAAAAGCTGGCAATTAAAACCTCAAAAAGTTATGGAAAATTTAAATGACTTAAAATTTTAAACTGTCAAATCAGTTCCTGCCATGTTATGCCTTTGATTTGCTTTGAGCATAAAAGACCCATGCTCTTAGTCCCTGAGCTGCCACAAGCCTTGGTGGTACCAAAAAAAAAAAAAAAAAAAAAAAAAAAAAAAAAAAGCCTCAGACTGGGAGGCAGAGATGCTGCATTCAAATCCTGGCTCTGCCTTGTTTTTTTCTTTCAGCACCTTGGACAGATAATTCTGCTATCCAGGGCTTCTGTGAAAAGGCTGTTGTTCAAAGGCTCACATCTGATTGTGAGTGATATGGAATGCTGGAGATTGCCAGAAAAGCTAAACAAATCTGACCAATGGCCCCACCATTCTAGACAATGATTTCCTATGACTAAATGACTTAATGAAAAGAAGAGAATTATCTCAAAGTATAATGCTCGCCAAGTGAGCCAAAGGGGCCTACTGATTGGGCTCAGAAATCCAAAATGGATTCTGGGAGGAGAGGACAATGCTGGGCAACAGCTGCTGGAGCCTTCGGCCGACAATACTGTTATTAGTGTTCTGCTGTCGTGAAGGCTGAGTGACAGTGGCCTGAGCCCTTTCAAATAACAGAAACAAGGTCAATTTTGGTAATGAGGAAATGGAAGAGGCAGCACAGAAGGTCATCAACCCTTCTCGTGTCTTGTGTGATGAAGGATCAGGGGAAATGCTCTGGGAAATTATGGTGTAGGGACACAATGACATCGCCGTCAACCAACAGAGAGCTAGGCAAGAAGTCTCCAAAGAGGGAAATGTATAGAGAGCTGGCCAAAGCCATTTCCATCTTCAGATTGTGGGGCATCAGAGTCCAGAGGATTGCCAAGAAAACAATGTTAAAGGTTCCTCCCTAGGCACGTTCCTCTGTTGTAGCTAAAATTAAACTAAACTTTTTTCTCACTTTCAAAATGACTATTTTGGCTTCTGTTTATTATATGCACACAATACTTTGGAGAAGAAAGAGAGAAAGTCTAAAATGCTCATCTAACACCCACCTTTTGTTGCTCTAATATGGTTTCAATTTATTTGGAGCTGATAAAGAGATTTGCAGAAGTAGGAAACTAGCCAAATGCAAATCATGGGCATGTTATGAGTATATTTCAACTCAAAAGGGAAGACTGATGTCTTGAGTTGGGATATCCAAGGACATGGGATAGGAGAAGACAATGCTCATCAAGATCAGAACCTTGGATACAGCTGCATATCCAGAGGGAGCAGGAAACCTGGCACCAAGACTTTAGCTAATATGCTTTTCAATCCTTAATGGGAAGAGAAAAGGCAATGATATTATAGAAAATCATCTTCCAGGCCTGATGTTGAAGTTCTGTGGGCTCTTGTTCTTCATCTCCAGTATATTGCAGATATATATGGTCCTATCCCATACAATAGGGTCATAATGATGCAGAAAAGCACTAGGTGTTTTAGAATGATGGGCAACGGCTCTGTAGATTGGTTTCCACAAAGTGACAGGCTGAGAGCAAAGTGGGAAGCTGGAAATTTCAGCATAGAAAATTCCAGGCACAAATGAGTCCAGAAAATGGGGAGGTGCAGAAAGAAATGGATCTATCTAGAGGAGAGAGAACCTTTCTCAAGTGTATTAATTATAGTAGATGCTTAATAAATACTTATCGAATGTTTTTTTCATCTTTGTATCTTCAGTCTTTTGCACAAAGACACTTAGTATCTGTCTGAGTGCTTGCCAAATCTTCGAGTGCTTAAAAGGGCTCAGACCAATCATTTCCAAAGTGCTTTGTTACTTAAAGACTCAGAACAAAAGTTGGAAGCATTCATTCCTCTTCATACAATACAAGTGGTTTATTTCATCTAATAATATGGATGCCTGAATTTGAATAATTAAAGCAGCTCAAAATATCCCTCCCTTGAACCAAACCTACTCAAGTATGTTCTTCCTCCCTGACTTCTCTGATATAAAACAGTATTGAATTTAACCATCACTTGGAAGTGGATATCTTCAACATAGAGAAGAGCTAATCCAATTCCAATTGATCAATGATAGACAGAATCAGCTACATCCAGAAAAGGAACACTGGGAAATGAGTGTAAACTGTGAGCATTGTGTTTTTTTTGTTTGTTTGTTTCTCTTCCCAGATTATTTTTACCTTGCGAATACAATCCTTCTTTTGCAACAACAACAACAAAATTCGGTTCTGCACATATATGTTGTACCTAGGATATACTATAAGATATTTAATATCTATAGGAATGCCTGCCATCGAGGGGAGGGAGTGGAGGGAAGGAGGGGAAAAATTCAGAACAAAAGGAAGTACAAGGGATAATGTTGTAAAAAAAATTTATCTATGCATATGTACTGTCAAAGAAATGTTATAATTATAAAAATTAATAAAAAACAAAATAAAAAAAGTTTAATAAAAAGTAAAGTAAAAATTTAAAAAATTAGCCATCACTGATTTTAAAGAAAGCTCAAACTTGGACTTGTTTGCTGGGTTTCCCTTCTCCCATAATACTACAAGGAATGGCTAGTTTCAGGATCCTATATATTTCTATCTTTAAAATAGTCTTTCTGAAAATTGTACTCTTGACATCTACAAGTGACCCTAATGTTTTGAACTGGAGGACCTTTGGTGGATCAAGGGTACTGAGACTCTTAGCCACTTGTATGCTTCAGGAGAGGGTGATATAGATGAGTTTTCATCAAATCTGCTCATGTAGGTGACTCTTGCCTCAATGTAGCCTAGTTCACTGAACTCCCATTCTAGCATTCTCTTAGTGTCTAGGACATTGAGAGTTGGATCAATATAGGAGATTGATGGAATAATTCAGTTAATGACAGCCCTGCATGTCAAAAATCCTTTTCAGCAACATGACATGGCTGGCCTTTCAGATGACTATAATGTTAGCTATTTGCTTTTTGGTTTTGTTTTTATGTTGTTTTAAAGCTTCCTCTGTCTAAGCAACTTCTCTGAGTTATCCAAGAAGGACAGAGATTATTGTGCGTCTCAGCTCTGCCAGTAACTACCCAGGAAGTAATTTTTATAAATGTGTGAACTTCATTAGCATTTTTCATGAAAATTCTAGGATGACAGCCATTCAAGGACATGGGATTTCAATCCAATGATGAATAAATTATTAATTAGTACCTACTGTATGACTCTATGCTAGTTGTTAGTGATTCATTGAGAAGCAAAAACAAGCTCTATATAATAATAATAAACACTGCTCTATGGAAGACATTGCTATGCACTTTAAAGTTATCTATATTATTAAATTATAAATATTTTAAAATATTATTAAAGTTATATTATAAAGTTATTAAAGTTATTGTTTGATTCTCACCAAAACCCTGAGAGATTTCCATTTTATAGTTGAGTAAACTGAGAAAGACCCAGGCTCCTACTGCTAGGAAGCATCAGAGATAAAATTTCAATCTAGGTCTTCCAGATTCCAAGCCCAGTCTTCTCTTCTTTGCAACATCCCAGAATTATGGGTGCCCTTAAGAAGCTTGCATTTTAAGAACCAACATACATACACAGTTAAGCAAAACAAGTTCTTATCTTTGCTCATTATGTATTGTGAGTTCGCCTCCTCTCTGGGTATCCGGCTCTGGCACCGGTCCCCAGAATTTCAGTTGGCCATTACAGATTTCGCAGTTGAGGATGGGGATGAGGTTTGTCTACAGATAAACACACAGTTCATATATATAAAGCACATGAGACATCAAAACTGTCTCCTTTAGGAGGTAAAAGGGGCTAGAAGTCTAAGAGGCAAAGGCAAAGAGTGAGAGCATTCTAGCCACGGTGGGAAAATGGAGGACATTCTACAAGGAACAGCAAACAGGTCAGTTCGCCTGGAGCACAGTGAGTGAATGAAAATAATAGGAAATAAGCCTGAGAGGCAGGTGGGGGTCCTATTGGAAAAGGCTTTAAATGTCAGGCTGTACATTATTCTAGAGGCAAGAGGGAGCTTTCAAAAAAAAGTCATCGAACTTGTTTTTTTCTATAAGAAGGATCCTTTACATTGAATTCGCACAGTAGGTGATGGACTGGGCCAGCATTTACCATGTTATTAGGTTGAATAGGGCCTTCCCTCAAGGTGCAAAATCATCTTCTATATACTTCCTTATGGTAATTTGCTCTTATAGTTTATATTAAAATGTTTTAAATTCTTCTACCCTATGATGACCCATAAAAAGATATTTGTATATGTTGAGGAATACTGGAGCATTTAATTGGGCTTCTTAATTTATCTATTTCCAAATGACATGTCCATTGCAACCTCTGGGTTCAATCTTATATAAAAAGGTTGAAACGTTTTACAGCTTTTTTTTTTTAGCTGAGAATTATTGCAGGAAGAAAATACATGAAATTAATGAGACCTATTTAGTTTCTGATGCTAAATACTTAAAAGTGACTGTAAACATATAGGAACCACACACAGGCACACAATACCTGCGACACTTGAGTCCTTTTAAAAACCCAGATGGTGTTTGAGAAAGAATTCACCCGCTTATTAGCATAACTAGGCAGCAGTATCTTTACACGGAATGACTTTAGCTTTCTACCCCCTGCCTGAGTGGGCCGCCCACTCCTGACACAGTTTGACTCGGCTCCTTCTCAATCCTCTCCAGCTCTCAGGCTTTTAGATCCAGCCTGGTATTCTAGGATGGAGGGTGGAAGGCGGGGGAGGGAGAGAAGGAGAGAAGGAAGAGGAGGAGGAGGCTGGGTAAAAACATATTACCACAACATTTTTCTAAACAGATAAGAATTAATGGATCATTTTGTACAGCAATTTTAAAGTGTTTGTGTATGTACATAAATGCACAAACGTTTAATTAGATATTTTAATTTGATCTACTTCAAAATGGGATGTCATATAAACTTGTAGGGTCACTCATAAATGTAAAGCAATTAGAACATGGATTATTTATTGCTCTTTTTCTTCATATATATTTTTGGTTTTCTCCTCCTGAGCTTAAGAATTAGTAGCTGGGAATCTTAACAAGCATTTATTAAGATTTACTGAATGCTAGGCACTGGAAAAGCTTACCTGCTACTTAAGAAGCAGATTAATTATAATCAAGTAATTTCTAGAAGAATACTTTAGCAACTGGAGAGAACTAGAAAGAGCTTACATATAAGGTGGGACTAGAAAGGATTTGAACTGGTAGTTTTTAGAAGAAAAAAAAAGTCAAAGCTATTTACAATCATGGAAAAAAATGCTTGAACCGCTGTAGAGTAGAGAAAGACAAACTGAAACAACTCTGACATATCAAGTTGAGTATGTGACCAAAAAAAAAAAATTACAAATGTAGCAGGGAGTTGGAAAAATACTGGCACTAATGTAGTGTTGGTGGAGTTGTGAACTGATCCAAACATTTTGGAGAGCAGCTTGAAACTATGCCCAAAGGGCTATAAAACTTTCTATATACTTTGATCCAACAATAGCACTATTAGATGTATATCCCAAAGAATTTTTTTAAGTAAAAAGAAGCTATTTGTACAAAAATAGCAACTCTTTTTTTGTGGTGACAAAGAATTAGAAATCAAGTACCTGTCCACCAGTTGAAGAATAACTGAACAAGTTGGGGGATATGATTGTGATCGGATATTACTGTGCTATAAGAAATGACAAGTTTCAGAAAAACTTGGGAAGAGATGAACTGATGCAAAATGAAGTGACTAGAACCAGGAAAATTTTGTGTATGGTAATGGCAACATTATAATTAGAATCAACTGTGAAAGATTTAGCTATCCTCAACAAAAAAATGATTCAGGATGATTCCAAAGGATTTACAATGAAAAATGCTATCTATCTAGAGAGAAATAACTAATAAAGTTTGAATGCAGATGGAAGCATACCTTTTTATTTTCTTCCTTTTTGTCTTTTTGGGGGGTGGTTACATGACTAATATGGAAATGTGCTTTCCATGATTGCATATGTATATTCTATATCAAATTGTTTCCGTACTCAACAAGGGCAAGAGAAGAGAGGTCAACAGAGAATTTGAATCTCAAATTTTTTTAAGTAAATTTTTAAAAATTACATATATTGATGAAAAGAAAAGAAAAAATGGATCTTGGACAGTGATCTGAGAGAAGACAATGGCTCTAGGGGATAGAAGTAAGAAAGATCATGTGTTCACTCAAGCGAAGGCCTGGGATAGGAATTGGGAATTAGAATGTAGTCTATCTATGTATGTTATCTAGATTGGAGGTCAGCACCAGATTGAGGAAAATTTGAAATGCCAAGCTTAGAATATTATAATTTTTCCTAGAAGCAAAAAGGAGCCACTGACATGTTCTAAGTAGAAGAGTGATGTGGTTGGATTTTTATTTTAGAAATGTTGTTGTTTTCAGTTATATCTGACTTTTTGTGAGCTCATTTGGGATTTTCTTGGCAAATATATTAGTATAATTTGCCATTATCTTCTCCAGCTCATTTTACAGATGAGAAAACTGAGGCAAACAGGATTAAGTGACTTGACCAGGGTCATACAGCGAGTGTCCCAAGCTGGCTTTGGACTCGGTCTTCTTGACTACAGACCTAGAGCCCTATCCACTAACCCCACCCAAATGCCCACATTTTAGAAATAATGTATCAATATTTAGGGGTGAAGGTGAGTATTGGTAAAGAAAAGCATTAATGGAACATTTTAAAAAAAATATCCAAATCAAAATAGGGTCTTTGAGTGAGAATTTTTTTTTTCTGAAAGGCACACTTTTACATTTTAAATGCCTTTTTGTTAGCAAGCCCTAATATAGCAACTCAAGAATAATTGCTGTTTTATAATCTACTGAATATTGAACTATTTATTATGCAAATTAATCCTCTTTCGTGTGAGCTCATCCCCCCCACCATGAGTTCTTTTTTGTTTACATATTTCTCTTTTGCAGCTTTTGCCTGTCAGTGTAAAGAGGCATTTTGATATTTACTAATTCTAGGCATAAACAGATTTCTGGGAGACACATGAAAGTTAAGCCTCCTTACTCTCAGTATTTAAATTTAGGGAAGACACACAGGCAGAAAGAAATAATTGAGAAGCTGTTTTGTTTATTAAGCAATCTTACTTGTGTCCCTTTGGTCAAATAAAATTTCATCTTATATCCATAGGCTCATAGAAACTGAAATCTTTGAGGTCAACTAATGCAATCACCACATTTTACAGATGAAGAAATTGAAGTTCAGAAATATTTAGAGAAGCTCATCATTCAATTGATTGTTGAACCATTCGAGTGATTCCTTGGGGGAATGGGGTAGATTTTTTTTTATATTTATAATTTTTTTCACAGTATATATGCATGAGTAATTTTTTTATAATATTATCCCTTGTATTCATTTTTCCAAATTATCCCCCCCTCCCTCTACTCCCTTCCCTTGATGACAGGCAATCCCATACATTTTACATGTGTTACAGTATAACCTAGATATAATATATGTGTGTAAATCCCATTTTCTTGTTGCACGTTAAGTATTGGATTTCGAAGGTATAAGTAACCTGGGTAGATAGACAGTAGTGCTAATATTTTACATTCAATTCCCAGTGTTCCTTCTCTGGCTGTAGTTATTTCTGTCCATCATTGATCAACTGGAAGTGAGTTGGATCTTCTCTATGTTGAAGATTTCCACTTCCATCAGAATACATCTTCACACAGCATTGAAGTGTACAGCGATCTTCTGGTTCTGCTCGTTTCACTCAGCATCAGTTGATGTAAGTCTCTCCAGGCCTCTCTGTATTCCTCCTGCTGGTCATTTCTTACAGAGCAATAATATTCCATAACATTCATATACCATAATTTACCCAACCATTCTCCAATAGATGGACATGGAATGGGGTAGTTTTTAAAGACTGGTTATTAAGTGAGAGAGTTTGTTATCTACAGTAATGCAGCAAGTGTCCACCATGATGAAAATACCAAATTTTTAAGAGCAAAGCCTAGACTATAAATGCCCAGAGCACCTAACATGGAGGCCCTCTGATTCCAGCTATTTTCCCTATTTCATGAACAGGAATGGTCTGATCTAACAAGCTGTATCTTTAAAAATTGCCATCCTGGGACAGTCTTTTCCTTCCTAAACATTCTTTTTCTTCTGTGTCCTGGGAGAAATCACTGTTTATCCAGAGTGTGGATATTTTAAACTAAATGGATAAGGAGGGAAGGATAGCTTCCTTTCTTTCCTTTATTTGCATTTTTACTCCATGCCAAGAAGATTTGCCTTGTTCAATTTTCAGTATCAGGTACAAGTGATGATCCACTCTGTTCTAAAAATTGAGTAATATTGACCCTGGAGCCAGTATTCCAGGTGAGATGATACAGCCAGCTAGCCAGTCTAGCAAGACATTCCTAATAAGTCAGGGTGTTTGAGACTTGAGTCTTAGTGCTTGGACCTGGAAATAAATGTTGATTGACTATTCAAAGTTAACACAGATGGTTATTGATGGAGCTGGAGCTTATAATACATGTATTTTATTTCCCTGATTCATACTAACTTTTCATGCTATTATAGAATTCTAAATATGATGGGGAAAAAAGGAAAGAAATATTTTTATGAATCTGATTCAGTTCTCTTTATATTTGAAAAGTGAGAGCTTTATTTATTTAATTTATTATTTATTTATTATTATTTAATTTATTTATTTATTATTTATTTACTGTAAAAAATCTCCCAATTTTCTGCTTTCCTTCTAATCTTGGTTGCATTAGTTCTCTTTATGCAAAATCTCAAATTTAATATAATAAAAATTATCCACTGTATGTTTCAGAATGCTTTCTAGCTCATTTGATCCTAATTTCTTCCCTTATCCATAGATCTTCAGGTAAACTGTTTCAACCTTTCCTAATTTGCTTAAGGATCACACTTTTTGTCTAAATGTTATAGCCATTTTGATCTTATCTTGGTATATAATGTGAGATGTTTGTCTCTTTCTAATTTCTGTAATATTGTTTTCCATGTTTCCAGCAGTTTTTGTCCAATAGTTAGTTTTGTCCACAAAATATGGATCTTTGAGTTTAACAAACATTTATTCTGTATTCTCTCTTACAAAAACTTAGTTTGTCCCAGAAAGCAGTGTGTTTCTGAAGTACCTAATGAGTTTTTAGCATGACTAGTGGATTTATTATAAATGATAATATTTCTATGAATATCTGTAACACCAAGAGATATAAAAAGGCCTTCCTCTACAACCATTGTGCTATAACTTTTTTAGTTCTTTTTTTTTCAAGAGATGAAATGATTCAGAGGAATTAAAAAGAAAGTATCTTTTACAATTAAGATTACAAAATGAGCTTAGAAATAGGTAAGAGGCAGAGAGGATCAAAGAAGATAAAATGGTCTATTTTGATAACAAAATTGAAAAGATTTTGTACAAATTAACCAATGTTATTAAAATTTTAAAGGAAACAAGAGTTCAAATTTTTGTAACAAATTTCTCTGACAAACATCTTAAATTCAAATATAATGAAATAATCTAGATATATAAAAAATGCAACTAAATCTCAACATATAAACGGACAAAGGATATGCATATATTGTCAAGGGAAGAGTATATATAAACTACGAAAAACCATTTGGAAAAAATTCTCCCAATCATGAACAATTAGATAATGAAAATTAAAATAGTTTTTGCCTTCTGTTTGATTCCTAACAGATTTGCAAAGGTGATTAAAAAAAAGGAACATGGACAATTGTTGGAGTAGCTATAGGAAGACAGGCATACTAATGCATTGTTAATGGAGATGTGAATTTGTCCAGTCATTCTGGAAAGTCATTTGGAATTATACCCCAAAGTCACTGCTTGTTCTTGATCCAATAATGTCACTTTTATGCCTTTAACTCAAAACAAATAAACAAAAAATAATATCTAGCTTTTTCTTATAGGAGCAATGCTCTAGAAACAAAGCTGGTACCCAACAACTAAAAATAATTAAATAAATGATAATTAAATAATTAAATTAAATAATAATTAAGTTAAATAATTAAATAAATGATGGTCTGTGAATGTGATGAAAAATCATATGATAAGAAATGAAGAAAGGGATGGACTCAGAGAAACCTGGGAAAACATGAATTTATATATAATTGAGTAGAAGAGAAAAATTTAAATGGGAACAATAATACTGTGGGGGGAAATGGCTCTGAAAGATTCAAAAATTCTGATTGGCATAAAGACCAATCGTGATTCCAGAGGACCAATGATGGAGTGAGCTACCCAACTCCTAATAGAGAAACAATGAATTTGGGATGCAGAATGAGACATACATTTTTGGACATGGTAGATATGTAGAACTGGGTTTTGCTTGATTGTGTATATTTATTACAGGAATAACGTTTTTCTTTTTTATTGAGTGAGGATTAATTGAGGGAAATGAGAGCTAGAAATGGCAATGCCAGAAAAAGAAGACCAAAAATAGAATTATTGAAATTTTTCAAAAATGCACAGATGATAACTGAAGGAAGTTTAGAAGTAAATACAAATAAGGAGGACAACTTTGAAAATAGCATTAAATTTATTCTATTTAAAAGCAAATTGTCTGTAATAGAAATTTGTGGTTTTATATGGTCTATTTTCTGATCCATTTCATATATGGAAATATTTTTGCTATATGGTAAAGTCAGAATTTTTTAAAAAATCAAAAGAGGAACCAAAAGTTAGATAAAGTCAAGAGGAATTGAAATAATGAAATGATTTGCCTAGAAACTGCATGAGAATACAATGGACAGTTTAAGGGAAATATCAGGTTGGATTTACCCACTATTGAGTAAAAGGGGTATTAAATGGAAAGAGCTGACACACTAGTAATTAATTCTCATCTACAGAGGACAAGACTAGAGGCTAAACCAAGAGGAAATGGGTTTTAAAAATCCAGATTAGACAGGAGAAAGAATTCCCAGACAAAGGTGATTGAGTGACAATGTTGTAAAAGACTAGTAAGGGTGTGTGTGTGTGTGTGTGTGTGTGTGTGTGTGTGTGTATGTGTAGACTCTTCTCAAAAAACAGGTCAAACAACCATCCATCCAAGTGTTGCCTGAAGGCAGGAACTGGCCTGGCTGACCTCTTGAACATCCTTTTGAGAACTAAGAGAGTCTATCAAGAAGGCATCTGGGAAAATCAGAGGCAATGTGGAACTGAACATCAGAGCTAGACAGAGACTTGTTAAAAAGATATCACTACTGAGTGAGTGATGAATCGCCCTTTGAGGGACATGTTAAGTGGCTTAAGAAAGCTCCTTAGAGCTCAACAGCTATAACCTAACTAGAAAAGTGCCAGCTGAAGAAGAGATCTGGATCGCTGAGAAAGAGATATAGAATGAGAAGGGCTCATCTAGCCCAAGCCTCTAACTTACAGATCATGAAATTATAGGGGACTGCGTATGCCATCAGGTTCAGCTCCTCCATTTTCAGATGGGAAAACTGAGGCCCAAATGCAGTACTACCTCAGGGAACAACCTAATTTCTAACTTTAGCCAAAAGTTCGAGAAATACGATTTGTACTTGAAAGAACATATGGCCAACATCACACTTACAGATGAACAAGGCAGGGACAGACAGGCTGAGTAAAAATTGTGTATTTTAGAAGAAATTCATACATTAATAGAGAAAATATACAGATTTAAAATGGGATGGAAATCTTGAGGAGGGGAATAGTACTTACTAGGTGGTAGTATGTGCACTGCCAAGCATTTGTGTAAACAAATATTTTCTTGATTCTTACAACACCCTTTGAAGTTGGACACTATTATTATCACTATTTTATAGTTGAGAAAATTAAGGAAAACCTGACTTACTCAGAGAAACACTTTTGGTCAATATCCATGGCCATGTTTAAACCCACATTTTCCTGATTCCAGGCCCTCAGATTGATCCAAATGCCACTAAGTGCCTCAGACTCCTGAGATCAGCCTTGGTGGTCAAGGGAATTTCCTCTAAGAGCTACCAGTCTCTAAGTCCTGCTGAGATAGACTGTGCTAATTACATCATTCTGCGTCCAGCAGCACATGGCTCCTGGGGGACAGAGACTGGTTTATTTTTATCTTTTTATCTTTAATACCTGACATGAAATAAGAGTAAAATGGACATATGTTGAATTGGATTAAATCAGGGACGTCATATCTTTCCTTTAGCTTTTTGTTTATTTCACATTTATCTTTGCATGAAATCCACTTTTGCTATTCTGAAAAAGCTTTTATTTTACAGAACAATTTCCTTTAATTATTTTCATGTATTGGATCAATTAAAGATTTCCAATAAATGTATAGTCTCATCCATATAGATATTCTTTCTAATGGTGCAATCAGCCCAAAGTCACCTTTCATTGGCTACCTCATATGATTTTTGCTCATATCCTTCCACAGATTCTTCTCATGGGTTTCCCTGAATGTGGGGATCACCTTCATCTGGATCAAGAGGTTTCTACCCTTTTTGTGTGTCTTGGATCTCTGTGGCACTTCAGATAAGTCTAGCTCAAAATAATGCTATTAGTGGCAGCCAAGTGGTGCGGTGGATAGAGCACCAGCCATGAAGTCAGGAAGACCTGAGTTCAAATTTGACCTCAGACACTTAACACTTCCTAGCTGTGTGACTTTACCAGTCCACTGAAGTATATCCATGGAACCCTAAGTTAAGAACACGTCTTCTAGATCTCTTGACATTGCCTAGAGCCAATGGAGTATAGGGATAATACATTGCTTATCTCTCACAATTATTGGGGAGCCAGCACTTTTTTTTCTTTCCACTCAGATGACATTCCAATGGCTGCTCTTAAATAATTTCTTTTTAGGAGAATATCAAAGAATTGAGGGGAACCTCCGGTATTATTGTTATTCCCAAAGCACAAGTGAGAACATATCAGTAACTGCATAGCCATATGCTTACTTCTCCAACTTTCAGAGAATATTTGAGAAGAATCTGCATATACCAAAAGGGAGCACCTTTGATCAAAGTATAAGAAGGAAGAGGCAGGTTTTGCAAACCATACTGTACAACAAGCCGCATCTTTATAATCCTCAAATTGGCCAAAAGATATAGACAGAGATCCCATTGTACTCATTGTTTGTCAGTGAAAAAGTAATCTTTAAGAGAAAATTCCTCTCATTCAGGTGCTTTCAAAGAGAGTAGCAGTGAGAAGCAAATAGCCATTTATCATGGGGGATGGTGAGAGCTAGTTCCACTTTTTAGCTTAAGTCTTTACCAGGAGATATTTACTCTTTTAGTGACTTTACTGAAATGGATTTATGTGAAACCTTTCTTCCCCAGTGAAATGAGTAATGCAAACTGGCTCTTAAAAGGGCCAAGACCCTCAGGCTTTGGGAGAGAATAGAATTCCTGAACTCCTTCAAAATTCCACTGAGAAAATGCCAGGGAAGGTGAGCTCTTCAAACATGGACATTTTACAAAGCTAGTCTTGTTATGCTTCAGGACATGGGGGGAGGCCATCTTAAGGTGTGTGTGGGATGTTTGGGGAGGATGAAAGAACAGTTCATTATATATTCATTTCTCAAAATTAAAATACTTCTCTCTGAGATATTTAGGGTTGAAAAAAGGATTTAAAATCAGAGAGTCAATGAACATTTATTAAGTTCTTATTCTGTGCCAGGTAGTAAGCTAAGTCCTAGGAATGTAAAGAAAAACAAGAACTTTGTCCCTGCCCTCAAGAAGCTCACAGTTTAATGGGGGAAAATGTCATCTAAATAATAAGGTCATTTAAGGAAATACCAGGTAATCTCAGAATGGAAGATATTAGCCCTGGAGCTGGCCAGGAAAGATTTCTTGGAGAAAATGGAACGTTAGCTGAATTTTGAAGGGAGAATTCTGAAATGTATCCATCAACAGATATTTTGGGGCAATCTCACATAATACTATGAATATTATATTGAAGAATTAAAAACAAGCTTTAACAATGTCTGGAAAGCATCCAGATACCATGAGTTATGCCCATACCTCTTCATAGAAAATTTCAAGGGCCAAGGAAGTATTGAGGATTCTTAGCTTCCACTTCTCTTTGGGGAAAGAAATTGGGTCTTGGGGGATTTGGGGATCCATAGCTGCAATAGTAAGTGAAACATTGTGTTGGTGACAAAGAAGGTCACATTGAGGGACTGAGAAGAAATGAAGTGTTAGTCACTCAACAAATATTTATTAGAAAGCTACTGCGTGCAAAGCATGGGGATAAGGGAAGTTAAAAACAGCCAGAAGACAGTCTGATTCTCTTAAGAAAAATACAGTCTAAGAAGGAAAACAATATGCAAACAACTATGGTCAAACAAAAAAATGTATGGAATAAATCAGATACAATTAATAGAGGGAAGGCACTAACATTAAGGGGAATCATCTTTGGTTTCTTGGAAATGATGGGATTTTTGTTGATCTTCTAAGGAACCTAGGAAGTCAGGAGACAGAGATGATGAAAAAAACATTCCAGGTATGAAAAAGAGACAATGAAAATGCTTAGAATCTAGAAATGGTGTGTCTTATTCTAGAAACAGCAAGGAGGGGCTGGAGGGGAAAGCAAGGTATACAAAAAAGACTGGGAACATTTAAGAGACTCAGGATGTGAACGCCAAATGGAAGATTTTGTATTTGATCTTAGAGATAAGGAGCTATTGATAAATATAGAATAGGGCTGGAGTGATGTAGTCAGATTTGTGCTTTAGGAAGATTAATGTAATAGTTGAGTGGAAGAGGGAATGAAGTGAAAAGAGTCTTGAAGCAGGGAATTCAACCAAAAGGCCTTTGTAATAATACAGGAATAAAGTGATTAAGGTCTACACCAAGGGGTAGTAGTGTTAGAGGAGAAAAGGAGAAGAAGTGAAACATAGTATGAAGATTAAATCAATAAGTTATGGTAATAGATTGGATGTAGGGGATGAGAGAAAGCAAGGAGTCAAGGATGATACCTGGGTTTTAAGCTTGGATAACTAGAAAGATGGTAGTGTCTTTGGTAGTAGTAGAGAAGTATAGAAGGAGGTAGGGTGGGAAGGGGAAGATAATGAGTTCAGATTAGGTTTGTTCAGATTAAGATGTTTACATGATGGCCAGTGTGAGACATCTGAAAAGCAAGAGATATATTTTGGGATTAAGAGTGAAGTTAAGATGGGACAAGTAGAATCACCAGCATTGAGATGATCATTGAAATTACAGAAATCAATGAGATCAATAAGAAAAGGAGTGTATTGGAAGAAGAAAAGAGAGTCCAGGACAGAGGACAAATTATGACCTGGAAAAAGATTCAGCAAAATAATCTGAGAAGGATTGGGTGATATAGGGAGGAGGAAAACCAATCTAGAATGAGGCTTCAGTGAATAATGTCAGACCAAGATAAGTTCCTTTCTTTTATCTAAGTATGGTGGGGGTTTTTTTCTATCTTGGACCAGATTTATAATTTCACTGACCTAGGGAATTCTGAGACTGGAGATTCTCCCTAAGAAAGAAGATCAGCACCTGAACAAATTTTAAAAAGAAAAGAAGAGAAAAGTATAGGGATAGATAGGGTGAAAGTTAGATAGAGCTACTTATCTAAGATAGATAAAGGATAGAGCTGGCCTCTGAATCAGAAAGATCCATGTTCCAGACCTGCCTCTATTACATACTGGCTGTGTGACTCTTAGTAAATCAGTGCATATCTCAGTATTCCAGGAAATTCTATAAGATTATAAGCTGTAGAGAATGATCTCCATTCCCAGAAGGAGTTTCCTTTGGAGATGTTCTTCTATGCCAATGAAATCACAAGTCTCATTAAAAAAAGAATAGGGAAATCAGCCACAGTCTAGGATGTATACAAAAATATAAATAGAGTAGATCTACTGTATTCAAAATAATCATAAACATATTTATATAATTTTAATTTTTTTCTTTTTCCATTCTCATCCTTAAGTCCTCTAGTGATAACTTGCCTTTTCCTAAACTTTCTGTAAATTTGACTTTACTATGTCTCGCCATTACATGAAACAATACTATTCATAATTTTTTTCATAATTTCATAATATTCATAATTCTTCATAAGATTTTAAAATGTTTGTATTCTCAGCTGCCATTCTTTTTAATTATCATATTTCTTCATTTTTTTCTAGGAGATTAAATATTTTCTGATTCAGGGTATATCTAAGTCCTTGATCTTTTGATCTTGTAAAAACTAATTTCAATTTCCTATAAAATAGTGATAGTCCCTGTTGATGTCTGTTCTTTTATCGATTCTTCCCTCCACTTTTTTTTCTAGACATCAATAACTTGCTTAAATAAATCAGATTGAAGTCATCCAATTACATTCCACATATTCACATTTTTATTCCTTCTTCCAATTTGGTATTGATTTTGATCTTTGTTCCAACAAATCAATGGTCAGATTGTACAGAAAGAGTTAGTTTACAAATGACTCTCACATCCATATCATCTTTTTTTGTCTTTTAGGACCTAATCTATTTCCCTTTTTGTGAAACTATTTGATGTTTGTCTTTTCTTTTTTATGTTTGTCTTTCTAGTGCCTGAATGATATATTCTCAAAGAAGGCATTCATGTTATATTGGCATAAAGTTTCTCTATAGTCAATAAACCTTTACCAGTTCTAACTTTGTACATCTTTTCCACAATTTTAAAATTTTTGCTGCTTTCCCTATGCTCCACTTTCACATCGAAGTCATCAAATCAAATGTCTACTTTGATTTGGTTTGAAAAAAAATTATCTAGTTTTTCTTTCCATTTCTCTTCTCCATCTTCTTCCATAAATGCTGATACAAAAATTATAAGTACATTAAAGGTATTCCTTATGCAAATTAATACTAAAGATAAGATGACCAGATAGTTTAGGGAATGATGTTTCTTGCTATGTTGGGATACATGAGAAGATCATTTCTGTCAATTCATTTATGTCTCCAAAGAACCTAGAAATCAGCTCAGTTCAAATTTGTTTTTCTCCTCTGATTTATTTCATACTGGGAATGTCAGTATTCCTGGGATAAATTTTCTATCATAGTAGGTCCATTGATTTGTGACTGGGAAAGAATCATACATTTAGAGCACTACTAGCTAAGTGAATGTTTATGGATATTCTAAAAACTAATTCTTAGCATCCTCTTTCCCCCCAAAGAAGCAAAAGTGACTACCCAGGAATCAGGAGATTAATTTTTAGTTCTTTTCAGGTTTGGGGGGATCAGAAAAGTCATTATCAAGTGTTCAGTTCAAGCTTCCTTGTGCTTAAACTCATATTCAGAGAGCAGACATTGTCTGTGAGAGACTCCTGGGATTTTGGAGAACAGATAAATTTATAAGAAACAATTCCATGAATAGATGAGGGTCTAGGATAAGGCTCTTGTTAGCTGGGAGGTCCAAACTGATCTGAATATGATTTTGGAAGAGATATCTGTATAAATGTTATTCTGCCTTAAGGAACCACTGCTATGTTTCTCAGGCTCTTGTCTCGTTTCCTTTTTCCTTAACATTTGCCTGAAACAAGTTCATTCTTCTCGTTCAAACTCAAAAATTTAACAAGTAATTTCAGAGCAGTAGTTTTTACATTTTTGGTCAATGCCTTTGGCACTGTGGAGAAGCCTATGAATCCTTCTCAAAATAATAGTTTTAAATGTATAAAAGATTCCAGATAAAACCAATTATGCTGAAAATCAGTTATTAAATTTTTTAAAAGTTTACCAACCCCAATTTAAGAATCCTTGCTTTACCAGGTGAGATTACTGTCCCAAGATTCTGCACAAGGACTGGATATACTCTCCTACCCTACCATTTCCTTGTTTATGTGACCAACCACCAAGTCCCTGATTCAAACAAGTGTTGGCATTTTCTAACTCTACATTCTTGGCCCCCCTCTCTTTACTGTTTTCATACAAACAATGACTAGACAAGACCTATTAAACTTAACATCATGTTCTGGCCCAACTCTTGTGGTATCTTCTCTTATATCTGATTCTCTTTTGTTGGTTAAAAGGATCTGGGTTCTTTCAGACCCTCTCCCTTTGACAAAAAAGGAGAAATATTAAAATATTTCAAGAAATGTCAAGAAGAACAAAAAAGGAAGCAGAAAACTGGGGGGACATTTGCATAATTTCTAAAATATATAGAGAAATGATGCAAATTTATAATAATACAAGCCATTTTCCAATTGATAAATGGTCAAAGGATATGAACAGACAATTTTCAGATGAAGAAATTAAAATCATTTCCCATCACATGAAAGAATGCTTTAAATCACTATTGATCAGAGAAATGCAAATTAAGGCAACTCTGAGGTACCACTACACACCTCTCAGATTGGCTAAGATGACAGGAAAAGATAATGAAAAATGTGGGAGGGGATGTGGAAAAACTGGGGCATTATTACATTGTTGGTAGAGTTGTCAATTGATCCAAACATTCTGGAGAGCAATTTGGAACCATGCCCAAAGGGCTATCAAACTGGTGCTGATTCTTTGATCCAACAGTGTCTCTACTAAGTCTATATCCCCAAGAAATCATAAAAAAGGAAAAGGATGCACATGTGCAAAAATGTTCGTATCGGCCCTTTTTGAATGTCAAGGAACTGCAAATTGAGTGGACATTCACAGGTTTGGGAATGGCTTAATAGGTTATGGTATATGAATGTTATGTTATATTATTATTTTATAAGAAATGATCAGCAGGATGATTTCAGAAAGGCTTGATGAGACTTACATGAACTGATGCTGAGTAAAGTAAGTAGAACTAAGGGAGCATTGTGCACAGCAACAAGAAGATTATGCAATGCTGATGGACATGGCTGTTTTCAATAATGAGCTAATTCAGGCCAATTCCAGTAGACTTATGATGGAGAAAGTCATCTATATCCAGAGAAAGGACTGTGGGAACTGAATGTGGATCACAACATGGTTTTTCACTTTTTGTTTTCTTTTTCATTTTTTCCCTTTTTGATTTGATTTTTCTTTTGCAGCATGATAAATGTGGAAATATGTATGAAAGAATTGTAGATATTTAACATAGATTGGATTACTTGCTGTCTAAGAGAGAGGGTGGGGAAAGGAAAAGAGCAAATTTTGGAACAAAAGGTTTTCCAAGAATGAATGTTGAAAACTATCTTTGAATATATTTTGATAATCAAAAGATATTATTTTAAAAGATATTTGGAAAACTATGCCCAAAGAACTATTAAAAACTAGAAATGTCAAAGCAATACCCTCTTTTCTAGAGCTAAGTTGTGCTTTGAGCTTGGCATAACAACAATCCTTTGCACTCACCCTCTGGACAATCTCAGCAAAATCCCAAAATTGTTTCATATAATTATTGTATTGCTTTGACCAGCACCAGGTGTTCTCTGAGCTCAAACAAGCAACAAACAAGCTTAGACAGTTATCCATGTTCTGGTCAGGAAGCCCTTCTCTGAATCAAACTTGTCTCATTGTTGCTGTTACCCCTTATTATCAGGGCTACAGCTCACTTTGTGGTCATTGGTATAAGTATTGAGATCTCTTATAAGGAAGTGTTCCTTCGGTACCCCAACTAGGGACAGAATCCTAGCACATGCATCTAATTCTCCTACTTGCTTGCAAAGCAAAGCCATTTCTTTCTTTCTGAAATTAAACTTCTATTTGATTCCCTATTTCCTCAAAAAAAATTCCTCTGCATTAGAGTTAAAATTTTCAGAAGCTGAATAGAAGAAGAGGAAAGAAAAGGCTATTTTTAGATGAATTTTAAAGACTTCTTTCAAAAGCTCATGCTCTTGGGAAACAGATTTTCTATATTCTCTCTGGAAAGTTAGAGGAAAATAAATTCCCCAGTTGAATTATGTTCTCAAAGGTTAAAAAAGAGATCAAACCTCCTTTTCACACAAATATAATTCAAAATGAACTGGAATGAAAGATTTTCAAAAATGTAACCCCATCTCACATACAGCCTGAAGCTAAATGTGAAGCTTGGAAGATTTATTGAGGTATCCAGAGAGAGAAAGAGAGAGAGATATGACAGTAGCTAAAGCTATATTCCTTCCCTCAAATCTGTTCTTAAATACTATTTGTTCACAAAAGTAATTAATGGTTAGGTCCCAGTAGGCCATCCAATTTGACTAAAGCTTTATTTTCTTCTATTTTTTTCATCTTACCAGACTACCTCAGACTAATACCTTTCTTCACTTTACATTTATAAGATTAAATGCAAATTCTATATTAATTTTTTCAAATTAGTCTAATAGAGAAAGGGGAAGTGCCTAGTCCCTGGGAAATAATGGAGATTCCATTTTTGGAACATTAAATATTTAATAAATGTTTTTATTATTCATTTTAAAAATTTTTTTCATTTATTTCACTCACTTTTCTCTGCATTTTCCCAGCATCATAACCACTGATTTGTTAGGAGATGGGGTGGGGAGAGAAGTGGACAAGCAGCCAGCAAATCAACATAAAATACATTCTCAAACCAACTTTCTAAGACAAATTGAGTGAGTGGAGGGACAGAGTAGTTAGGGAGAGAAGGTGTGGTAGGTAACCCAAGAATATTATTAGATTATTACTAGGGAAGTTTTTAACCTAGAGTGGGGGGAGGTGAAAAAGGAAGGAATCTTCCAGGGATTAAAAAACCTGCATCCCAAGGATAGGAAGCATGCCTTCTATAAAATTCCTTTTTTTAAAAACTTTTAATTATTATTCTCAAGTAGGTGCTAAACTTGGTTGTTTTTATGATATTAGAATTATTGATATCATCCATATCTCCAAGCTGTGGTCAAAGCCCTGTTCACCTTGTCCTAGTTGTGGTTCTGAGTCTTTCCCCTATTCAAGTGCATTGAATGAGATTCGAGAGACATAAAAATGTCACTAAGCCATAAAAAGAACCAGAAGCTATTTTTACCTGTTTCAGCTGAAACCTCAGAAAATTTGTTTTTGTTCTTTTCTCAGGGAAACCATATATTAGTTTAAACAAAAAATGGAGTCAATATTTTAAAAGTATATTCCTAGGCAGTATTGAGTGTGTGTTAACCACATGTCAAAAGAGTTTTTGAAATCACACTCTCTGCCAGAACACCTCACTTTCACAAAGAATGGGACTTTTTATTCTTTTCATTCATTCAGATAATTCCTATACCATCCTTCCATTTCCGTGATGCTTTCCTTCCTTTTTAGAATTTAGCATAGAATCTTATGCTCTGGAGAGAGTGAAATGGAAGAAAATTATAATCTACTTACTGACTAATTAGTTAACCAGATCAGAGGAGGCTCTGACATCTTACTCAAACTTCTGATTGCCACCTCACAGTATATTCCATTTGTACATTATCTTCCACATTTAGATTCCACTGATTGGGAATTGACTTTGCATACATTCATTGCAAAGAATTGCCCAAAATGGGGTACAGTCTGTGCCTATCGTTGAGATCACAGGTCCACTGAAGGAGACACAAAATGAGTGGCAATGACATGGATAGAGCACATCAAAGTAGGCAATCCATCTTAGACATATTTTCATTTGCTCTTCATGGTACCACAGGAAGAGAAGTACAATTATCAACATTTTACAAATGAAGAAACTGAAGTCAGGAGAGAATAAGTGACATGCTTAAGGACACACAGCTAGTGTCAGGAGCAGAATCCAAGCCCTTCCTTATACCATGTAGTCTTTAAAACTATAGATGATGCTAATCTATGTAAGAGTGAAAATCATGGGGGTTTTCCAAGCATTAAAAAAAATCCATCCTGGAGACAGTAAAACTGTGAGGACACAGTGAAGAATTTACAAAATATCAAAAATAGGGGAAGATTCCAAAGGTGTGGGAGAGAGCTCAGACCATATCGATCGCCACAATGACCAAGATAATGGCAACAACGATCCACCTCTCTGCCCCCTCTCCCTTTTCTTTAGGAATTAGGGTTATTTATGCACAGACTGAGGTTACCCTTGAGGAGGGTCTTGGGAGGAAACGAACAGAATTTTATAATTTATATTCAACAATGGGGCACATCTCATAATTGATTGAAAAATGTTTAAAAAGAACCAAATGTTCACTATGTTTCAAACAACTGAAAGATATAAGGAATATAAACTCCCACTGTAATTCTGTAATTATTTTTATTGATTATGAAAAAATCATGTGACTGGGACAAGGTGTGTAGATTAATGGGCATTGGATAAAGGATAAGACGAGGTAAATGATTATTTTTTATTTGGTTTACTCATTCATTGGAGCAACACAGCCTAAAAATAGGCTATCATATGCTACTTTAAGGAGTGATAAATGGAGTAAAGGATGTCATCACAGAAGCAGAAAAAAACATTTTTGCTAGTTACCCAATGAGATTAAAGTATGATTCATATTCCCTGTATTGGCACATGTCTTGTTACTCCTACTAAATGGTAAGGTCCTTAACATCATGTCCTTGTAGGCTTGTAGTCTTAGAGCTCGGAACTTGAAGTCAAGACCAATTGCCTCATTTCATAGATTGCAAACTGGGGCTAAGAGAACATAACTAACTTGCTCAGATTCATGCAACTATCAAGTATCTGAGGCAGGATTTGAATTTGAATCTTCGTGACTCAAAGTCCAGCACACTCTCTGCTATCTGGCCTAGCTGCCAACTGCTGTTTTCAATGTCAAGTAAATCTAAGAGGGTTTCCCAAAATATTTGTGTACACTCAAAGAGGGATGTTACACTGAATAAGTAGGTATAGGTACACTGTAACATTCTCATTGGGTGAAATAACCACCCAATATCAATATCAGAGATTTATTGGAGCATTTGAAAGCCAAAAGCAATCTTGAGACAAGAGACTATGTAACATGCTGTTGTCTCCAAAAGCTGCTGATCGCTCTCTGGGAGGAGATCTGCTGTGTCAACTCAAATCTCTCGGACAGATTCTTCTTCCTGTAGAGAACCGTTGTCTCCAGACAGTTGCCGTTAACTCTGGTCCAGAGTAGTGACTTCCCTCTTTTATCCTCCCAGAGAATGGGAGTGGGATAATGCAAGGGCTTCTGGGAAAAATTACTTCAACCAATGAACTTGCTCCTCCTAAGCACGCAAGCTCTTCCCCAGAAATTCACAAGTAAAACTCCCAAGTCATGGCCGGAACTAGAGAATTGTCAAGTACCCACTTAGCACTTAGTAAGAACCTAATATCTCATTATCTCATTAGCACTTAGTAAGAACCTAACAAGACTAGATGATCAGATATCCTCCTCTCCTCTCTAGAAGAAGAAATGGTATTATGGGTGTTCAAGAAGGGAGTCACTGTCAGTCTTGCTCTGCAATGGAAAGGCTTGATTATACTTAACTGAGTCTCTTTCACTCCAAGAGGGAGTTCTTTGGGTTATGGGCAAGGAGAAAGAAAAAGATATTTGGAAATAATAGATATATAAAGAAAATAAGTTTTAAAAGGCAAAAATATATATAGATTGATTTTCTAGAGATGAGCATCCGAAATATAGATAGCTGGGTATAACTATTTTTAGACTCATGTATTTAAGAAAAAAACAGACACATCCAACATATCAAAAAGTAGTGCATTCATATCTTGCCTATTTTGTCTCTTCACCATCTTCTTTCTCAAGTAAAAGAAGAGAGATAGGCTCGTGTTCTTCTAAGGTGGATTTTCTAGGATAATAATGCCTTGGCTTTCCCAAGGGATTATCCATGATGTGATTTACTTTTCAAGTAGTGCCCATTTATCTTTTCCCTGACAAATTTCAACACATGTTCAGCCATGGTCCCAAATATTTCCCCCATGCTTCTCAAAGAGAAGAATTATTCTTCAACAACATATTTCCACGGGCAGTTCCTAGCAGAAGGTTAATTTCCACCAGCCCTGTGAGTTCCCCACCAAAACTCCATTTTAGTTATTCACTAGGGACAAGGGCTTCTTTTGCCTGGAGTTTCTAGGCTCTATTGTTTAAATGAAAATAGGAAAAGAAGGCAGGTAGCAAGCTTAAAGAAAACCTGCATTTTTCTTGGGTTGAGCTTAGAACAGGCTCTACATTGGAAGGGCAAGTGCCATTTAAATACCAACAGAATCTGTTGAACAAATATTACCTGGAAAGCTTTTCATTCATATATATATATATATATATACACACACATACATATATATGTTCATATATATGTATATATATACATACACACATATACATACAAGTATATGTATGCATGTATATATGAATGTATATTTATACACATATGTGTGTGCGTATGCATATCATGTGTGTTGTATGTATGGGCATACATGCTGTGTGCACATGTGCCCTATATGTATTGCATGTATGAGTGCATGTTTGTATTGTGTTGTGTGTGCATATATTGTTGTGGATTTATTGTGTGTATATGTGGATTGTGTGTGCATGTATGTGTTTTGTATGTATATACACATGTATATATTACTTTGTATATGTACATATATATACATATTACTATGTATAAATTACTTTGTATCCAGTATCTCATTTGATATTCTCAATAATCTTCAAGACTAGATAAGGTAAACTTTACTATTCCCCATTTGCCATAAGCAAAAACTGAGTCTGGGAAGTGAGCCCTGACAACTTGTGAGTGTGTGAGTTTTCTGGGTCTCAGTTTGCTCTTCTTTAAGATGAGGAGATTGAAAGAGATGAGCTTACAGGTCCCTTCTGTAACTCACTGACCCCATGATCTAAGTGGCCCCATGGAAAGAACTGAGATTCCAACTTGGGTCTCCCACTTATGGCTTCAGTGTTTCTTCCAGGATTCTTTTCTGTCACAGAGAAGATGAAGGACAGAACTGATGCTCCGACTTGCAGCCATTTCACCTTTCATCCATAGTTTTGTTTATTTGGAAAACGATTTAGTATATTTGGTGGTTAAAACTGCAGGGGGTGGGGAGAGATTTCTGAATTTAAAATGAGTTTCAAATGGGTATAGGAAGTATAGATTAGGAAAACTGAGCCTCCTTAATGACAGTTTACGAATTTGGAATTGGAAAGTGTAGTCTCTATAGGAATACAGACTGAAAAAAATATTACCAAAATAGACATTAAAACTGAGGACTCATTTGAGTCTCTAGTCAGTGAAAGTGAGATCCCCGTTATTTTCAGTGACTGTCAGCTCTAATCAACCTGTGGTGCTACAAGGTACAATAGCTAAGAAGACAGCTGTCTGGCAATTTTAAAACATTGATGCAGAAAACATATGTCAGGCTGTTTATACCATCTGCTATTCCAATGGATGTCCTAGGAGGCAAGCCCGGCTGCTTCCCAGGGTTCAGTGAGTCTATTATGGAAATCTTCAACTACTGAGAACCTGGAGGGGCAAGGAAAATAATTAAGAAAAAGAAAAGGATGTTCTACTCTATGAATGTACTTCTCTTTTATTTTTATCTATTGCCAAGACAGGTAGCACTTGGGGACACTCTCAGCATTATGCCAACCATTCCCTTACCCTCCATATGCAAGTTCTTGAGCCTGGGGGTTTAGGGTAGAATCTATAGGAGCAATATAAATACTTTGAATAGGTACCTGATTTTATTGATAATCAATTAATCTACAAGATTTTATTAAAGACTTATTATGTGCCAGGCACTGTACTCATGCAAAGAATGAAACAATTCTCTACTCTCAAGAATCTTCTATTATAATAAAATTAACAGCTGCCATTTCTGAAGGATACCATGAAGTAGACACTATTGGCTATTTCCCCATTTTGCAGGTATGGAAACTGAGGCTCCAAGAAGTTCAGAGTGATTTACCTAGTAGTTGTTTTGTCGGCAGTTATAGAGACGATTCTTCACTGAAAGAATATGAGCTCTTTGAGAACCCAAATTATCATCCTCAGTGTCTAACACAGTATTTGATATATAATGGCTGCTCAAGAAATGTTTTTTGATTGCTTGTCCAAAGTCACACAATTGGTAAGCAACAGGAGCAGGTTTCACATCTAGTTCTTCTGTATTCCAAGTCCCCACTTTATCAAATGTTCCCTCTATCAATAAAGAGCTTCATTCAAGCCTTCTTAATCAGTGCCATTCCCAAAACTTCCTTTTGGAAGGGAATCCCTCAACAATCATTTATTAAGTAGTTAGCATGGTTCATACATTCCCATAGATACTAGGATATATAAAGAGCAAAAGTGAAAATCCCTCTTCTAGGGGAGCTTACATTCTACCTAAAGATTATCTAGATTAACCTCTCAGGAAACTGAGATTCAAGAGAAGTGACTTGCCAAGGTTGCACAAGCTAGAAATAGCAAAGCAGAGATTTGAGCCTAAAACTTATTCTTTAAAATCCAGTTTTGTTTCCAGTAAGACAAGTCTTATTTGTATCTTCCCAGAAATCCTAGAGAGATGATGTACTGAATGAACTGGAGGCTTCTGCAATTTAAAGGGTAAGTGCCAAGCTATCAGTGATGTTATTGTAGCCTCCTTTTCTACTGTTTGATGTTTCAAACCACTTTCCCAGATACTCCCTCATTTAATATTCATAATAAACCTGTGGGAAAGGGAAGATCAGAAGCTCCATTTTACAAATGAAGTTGCTGAGGTTCAGCCATGTTCACTGACTATATCAGTTGGCAAGTTGAAAAACTGGGCGTGAACAGCAAATCTCCCATTTCCAGGAGCTGTTCTTCCCATCTCATTACATGACCCTCATAGATGTTTCCAAGTGCCTAATATCCAATAACCATAAATTCAAAGGATTGAATGCCTGAAAAATTAAGTCAAAGCAACTTTAAGAATGCTCTGGACATCTTGTTTTCAGAACCAAAAACACTATCACCAACAAGTCAGCCAAACATTCTCTTAGTTGTTTCTGCCCAACTCCAAAGCATCATCAGAGATTCCTATTTAGAAACAAACAAACGGGAATGGGACATCCTCAAAGACCTCTTCCTTTGCACCCCACTCCCTCAGATTATATAAATTCCATAGGGCCAGAAATTGTTGATTTTTTTCTTTGTATACTTAACCTCACATATTGCCTAGGTTACATGAGGGTTAAGTTTATGGTTAAGAAATGTCTGTTAAATTGAATTTAATTTATATGTGAAAAGTAGCTATCTACTTTTTTCAAGTTCCAGATAAAATCTCATCTTTTACAGGGTCTTTCCCTCTCTCCCTTTGTTGGCTGTCTTATAATATAGCTAGCTAGATGGATGGATAGATAGATAGATAGATATAGATGGATATAGACATAGATGTGCAAAGAGAGACCTTGCCCTTTTCAAGCTAAGATTTTTTTAAATTGATCTCAGTTTGACTAAGTCCACATCAAATTAGTGATTAGGCTTCTAGAAAGAATGGCTTCTTTTACCTAATTTAAAAAAATCTAAATAAAGAGAAATAGAAACAGCAATAATTATATATATCTATATATAAATATATATGTGTGTGTACATATATGTAAATTTATACATAACTGTTGACATCTTGTCTCCCTCACTTGACTTCAACTTTCTTGAAAGCAAGTTGTCTTATACCTTTTATTGTATTGTGATCCCAGCTGTCAATTTCAGGAAGTCATTTTCTTCCTTGTAGTTGCCTTAAACTCTCCACTTTTTCATTCCTTCAATTCCCACCCTCACCCTTCAGAGAGTGGATTACTGAAAAACAACTTTAAAAGTAAAAGAATGTTTATACAATCTCATCAATAAGATGAACAATCACTGTGCCTTGATGATGTCCCTTCTATCAACTCCTCGCTATCACAGAAGGGACCACCTCAAAATTCAATCTCCACGTCCAATGTGACTCATGGGTCTGAAAAAGAGAATGCTAGTGTCTTAAGAACTATCTTTTGAATTACTCCCTGCGGTGACCCAGGTGTATTAATAGCCAACACATGTGCAAGGATACTGTCAAATGAGGATTTAAAGGGAAAGACGCTCTATAGATCTTACCTGAAAAATGATTTCTAAAGATCTGTATTTGGTTTTATTTATTGCCTTTTTGAACTTTCTAACCACTGGTGGACTCTTATGCCTGCTTTTGCAATCTTCTTTTCTTTCTTCCAATTTTCTAGACACTATATTTTTTTGTAAGAGTGTTATTTTGGTGAGTTGTGTTTGTCAAATGATTTATTGAAAACCCTTCTCAGTTGCCTACAGCTTGGTGAAAAGACACTCTCTCCTGTCTGCTGAAATTCTGAACTGTTGTAATGCTCAAGAGGAAAAACAGTCAATAACCACAGAATCACAGACATTTCAGGGCTGGAAGATACCTGGGAGAACATCAGGGCACATCCATATCTGAACATGAACAGCTCTGCTTAACCTTTCCAAGTATATTAACCCCCCCCAAATTATTTTAGGTAACGGTCATTCAGCTTTAGTTTGATGATCCCCATCAGTGAAGAAAGACCGATATCTCCCAAGATGATCCATTGTACTTTAGGATGATTCTTCTTCAATTTTCTTCAATTTCTCCACCCATGTCCCTTTGTTCTTTCTGTTAGGGCCAGCCCAAACAAGTCTTTCCACATGACAGACTTTCAAGTATTTAAAAAGATATCATGCCATCCTGAAATCTTCCCCTTTTCTGGACTAAAGGGACTTCCCCTTTCCTTCAACTGATGCTCATATATCAGAATCTTTAGAAATGAGCATGTTTTTAAGTATGTAAAGCTCTCCAGCCAGCTTTTAAACATAACTCTTTTAAAGATGAAAATTTGTAGCCATCATCTTGAAAAGTCAGCACCAAGGAGAGAGCTCAGCTTTGATTTTCTCTTTTCTTCATTTTCTCACTCTTTCTTTTTTTTATTATAATAAAAAGGAAAAAAAAAACTAGAAGATCAAGTTCAGGAATCTGAAACAATATTATGTAGAGTGGAGAATGGCACATTAACTCATCCTCCTGGCATGTATACTTACAGTGAGCAAGGTGTTTATTGAGTGAACAGCAGGAAAAATGGAGATTTATCCTCTCAAAGTAGAGTCTTGGATTTTTTGACCATTATTCAAACAGACTATTCAAATAGGCTTTACAGCAATAAAACAGACTTCTCAGAGGAAATGGTCTATGTCATGAAAAACTCACGGTCAAAACTATTTTCTACAACCAAGTTTTCATTACTGTGTTAGTATTATTTTATAAATGTGTTACATTACATTTATACGTCTAGAAATTATGTGATTCCACAAATGATCTTGTTTTATATAACATTGTACTGATTGCATCAAGTCCAGAATACTGCACAGCACCATCAGTTTGGAAATTACTTAGATTTCAAATCCAAGACCACTAACAAAAGCCACAACAACTACAAGGAAAAACTAGAGAGAAGAAGAATCCTATTGTGCAGGTTGTGATCATTGTAATAACTGGACATATTCTTCACTGATTAATCCATCAGCACATATATTGTGAACAGGCATTAGAAATGAACAATAGACTGAACTAAGTAGAAAGATGAGATCTAGGAAACTATACAGAGCTTTCAATGAATCCAAATTTCTCTTAGCACAAAGAGCCAACTTTTAAAATACAAACTTTCTTCCAGTAATTTCATATGGCTAGAACACCACCAATATGGAACCACTATCCCCAAGGAGTCAAAGTAGTAGGTGACATGAAGTAATAGGGGGAAATATTGTTGTCATAAGTAGCCAGCACATTTCTAGTAATATCTTGCATGAAATAAATCAGGCGTGGGGAAAACAACAGCCAGCTTGTGACATCTCAGCCCAGTTTGTGAGAGCCCAGGTCTTTTAACTTCATATTTAAGTCAGGAATTGCTTTTAGGCGGAATTGCTTAGTGGAAATCAGCACTCCTCCCAGATGAGCTGAGATCAGGATTTCGGGTCACGGTAGCACAATTTGTAGAATCCCTGCACCTTGCAGAATTCTAGCATTCCCCTTGGGGGCCAGATTTATACACAGGATTAGATGACTATCTATATAATATCTTTTGAAGATTACTGACTATTCAGTACCTTTAAGATGTCTTTAATACAGACTCTTCATAATAGTTCCTCCATTCAGGATTAATTTCTTGTGTTTTAAAGATCTTCGAGGGTTTTGGTGTCATTCTTTGTAGAGGGCTAGAACTGAGCAGTTGGATAATCGAGCATGTGTGGCTAATTGCCAATTGGACAATCCTCTATTGAACATGTTTGGAGGATGATCTTCCCCAACTATTCTGTGCTGGATCGATTGGTGGGTGTGGACAAAGAAGGGGAAGTGACATGAGTGGGTGGAGTAGGAGGAAGAAATTGATTCATTCTCCTGGTGGTAGAGAGAGAGGAAGGAGGTGTAGAGATTGCTAGATCTAATCCCCTGGCCGCCACCACAAAAGACCAAAAATAAAGTCTTAATTATCCTGACTCCGGCTAATTCTAAGAGATCCAGGGTCCTAACAATTCTTAAAATACAAATGTCTGTAGAATTGGGCAAGAATGATAATTCTTAGCCTACTCAAAACCTTGACAGATTTGGATCCTAGAATGTTAGTGTTGGAAAGTATTTTGGAAGAGTAGGTTAAAGTCCCACCTTTGATGCTTACTGCCTTGTGACCTTGGGGAAGACAGTGAATATTCCTGTATTCTCATTTCCATATCCAAGTGAGAAGTTTGGCTAAATTTTAGGTTCAATTCCTGCTCTAAGTTTATATCCTGAGATCCTTCAATGAAAGGAAGAAAAAAAGAAGAGGGAATGTGACTGTTTGGCCTTTGATGTAGCTTCTATGTCTACATCTAAACTCTAATGTGTGTGAAGATCATCTCATTAGATAAACAACAATAGTTAAAGGATGTCTAATATTAGTAATAAAATAGCACATCAATGCAATTATTACCAATGTATTACATGTTACTTTTTAAATATATGTAGACATTCATATGATTAATAAAATATACAAAGAAAGGACTATTGGATCCATACTGCTTCCAAAGATAGCATTCAGGAAATGCGTAATCATAAAATGAAGTGGATTGGTTACATAGTAAGATTGAGGGAAAATAAGTAGTTACAGTGATGCACTGGAACCCACAAAATATTAAACTCCAAAAGCAAGTCCTCTAACACTTGCTAAAAATGCAAAAAAAAATAATATAGCCAAATTTTGACTTCCTGTATAGTATTTACAGAACTTAAACGAGAGATATGGAAAATGGTAAAATATGAAGAATTAAAATTGGGAATCATTCAAAAGGTACAGGTACATTGTAGGGATGAGAAGCTACAGTATATTACATATGGGAAATTACAAAGGAGACTTATAAAGGATTACATCAAAGAAGTTTATGATTAAAAGAGAAGATAAAATAGTCATGTGGAAAAAATATGAAATTTCTAATAGACAATGTGGCACAAGTATCCTTAATTTGTCAAGAAAAAAACAACAAAGACATTCTCCCCCTTCCTTCACATGTGGGGAGAAGCAGTGGAATATGTATGGAGAAACACAGATAAGAATCACTCAAAATGGGCAGGCATACATGGGCAGCAAGATGCACCATTGGAAGGAGCTTGTAAATCTTTCCAAGAACAGGAATGCATGAAAGAATGAAAGAAAAAGCATTTATTAAGTATTAATTATACTTAACTATAAGTCAAGCACTGTGCCAAGGGCTAGAAATGCAAGACAATAAAAGTTAGATAGTTCTTGCTCTCAACAAACTTATTTCTAATAGGGGAAGACAAAATATATAGAGGGGTGATGCCCAGGGAAAATTGTTCGGGTCTGAGAATGATCCAACCAGGGTTTTTTAGAATACAGTTCTTAAATCATCTTAGACCAGGCAACAGTATATTCAATGCATAGTAAGTCTTGATTCAAAACTCTAAAATCAATTTCATCTTGAAATGTTTATATTTCAGATCTAAATAAATAAAGAGATGCTAATTGCTTATGGTTAGACTTTTTAAATATAATGAAAATTACTATATTACCAAAACTTAATTATTCATTCAATGTTATACTAATCAAACAACCAACGGGTTACTTTAGAAAGCTGGGACAAAATAGTAACAAAATTTATTTTCAAGCGATATTAAGAAAAATAAACTTGAAGTGAAGTTACCTTAGAAGTGTCCAATCTCCAACCATATGATAAAGCAGAAATCATCAATATTATTTAGTATTAATTTAGCAATAGAAGTAGATTGTGGCATAATTAGGTATACAGTATGTAGAAGTAAACAAGCAATGTAGTCTAGTGTCTGATAACTTAAGATTTATGTGTTAGGACATTAGGATAGCTCATACTTTAACAAAAATTTCTGGGAAAGCATTCTGGTAGAAACTAAGTATAGACTAATATTTTTACACTATATGATAAGTTATGCTCCAAATGAGTATGTTATTTAGGCATAAAATGTAATATCATAAACAAATTAAAGATAAAAAGAAGAAATGTCAAATTTGTGGAAAGAAGAGCTCACGACTAAACAAAAAAAAGAGCAAAATCACAGAAGGCAAAATGGACTATTTTGATTGCTTAAATAACAATTTAAAAAGATTTTCCTACAAATAAAACCAATTCAGTGTAGCCTAGTGCCTGACTTGCTAATTGTTGTTGGCTTGACAAGCAAATACATTTAAAATAATATTTCTCTAAGAAATGTCACATTTTATATGTGTGTATTATTTATATATAAACATGTTTGCCTATACATGTATGCATATATTAAATATTCATATTTATAAGAAAAATCATACTCCAATTGATAAATGATCAAAAGATATAAAGAGGTAATTATGAGAGGAACAAATCCAAGCTATCCATAGCTATATGAAAAAGGTATTATGAATCAATAACTAGAGAAATGAAAATCAAAACAACTTAGAGATTCTATCTCATACCCATTAGATGGGCAAAATTGGCCAAAATAAAAGGAAAACGATAAATGCCAGATGGAGTTGTGAGAAAACAGGGCCTCTGATACACTATTAGTGGAGTCATGAATTACATTTATTCAAGCCTTTCAGAAAAGATTTGGAACTACACTCAATAAATTATTAAATTACGCATACCCTTTGACCAGTAATAATACTGCTATTAGACTTATGCACCAGGAGATCAAAGAAAGAACAAAAAGATACATAAATACATATAATAGCTCTTTATGATGAAAAGAACTGGAAACTAAGACAGTGCCATCAAATGAAAAATGCCCAAGCAAGTTCTCATAAATAAATAGAATAGAATATTGCTAAATCAGGGACAATTTCAGGTAAACTCAAGAAGAGTTATATGAACTGATGCAAAGTGAAATGAGCAGAGCCAGGGGAATAACTTATGTAGTAAATAACTATAAAGAAAAATATTTTTGAATGACTTAAGAACTCTGGTCAATGCAACAATGGAGTGGGGAGGAGAGGAAAGGATTTGCCAAGAAAATGTCACCATAGTTCATTCTGTGGTTGAACCCTGAGCTCAGTACTGCATTAATGTTCTAATGTCCTTGTAGAGGAGAGGGAAGACATCACTACTCGGCTTCCTCAACAAATAAGTGAAGATAACTGCATAGGTATCTTCCAGTTCATAAATTCTGTGGCTCTCTGAATCAGCTTGATTTTCTGTATTGCCAACTTTCAGGTTACTTTTTACATGCTTGCTTTTATTCCCCAGAGTCCTAATGAGAAGGGAAGTATTTCTTCTCCGCCTAGGCTTTGCAAATGGAGAAGGCTGGGCAGGAAACAGTTCCATTTTATGTTTTCTAAATTCTAGTGACAACCACCACATTTTTCATGGCCCAGAGGTATCACACTAGAAGCACCTTGATGTATGTGAAAATGAATAAATAACAGAATTAATAACATTTACTTTATTTGTGATTTAAAGATTTCAATTATTTAGGCAATAAATAACACTGGACATAAATAATCCTTGCCTGCAAAGGGCATGTATTTGTTAATTGCATCTCATTATGACAATCATTTACAAAACATTCGCCATTTCCAGTCCCTTGCCTTCAAGATAAAAGAATATCTCAAAGAACTTGCAGATGACAGACCTGTTCATTTGTGCCATGGATACATATATCTTTGTGGGGCAAGACTGAAAGGTTCCTTTCCCATTTGAAATGTGTCCTTTTCACAGTGATCAATTTTTGTCTCTTAATCATATGACTGAGCATGTTTTATCTTTTAATTTATTTCAACTGCTTGAAATGAACCAGCTGCATAATGGAAAGTCAGCTCAATTTCACCGAAATCCTTATCTTTATTAAATCACTCGTATTATTACACTATATCAACAACTTAATAAATACCTCCAAATACTTATCTGAGCATAGTCAGTTACAGCTATTGAATCAGACAATTTGCTCTTAATTTTCTGAAAAAGATAAAACTATCCTATATCAATTGGGTCACTGGGGAAATTAACTTCTTCACTATCAAATCTGTTTCCACATCCCTAGCCCCCCGGAATTCTTGTAGTTCCTTTGATCCTTTCTTTTCTATAAACACCCAATGGAACTGCTCAGGGACCTTTATACTAATTTCACTTTACACATATGAATACAGGGAGAAAGACAGGCTCTTCCCTCCTCCCCTTCCAATGACTTTCAGTTGGCCTTCGCCATTTCCCAGAACATCATCTATGCATTGTTTTATTTTCACTCTGTCTATGGTTGTCATAGTGGTCCTGGAAAAACAAATGACAGATGTCCAGAGCTTAAGTGAAAGGAGGGAAGTGAAGAGGGAGTTTGGAATCCTAGAATGATTCTCAACCTTTCCTTTATTTTAATTGGAAAGATCCAAGAGAAATCTTTGGAGAAAGTAACTTTGTGTTTCCTGTTTTCTCTTTCTGGTTATCTTCTCACTCCAATCACCATCCTTACTCCTCTCTCACTCCACTATAACCTTAGACTCCACCCCTGCCTCTTATGGGTGAGAGTACGTGATTAATAAATGCTTTAACGTCTAGCTGTAGCACATTGGAGAAGGAAGGGGAGGGGAAGACTAATTTTAGAAGCTAAGGACCTGAGTTTAAAGTATTCTTTATATCCTCAACTCTTAGCACAACGTATTGACTGACTGACTTTAGGATTTAAGACAGAGACAAGGAATTTTGTAAATCATCTTGTCAAACTCACCCATTTTATAGAAGAGGAAATTGAAGTGCAAAGTATTTAACTGTCTTGACTACATTCCCAGGAGCAGCAAACGGGAAAAAAAATGAACCCAAGTGATCTGATCATCAATCTTGTGATCATTCTTGCTACTATAATAGAGCTTTCAAAAATCTATTAACTTACTCCTGGGTTTCCATGTAAGGCTAGCTTCAGAAGAGCTAGAATAGGAGAATCTTTGTAGTCCCCTAATCCCAATTCTTACTGGAATGAGTAAAATGGGTTGAGAGTTGGGAGGAATCTCAGAGGCTGTCTAATCAAATCTCATCATATGGGGAAACTGAATCCCCTAAATGATTTGGGACTTGCCCGAAATCACATAAGTAGAAAATGGCAGAGCCAGTATTCCAATCCAGTAGTCCCTCATTGAAATAATTCTCTTTTATGTTGAGGTTAGCCCCAGTTTTCTCTCAGAATATTGAGCTCTACATTATTCCTTCCACACTTGTATTCACTCTTCAGTTAAAAAAAAAAGGCTAAATCTCAAATTAACATATCTATTTACTTATATGCATACTGTATTTCCAAGTGAAGTGTAGCATCTTTGAAAGCCAGGACACATTTTCATTTTTTCTGTGTAATCCCCTTGTCTTGTACCATGGTTTGAGAAGAGTGACCACTCTTGGCTAGGTGGGACTGGCTGCTCATCTCACTGTAAAGGAGGAGTCATCTCTATATAAGCTCTTATAGGCTCAGTAATTAAGACCCAAGAACAAGAACCCAGTGCTCTGATGTAGGAAGCTGGTTTCTCCAAGCCACAGCTTTATAGCTTCTGGCTCATCTGAGCTCCTCAGATTGGTCACCCTGGCCACCTTCTTCAAATTGGAACTTTCTGATGAGGTCAGTTCCCCCAGGGACTATGAGCAAACAAAGACCCTTATTCCTTTTAAAAAAGCATTGCATGTTGACACAGTAAGGGATATCTATACAAGTTAAACAGTTTTTTTTTTAAAAAGCTTTCTTCCTTATTACATAAGAACAAGACGGGTTTTTTTCTCCTTATGAAAAATCTAACAATTTTAATGAATAAAGAAGCAAAAAGGGGGATTTTATATGAAACCACATTTTTTTATTTTTTGCAATTTCTAATTAGTTTATAATTTGTAATTAAATGAGAGGTAGCCTCGTGCAAACTGAGTCAACTTCAGAGTCAAGAAGCTTGGGGTTCAAATGTCTCTCTGCCACATAAGAATTATGGGCATTTTCATTTTTTCTGTGTAATCCCCTTGTCTTGTACCATGGTTTGAGAAGAGTGACCACTCTTGGCTAGGTGGGACTGGCTGCTCATCTCACTGTAAAGGAGGAGTCATCTCTATATAAGCTCTTATAGGCTCAGTAATTAAGAACAAGAACCCAGTGCTCTGATGTAGGAAGCTGGTTTCTCCAAGCCACAGCTTTATAGCTTCTGGCTCATCTGAGCTCCTCAGATTGGTCACCCTGGCCACCTTCTTCAAATTGGAACTTTCTGATGAGGTCAGTTCCCCCAGGGACTATGAGCAAACAAAGACCCTTATTCCTTTTAAAAAAGCATTGCATGTTGACACAGTAAGGGATATCTGTACAAGTTAAACAGTTTTTTTTTAAAAAAGCTTTCTTCCTTATTACATAAGAACAAGACGGTTTTTTTTCTCCTTATGAAAAATCTAACAATTTTAATGAATAAAGAAGCAAAAAGGGGGATTTTATATGAAACCACATTTTTTTATTTTTTGCAATTTCTAATTAGTTTATAATTTGTAATTAAATGAGAGGTAGCCTCGTGCAAACTGAGTCAACTTCAGAGTCAAGAAGCTTGGGGTTCAAATGTCTCTCTGCCACATAAGAATTATGGGATTCTAGACAAGTGAAATAATCTTTTAGTTCACTAAGCATTCTTCTAACCCTCGAAATTTCAGAGAAAATACTGGTGTGCATCAGGGGAGAAAACTCCTCACCAGGAGCAGCTCCTGAACTCCAAGAAATAGAAATCTTATTATGTATGTATATACACATATATAGACACATATGCACATGTGTACATCTATATCTATACTAACATGTGTACATAAAGATACAGTTCAGGTTAGATTACATGCATTGCATAGTTTGTATATAAATGTATACACACTGTAAATATATATGTAGGAAGACATGTTTATGTGTATACATGCACATACATCCATATAAGTCTCTTTCTTAAAGCAGAATGAAAGCTGCCTCTCTCCTCCAAAGCTTTCTTATCATTTCCATCCTTCCTAAAAATAAATCACATTTTGGAGTCGTGATTTCCCCCTCCAACTTAGAATCATGTCTAATTCACCATTGAAAAATGCCATAGGCTTGAATCCTGAATAGAGATAGAGATAGAGATAGAGATAGAGATAGAGATAGAGATAGAGATAGAGATAGAGATAGAGATAGAGATAGAGATAGAGATAGAGATAGAGATAGAGATAGAGATAGAGATATATGTATATGTATATATATGTGTGTATGTATATATATAATCTATGCATATAGATTATATATGTATATATAATCTATACATATAGATTATATATGTATATATAATCCATGCATATAGATTATATATATCTATATATAACTTATATGCATAGATTATATATCCATATATATATAATAGTTAACATTTCTATGTGGAGCAACTAGGGGACATAGTGGATAAAACACCAAACCTGGACTCAGCAAGACTCATCTTCCTGAGTTCACATCTAGCCTCAGACACTTACTAACATTGAGCAAGTCAGTGGATAGAATGCTAAGTTTGGAGTCTGGAAGACCTGAGTTTCCCTGGCTTCAGATACTTACCAGTTGGGTGACCCTGGGAAAATCACTTCACCGTTTGTGCCTCAGTTTCCTCATATGTAAAATGAACTAGAGAAGGAAATGTCAAACTACTCCAGTATCTTTGCCAAGAAAATCCCAAATGGAGTCCCTGAGAGTTGGATGTGATTGAACAGCGCCAAACATTTATATGCAGTGCTTTAAGGTTAGCAGAGCACTTTATAAATATTTCTTATTTGATTCTCACAACAAGTTTAGGAAATGGGTCCTATTTTAGGCCCTTTTTTGATTTAAGGAAACTGAGGCAAATTAAAAATGAAGCAATTTGGCCACAGTCATACTGTCTGTAAATGTCTGAGTCTGGATTTGAACTCAGATCCTCCAAGTCTAACACTCTTAATGCAGCCCCTAGGTATCTTTATGTAATACTCAAATGCAAACATCTTTATCTCCATATATTTCTACACCTACCCATATCATATGTGTGAGTATCATCTTAAGCAAGTAATACTAAAATGTTTGTTAATGTCCCCTTTTGAACTTCTTGCCATTTTGCTGTGGTTATTTGAATATTTTTCGATGCGGCTCTCTTCCTTTTATTCAGTATCTCTATCACTACCCACTAATGCACCTCCTTCCCCACAGAAACCATTCCTTGTAATGGACAGTGACTAGAAATGCATGTCCTACTCAGTACCACCAATCTCCCACCTCTGTGAGGTGGGACCCTTCTTCATCATCAGTGCTCTGGAGTCAATACTAGATAGTGCCAAGTTATCTAGTCCACTTATCTAATTGTATTGCCCTTGGGGCTGTCTTTCATGCCATTCCATGCCCATGATTCAGAAATGGATCATAATTAAAAAAGAGAGTTCACATAGGCACAACACTTCTGTGTTTGCCAACGATCTCAATTCACTCTCACAGTAACCATGTGCTTTTTTAGAGATGATGCAGCTGAGGTTTAGATTCATAAAATGATTGGCCCAGTTAGTGTCTGGGGTTAAACTTAGAATTAAGGCCAGATCTTCCTGACTTCCTGTGGAGCCCTGCCATCAGTCCATTCTTTCCATCACTGGTTAGCCTGGATGATAGTGAACTTGTAGGCAACTTGTGAAAAGGAGTGCAGAAGGCCCATTTCTTCTCCTTTGGTTGCCTTGGTTTGGTTTTGTTATTTAGCATTAATGGCTTTTTCAAACTGTTCACAAGATCAAAAACAACAGCACAAAGGACTGCTTTAACTAGACACTTTTCTTCCACAAAGCAGCAGAACCAAAGAAAAGCAAGCTTTATATACCCACATGTGTACATGCAATAATCAAACTGGAATTATGAGCTAATATTGAGAGATTACTTTGACATTTTGCTTTTAAATTCTTTTCACCCCATTTCCTGTTTTGCAATTTCAAAATTTAAGCTATTAGCACTATCAGCTTCTCAATAAAAGGGTTCTTTTTTTTGTCACATGTTGCTTACTTAGTGGCAAATAATAAGAATGAAATTTATCTGCAGGAAAGCTATAAAAAACATGTAATAATTTTTTTCTCTCCTCAAGCAAGTACTCCCTCCAAAGCGTTTTTGCCTTCTGAAGTGCATGCAAATGCTTTGCTGAGGGTTCAAACCCAGTATTTCTCCCACTAAGCTGCTTCTTTGTCATGGAAACTGCAGATGGTGTCAGGAGATAGAATTGGGATATGGCAGGAATCTGAGAATAAATCCATGAGAAATCATAGTGTAATACATAATGGCTTTAGGTAACATAAAAATAACTTTTAACTTCCCTTTTCTCAAGTTTAGTCTTCTGTGGGTCATAGAGTTTGAGCTGGAAAGAGACTCGGGATGTATCTAGTTCAAAAGCCTCATTTTTCAGATGAGAAAATTGGGGCTAAAGAGGTGATGTGACTTGAGTGATATCCTAGAGGTGGCGAGGGCGGCATCAGGATTCAAAGTCTTGACTCCAAATCCAGTCTCTTTCCTCCACACCAGGCTGCTTCCTAATTTAAGTTCACCCAAGGGATGGAACTTTTACCCTAGAACAGCTGTGCAGGGAAGTTTTTCCAAGCGTCGAAAAGGGACGCCACCAAGGCGGGCACGAGTGGGCAGGCTTAGACATGGAAACAAAGCATAAGAAAACTCAATGAGCAAACTAAGGCAGATATTTTGTGGCAGAACTGGAATATTCCTACACCCATGTTCAGAGGGGAATTAAGGTCGTCACGCATTTGTCCTGAAGACTTTGTAATGGTATTGCCAGCTGTGAGTACGTATTCTTGGGGGGGAGTTTAATCTGAATAATTCTACACTTTAAAGTGGAGAGCCATGAAGTTACATAACTTGCTCCCCCTTTAAATCTGGGTTTTGTTAAATGTCTTCTTTGGTTTAGGATGCTAATGAAAATGAATGGGGGAAAAATTTATGTCACACAAATTGTTCATTCCATCAAGAGCCATAATGAGCACCAGGTACTTTGGGCTCAAATCCCCATCACCAGCATGAGAAGGGGAAACCTTCCCAGAGGGGCAAGATTGTTGCTCCTTGAATTGAGCCTGTTCTCACCACCATTCCTCATTTCAAAATCCTCTCCTCTTCCATATCACCATTTAGAATAGCTACTGTCATGGCTTTGATGAGGCTTCCCAGGGCTGCTTCCATTCCATTCCCAGAGAAAATGGGAATTACATTCTGGACTCAGAATGGGCTGCCTCCTCTCACTTGGACCTGTAACTCTCCACTTCTGCTCAATGGTGTTGCCCCGAGCATGAGCATTCTTAGATTTGACTTTAGTTCTCTGTCTGCTGACATCTGTGTGCCAGCAATGGGAGAAGATAAAAAATTTTATTTTTAAGAGAAGTGTATTTTCATACTTACCAAGATTTTAGTGAATCCATGACCTTGATAATGTGATTAACTTCAGTGCTGAGCCCGTGACTCATCCTGCCTTCCCATTCTGGGCAACCCTTGGAGATATGAGATTTAACCCATCAAACAAAGGGTTTTCTTTTAATCCAAATGATATACACTCAATTCTGACTATGTCATTGACAGCCAATTGGAAGAAGACTCAAGAAGACCTTACCACTATTTTGCTAATGGTTGTAAAAGACCATTGATCCAATTTATTGGTTATAACTAATAAAGTGATCATGCTTAGACCATTATCTCTCAATTTAGTGGAACAATAACTTACACAAAGAAAAAACAAAAATCGTTTCTGCCTTCAGGAATTTTATATTTAGGTATAGAAGGAAGCATGTGTATATACAATATTAATTCGGAGAAGACCTAAGATAATATTAGGGAGATGGCATGAAGTGCAAAGAGGTCCAGGAAAGACCTTCTATAGAAGGGTGGATTTGGGTCAAGATTTGAAGGAGAACAGGGGTTCTGAGAAGCAGAGGTGAAGAAGTGCTTTCCAGGAATAGAGAACGACTAGTGTAAAGACGCAAAGATGGATGAGAGAATGTCATTAAGAAACAGTGAGTAGACCAATATGACACTTCAGAGTGTGTAAAGGGAGGAATATGTAAAGAGACAGACATGAAAAAAGTTCAAAGTTTACTAAGAGATTTAATTTTTTCCCCCTGAGGCTGGGATTAAGTGACTTGCCCAGGGTCACACAGCTAGGAAGTGTTAAGTGTCTGAGACCAGATTTGAACTCAGGTCCTCCTGAATTCAAGGCTGGTGCCCTATCCACTGCGCCAACTAGCTGCCCCTACAAAGAGATTTAAATGCAAAATTGAGGACTTTACATTTGATTCTGGAAGTGGGGACCCACTGGAATTGATTATTGAGCCAAGTGGTGAAATGGTCATGAATATTTTTGTAGACAGTCTTTGAGAGTTGTATTTGAAAATCTCATCACTCCCAGACCAACCTCATGATGAAGAGCTCTACCCTTGAAGAGATTAAACTTTCAGAAATGTTTAGCCACGTTTGGGGAGACCTATCCAAGTTGACACTACACTGGCATAGAGTTCAGAGCCAAGATTCACCTCTAGGCGATGTCAAAGGAATGGATATAAGAAATAAGTGGAGGGAAAATAATAAATATAAGCCTCTTTGGACCTTGGTTTCCTGATGTTTAGATGAAGAAGTAGATTACTAGTTCAGCCCCAAGGCTCCCTTTCATTCTAAACTTCTATGATTTTGTTATCTATGACTTTAAACTTGCTCAACTAGCTATTTTTATTTTACTATCTCCAAAGTTATAATCTTGCCCTCTTGCCCCTCCCTAACGTTGAAATTTGGCATTGAAAAATACAATTTTCAAATTTATGATTGTTTCAAAGTAATAATGTAAAGATAGATTACCTAATGCTATAGCTTCTTGAGGTCCAGTCATCTCTAAGTTATCCTTCCAGACTGTGCTCTCAACTCACTCTCCCAGCCTAGACTCTCCTTCCAGACCACCGTCTAAACTCACTCTCCCAGCCTAGACTCTCTTTCCAGACCACCATCTAAACTCAATCTCCCAGTCAGACTGACTCTCCAGGCTCAATGCTGCCTCTTTTATCCTCCCAGAGAATGGGCCTGTGAGAACTCAACAGGGTCTGTGAGAACTCCCACAGCCAATGAACTTGCTCCTTTTAAAAGTGTAAACTCCTCTAAATATGTAAATTCCTCTTCAGAAGTCCAAAGGTGTAAACTCCCTTTAAAGGCCTGAACCAAAGGTGTGAATTCTAAGCTAGAGAATTACCCAGACAACCTGAGTTCTCACTTTGTAATCCTAACAATAGCTAACCCTAAATTTTCCTCTCCTAGGATTCCAAGTTTTAGTGCTATAAATATTTCTTTTAACTTATTTATTTCTGCTATACACCAATAACAACATCATAATAATAATCCTCAGTGATTGTGAGCTACATATAACTGAGATTATCTGGGTAAGGGCTATGAAGTAGGCTAAAATACATCCACTCAGTCACAATGAGTTCTCTTGACTGGTTGCTCCCCTATTTAACTACAAAGAGAGGAAGAGATGCTCACCTCAATAAGGGAGATACCTGCTTCCAAAATAGAGAAAATCAACATTTTCTATAAATAAAACATTTCAAATGCTTCTGGGGGACATTTCTATTTAAAAGGGAGGGCATTGAATGATATAAAAAAGCATGGAAAGACTTCTAGAAACTGATGCAAAGTGAAATCAACAGAATGAAGGAAATAATGTTCACAATGACTACAATAATGGAAATGGAAAGAACTACTTTAGCAACAAATCTCTGAAAATCTTATATGAACTGATGCAGAGTACAGTGAAGAGAACCAAGAGACCAACTTATGTAATGATAATACAGTAAAGAAATCACCGCTTTGAAAGACAACATATCTCTGAGCAATGAAATGAACAACTACTAGCATTCTAACAGACCGATGATGAAGGCTACTATCTATCTCCTGATGGAGAGCAAGGTGCACATTGCAATACACTTTTGAACACTACTGATAGGAGAATTTGTTTTGTTTGCCTGTGCACATTTGTTTAGAAAGGTTTAATTTTTTTCTCATTTATGAGAGAAGGCTATGAATGGGGGTCCTAAAAAAAGAAAACAGCCCATATGAACTCTGAAAGATGTTCTCTTAATTTCCAATCATACTCATGATTTGCATCTCATGAGTGTCTCTATATCTTCCCCTCATGCTTCTAAGAATAACTCTAGAAAAAACAAAGCTTATCATTTGATGCCATTAGCTCAAGTCCTCACCAATTTACTTCTCCCAAAATTATCATTTGAAAATCATTTTGTTAGTAAATCTTAAGTAGTATTTACCAAAAAAAAAAGTATTTTCCAGAAAACCAGTTTGTATAAAAGATTCCTCCCCTAAAAGTTTGACACAGAAGCCGCAAGTACACTCAGAGACTACAGGAAAATGGGCTCAAGTTTAGATTCCACATATGGCAAAGGGGAAACTCACAGCTCCTGGTGGCTGAAAGTTTCCCCCCCCTTTTTAAAGTGTTCTAGAAGTTCTGCTTAAACATGATGTGTCTCTGTCCAGTATGTCCTTGGCTCACAACGAAGGTAATGCTGTCAATGTGTCCAAATATGCTGATAGGAGGACTGGAAGCCCAACACTCTATAGACATTCCAGAATATCAAAGGTCCTCTTCCACCAAAATAGGATGAAGGAGGAGAACAAAAGACAAATAAAGGGTTCTTTTCATCTCCCCTTCCAACCCAAACCAAACTAAATGGTTTCTTCTCATAGGGGCTATTTCAATAACATCACAATTGCTTTAATTTCTAGAATGCCTTTCTTCTCAACTTGATTAGCAATATACAGATGATCCTGGAATATGGTCAAATAATCTCAATCTATTTAAACATGATTCTTATGAGTATCTTTCTCATTCAAATAAATTTTCTTAGTTTAAGATTTATGCTTGAATTTGATGATTGGGAATTATCAATTTTGTTAAGTAGTTCAATAAATAAATTGTTTTACCTTTACAAAAGAAATGAATATCATTTATGCTTTTTTAATTTGCAAAAAAAAAACAGATATAGACCAAAAGGAATCAATGATAAGAAAGATAGTTTTGAAAATTCCAAGCTGAATTATAGTATATATGTGTGTGTGTGCATAAAACAGTCTCAACATATGAGAATCATGGTTCATGTACCCCCTCGTGTTGTACAATACATATAAAAATACTCATTTTAGCTTAAAGCGAAAAATTCAAAGAATTAAAAACTTTACCAAGAATATATAGATGAAGAGACATGATAGATATCTCGAACTAACTGTTTTGTATACATCTTCAGATGTCCAAAAGTGAACTCATTCACTTTCCTCCTAAGCCCTCATCCCTTCCAAACTTTCCTATTACTGTCAAGGGCACTACTATCTTTCCAGTCACTCAGGGTAGCGTCTAAGGGGTCATGCTCACCTTCTCATTCTTTATTATCACTTCCTTAGGTTCAATCACCTACTGAGTCCTATCATTTCTACCTTCATAGCACTTTCCATATATATCCCCTTCCCACTACTGACACTTCCATCATTCTGATATTGGCTTTCATTAGTCAGGTTTGAACTATTACAATAACCTGTTGATTTGTCTCTTTACCTCAAGTCCCTACCACCACTACCATCATTATATACGCACTCCATTCCCTCCTCTACCATCTCCCTGACATTTTTATTGACTGTCACCTCTATCTGGAACTCCCTCCCTCTTCACCTCTTCCCCCTGGCTCCTCTATCTTCCTTCAAGTCTTAGTTAGAGTCCTAATTTCTGTAAAAAGCCTTTCCCAGTATTCCTTAATTTTATTGACTTCCCTTTGAGATTACTCCCAATTTATCCCCTAGATACCTTTTCTGTACACTGTTTAATATTGCATCCCCCACTGGGCTGTGAATTCTTTGATACCAAAGATCATATGGTTTTTCATTTTTTGGTATCTTTATTGCTTAAACACAGCACCTTGCACATATTTTATAAATATATTTATATAAATATTATATTTATATAAATTTAGATAAATATATTTATATAAATATCATATTTATATAAATATATTTTATAAATGCTCATTGACTTAACAACTCATCTTCTTTCCAGAGATGGGAGACCATGGGTATGGAACATTTCATATAATATCAGACTTTCCCCCAAAATATTGGTTAATGTTAAAGTTGTTTCTCCTCCTTTTAAAAAATTCTTTATATTTAAAAGAATGGCTCTGTGAAGGATGGAGGTGGAGAAAAAACATATAGAGGTAATTGTAAATAATGTAGAAACAAAAGATATTGATATAATGCATTAAAAATAAAGACTATCATTGAAAGAGTGCTTAAGTGATTAGGCATGGCCTTTTGATAACAGAGAGCCCTCTGAGGCTATAACCCGTAGCTCAGGTGGCTACCAGAAGATGAGCTGCTGAGGTTGAATGATTAAGTTTTTTTCTTCAGGCACATCTGGCTGAGAAATCAGAAATAATCAATTATTATGAGCATTTTTTCCTCCTAAGCAGAATTAGCTTTTTATTAATGCATCATCAGGATGAATACATCGAATTATTCTGAGTAAGAGAAATATAGAAAATGGAATGCTGCTAAAACTGAACAGAGTAGTTCTAGTTTTGATTCTCACTGATGTACTGAGTGACCCTGAGTAAGAGGCTTCCCCTGCCTGGCCAATTTTCTTAAGGAAAAGAAGAATTAAAATGATTAATTTAATTTTTAGAATTAGATTTTAAAATTACTTTAGAATTAATTTTTTTAAAAATGTCATCAAAAATTCTTCCCAATTTTATATGACATTTATTTGTTTTATATTTTACCAGAAAATTGGAGAGAGAGAGAGAGAGAGAGAGAGAGAGAGAGAGAGAGAGAGAGAGAGAGAGAGAACATTTCTTTTCCTTTTTAAGAATAAGGCATATAGGACTACTATCAAATTTGCTAGACCTGGTATTTCCTCCTTACATCCAAAGATTGAAAGACAGGATTAAGGATGGGGGTGAAAAACTGGGGAAAATATGCTTCTCTGATAGTTCTAAACCCTAAATATCTAGTTACATGATGACCATAATATTTTAGGACATTGGTTTCCAAACTTTATGTAGCAATGCCTATTTAAAAAAATAACATCCATGGGTCCCTCACACTTTTTACAAAATAGCCTATGAAAATTATCTTCTTACGCTTCCAATTTATTTAAATATTTTGCACTTTCCCAAAGTCAATGGCATTGAGAAATAGAATAATCATAATAGTACTTTTGACTTCCATACAACTATTGTTTAACTTGAAGTTAACACAATTTGTGTATAATGATAGCAAAAGGCACGACTAAAATCATCCGAGCCAGGCCATTGGGTTGTGTTTGCAGATGGAGCCCATTTCAAGTGCCTGACAAGTGCCAATTCAAATTTGGCCTCATTTGGATGGAACAGATTAAATAATCATTACATTACATCTATTGCCAGTTGGAGTGAATTTTACATTAATCTTGTTTCGTTGACTTTTATTTAAACTTTGTTTTCATTGAAAAAAATGATGTAAGGTTTAGACTCAAAAATTAATTTTTTCACACATTGAGTTTCAAATTTCTATGGAAATTCTACCTCAGATGTTCCATAAGCAGTCAATGAAATGGGACTAGAGCTCAGGAAAAAAAAGACTTAGATGGGATAAATTTATCTGAGAATCATCAGTATGGAGCTAATTAGACTCATAAGAGTTAATAAGGTCAATAATAGAAAATGAGAGAAAAAAGCAAGGACAGAGCATTGGTAGATGTCCTTAGTTAGTGAACATGGAATGGATAATCAATCCGCAGAGAAGACTTGAGAGGAATGATCAGATAGATAAGAGGAGAACCAGAAGAAAGTAGTATCTTGAAAACAGAAAAAAAATATACAGGAAGAAAATATGATTAACTACTTAGTAGATAAGTTGGAGAGAAGGACTAAGAAAAGGCCATCAAATTCATCAAGTAAGGGATCACTGGTAACTTTGGATAGAGCAAATTCAGTTGAATGATGAAGTCTATAATCAGATTGCATTTGAGGAATAAAGGAGAGGAAAGGGAATGAAGTCAATAATTGTAGATGGTTTTTCAAAGAGTTTTCCTGAGAAAAGGAAGAGAGGTATGAGACAATTCAACTTAATTGAGATTTAACCACTAACTTTGGCTTTCATATTATGATCAGCAGGATGAATTCAGAAAAGCCTGGGGAGACTTACATGAACTGATGTGTGAGTGAAATGAGTAGAACCAAGAGAATATTATACACAATAACCACAAAACTGTATGATGATCAGTTCTGATGGAGGTGGCTCTTTTCAATAGCGAGATGATTTGTGCCAGTTCCAATGGTCTTATGATGGAGAGAACCAGAGAGAGCACTGTGGGGACTAAGTGTGGATCACAGCACTTTTTGTTGTTATTTGCTCCCATTTTGTTTTCTTTCACTTTTTTCCTTTTTTATGTGATTCTTCTTGTGCAGCATTATTGTGGAAATATTTTTGAAGAAATGCAAATTTTTAATTTACATTGGCTTACCATCTAGGGAAGAGAGGGAGAAAAAAAATGGAATACAAGGTTTTGCAAGGGTGCTGGAAACTAACTATGCATATGTTCTGAAAATAAAAAGCTTTAAAAGTAAAAAAAAAACAAAAACAAAAAACAATTTCCCAAGTTAAAGGAAAAAAAAAAAGAATTGCGCCAGTTAACGTAGTGTGTGGACTGCCATCTGGTATCCACTATTCTTATGACATGGCCACCACTTTCTTCTAGACAGGCTTAATCTAGATAATTTCTTCCATGCAATTTCTAACTCTCTAGTCAGAACTTATAGTGTTCTGTAGCCTCTCTACCTTCTCTGTACATTTTCCACCACCTTTTGAGAAAACAGTTTCAATTGCTTTAGATCACAGTGTTCTATGATTCGCAGTCACGTGACATCACTGGGAGAATATTAGCATTCAAGAAAAAAAGTTTTTAAATCATTAGACATTCTGGAATCATTTATTCAAAGTGCTGGGTAGTTTCCCAAAGGCCATCTTACTCTTCTCATTTAATTCAGAGCATCCTTCCTTTTCCATCTTCAATAACATCCCCACCACTTGTGTACCCATCCATCTACATGTCAGGATCCAGGCTAAGTACATCCTCTGTCCACTTTGTTTTTTGTTATATAGTCAGCGAGGGGGATGTTTTTTGAGTAATTGAGAATCTTATTAAGAATACATTAGAGTGTTCCAAGGCTTGATACAATGACTACAATATCAAACACAAACAAGAATTCCTGGGCCAGAAATTTTTTTAAAAATCAACATGCGAATTACCCTTGCCAGTTAAGCCTCCATTAATCAAATGATGACAAAGTAATCTTTAATATAATTTCCAACTTTCATCACTTTAGCAATGCCTTCATGTTACTCTGCATATTTTCTCTGAAAGCTGTTTGCAGAATTAATATATATTAAATTTTTTTCACTCTTTCTTAATTCAATTCTTAAGCAGAAAATTTTACCATTTCCTACTTCCCAGTACAACTTCGATAATTGTCAGTTTTCTGAATAGAAATATCTTTGCAAGCCCAATAACCTCCTCTCATTCTCCCCTCTGATTCCTGGTGATTCTAATCTCATAAAAAAAGCTCGGTAGGTCCCCACTTTAATAAGTGCCAAATGTAAAACACAGAAGCACTCATTGTTACCGTATTCCTAAATCCCCTTGGCTGAATAGATCCTGATACTAAAAGCATTCTGAAAAGGAAAAGGGAGAGACCCGACCCCATTATTTCCTTATTTTCTTGGCCTTTTCAAAGGAAAGTTCCCTGACCTGCTTCATTAGTAGTTTTCCCAGTCGGGCTTGACGATATTTTCTGGCCTCTGTCCTTGGGTGCTTTCCAAAGGACTTGGAGGCGGACATCACCTTGACTGATATGTGATATGACTATTTAGAACAGCTATGAAATTAACTGATCACCCCTCAGCCTGGCACTTAATGGAATCGAGGCTGGGCACTAGACAACTTCAAGAACTGGGTAATAAACACTAGGACTGGAGCTATCTGAGAACTCCCTAGGGACCAAAACAGCAGTACATCCTGATAACCTCCTGACCAAACAAACAAGTGGTTATTAAGAACCTACTATGTTCAAGACTTTATGAGAGGTCCTGAGAATACAAAAATACCCCTACCCAATAGTCTTTGCCTTCAAGGAGTTTATATTCCACTGGGCCCCATGTTATGTTAAAAAATAAATGAATGAATAATGATGAAAGAATGAGAGCAATACAGAGACAAAGAAACAGATTCAGAGAGAGGTAGACAGAATAGAGACAATGAGAGATACACACAGAGAGGCACGCAGAGAGAAACTGTCAAAAATTGAATTACCAGGAAAGCCTGCTTCAGGAGCCTGCAGATGTCAATAAACTTTTATTAAACATGTACTATGTAGGCAGCACTGTGCTAAACAATGGGGATACAAAGGGAGAGGAATAGTTCTTTCCCTCAAGGAGCTCACAATCTTTTTTTTTTACATTTTTAAATTAATTTTATAATTATAACTTTTTTTTTGACAGTACATATGCATGGGTAATTTTTTACAACATTATCCCTTGCACTCACTTCTATTCCAAATTTTCCCTCCTTCCCTCCACCCTCTCCCCTAGAAGGCTGACAATTCCATACATGTTAAATGTGTTGTAGTATATCCTAGATACAATATATGTGTGCAGAACCGAATTTCTTGTTGCACAGGAAGAATTGGATTCAGAAGGTAAAAATAACCTGGGAAGAAAAACAAAAATGCAAACAGTTCACACTCATTTCCCAGTGTCCTTCTCTGGGTGTAGCTGATTCTGTCCATCCATGGGAACTGAATTAGATCTTCTCTTTGTTGAAGATATCCATTTCCATCAGAATATATCTACATACAGTGTCATTGCTGAAGTGTATAATGATCTCCTGGTTCTGGAGCTCACAATCCCTCCCTCACAAGAGGGAGACACAAAACAAATAAGACATATAGAGGATTAACTTGATAAACTGGAAGATATCAATAGAGGGAAATTATTGAAATTTAGAGGTATCAGGAAAGGCCATGCTGCAAGCTGAAGGAGGCTTAATATTCTACCAACCAGAAGGGAGGAGGAAGGAAGGGTCCAGGCTCCCAAAGACACCTGAATGTTTACGACTTGGACTGGACTATCTCTATCCTTCTGGAGCAAAGTTACAGCCCTCTCTTTTGCCCCTTTCACATTCTTTGCAGGGAAGAACATTTTTTTTTCTTTCTCTTTTTTTATTATCATAGCTTTTTGTTTACAAGGCATATGCATGGGTAACTTTTCAGGGCTGACCCTTGCAAAACCTTCTGTTCCAACTTTTCCCCTCCTTTCCCTTTTTCCCTCCCCCGGATGGCAGATAGATCAATACATGTGAAATATATACATAGCCATACAGGAAGAACATTTTTTAATGTTCATTTTGCCCCTTTTCTTTTCAAATGCTTTATAGTTAATAGCGTAAATGCGTGATAGTTTTCATTTCCCTATCATTTCCCTCCTTATAACAAAGGGAAACAGTTAAGCAAATAGAAACCCACCCATGTCTGAGAACCCATATACCACCCAACATCCATAATCCATCAACCCAATTGAGAAGAATGAAGTTTGACCTTCTGCCTTCTAGGAAGGTATTACCTAGAACAGAGATAGGAGACTTGCATGGCGGGCTGAAATATACAGATCTGAACGTGGTCAGTGGTGGAGTTGGTGGGTTTCATTTCGTTTAGTCATAAAAAAGAATGAATTGGACATTGCATGAATCTAAATTCCGATCTAGTTCAGTGCTGTTTTACGTAAAATTATTATGCTTATTCTCTTGACTCACCTTTTGCCTCTCCCTATATATTTTTCAAATAGTCAGCTCTGTTTGGATTTCCCTCAAGTGAATGAATCACTGCCATATAAGGAGCATATTAGTGAATCTTCCCAATTCCTGTGAGAGAAAGTCTTTCCCATGGGTCTGCCATATAACAGACCATATATTCCTAGAGTGCCTCAAAGTTCAATACACCTTGTTAATCAAGTACTTGAAGATTCATTCTTCCATTTTATAAATAATGAAGCTAAGGATGAATGGAAAAGTCTATGATCCCATAGCTAGTAAGAATCAGAGCTGGAACTTGGATCTAATTTGGATTTTTTTTTCTGAGTCTGGGGTTAAGTGACTTGCCCAGGGTCACACAGCTAGGAAATGTTAAGTGTCTGAGACCAGATTTGAACTCGGGTCCTCCTTAATTCAAAGCTGGTGCTCTATCCACTGCTCCACCTAGCTGCCCCTCTAATTTGGATTTTAACTATGTACATTTCTTGTCATCTCATGATATTAACATTGGACAAAAACAAAAGAGAAACTATCTATACCTGCATTATACTCATCTCAACTAATTTGTATTCTTTAAATAGAATCCCTCTCTAAAGAAGAAGTAGAGAGAAGGGAATAATAATAAATACCAATTCATTATATTTTACTTTATCACACAATTTGTCATTAATGGAATGGATTTAGGGGAAAGGTACGGAAAAAAGGAGGGGGGAAATAAGATGCTAGACAGCATAGGAAGGTCACAGGGGAAGAAAAAAAATTATTCAAGTATCCACTGTGTGCTACTTTGTGCCAAGTGCTAAAATATCTCATTTTATTCTCACAACAATCCTTTGGGTTAAGTGGTATTATGATCCCCATTTCTGAGAAGCAGACAGAGGCTAAATGACTCTTTTAGGGTCATGTAATCAGTAATTGTCTAAGAGTGGAGTTGAATTCAAATATTCCCGGTTCTAGACCCAGATCTCCATCCTGCTGAGTTTGCTTTAGAGTTAGAGCAATTTAGGGGCAATTCTCCTCTGTCCCTTACTGGATATGCAATCTTAAAAAATACTTAACTTCTCTGTGACTCACTTTTCCACTCTTTGAAATAAGGGTATTACATCAAATGAGTAAAGATGATTAGAAAAAAAGAAAAATAACAATTGCTGGAGGGGATATGGAAGGATAGGTACACTAATGCAGTATTGGGAGAGTTGTGAATTAGTGCAGACATTCTAGAAAATGATTTATATCTGGGTCCCAAATACTAACTAGCATTTATATAGCACTTTAAAGTCTGCAAAATAATAGCTAGCACTTACATAGCACTTTCAAGTCCACAAAGTACTTTATAAATAGTAACACATTTCATTCTCAAAACAACCCTGTGAGGTAGATGTTGTTGTTATCTTGATTTTATTTTTTAAAAATGTTCCTAAACTGTGTGTGCCTTATAATCTTGGGTTACCTATAGGCCTATATCTCAAAGAGATCAAAAAAAGAGGGAAGTAATAACATATTTGTAATAGCCCTTTTTTGGTATAGGGAAGAACTGGAAACTAAGAGGGTATCCATCAATTGGGGAATTTAATGGAAATGATAAAAGAAGTGGATTCAGAGAAATCTTAGAAGGCTTTCATGAATCAATACAGAGTGAACTATAAATGCAGGAAAAGTTATACAATAATTTTAACAGAAAAAATTTTGAAAGACTTAAAAAAAACTGAGCAAAAGAATGACCAATCATGACTCCAGAAGATAATTATGAAATATGTTGCCTGTTACCTGGCACAGAGATGGGAGACTTGAGTAGCAGATTGAAATATGCCTATTTGGACTTGATCAATAGGAGATTGGGGGATTTCATTATGTTTAGTCATGAAAAAGGGTTTTGTCCTTTTTTAATTAGAATTTGGGGATTTGGGAAGAAAATACGAGGATGCAAAAAAAGAAAAGAAAAGAAAAGTCATTATAGTATTTTTAAAGCGACAGAAGAGAAGAGAATGATAGAAAAGCAGAACATCTTTGATGCAAGCATGTTGAATTTAAGACTTTTTTTCAAAGTTCTTGCTTAAGGAATAGAGAACCATGACTTCATGTCTGACCCTGATTTTTCATAGTGTGCATAAAAGGTAAATTTCATTTTTGATGATGTTAATAAAGCATTTTTGTTATTGTTTAGTCATTTGAGTCATGTCTGAATATTCATGATCCCATTGGAGGGTTTCTTGGCAAAAATACTGGAGCAGTTTGCCAATTTCTTCTTCAGCTGATCTTACAAAGGAGGAAACTGAGGCAAACAGGGTTAAGTGACTTGCCCAGGATCACATAGGTGGTAAGTATCTAAGACTAGATTTAGACTCAGAAAGATGAATCTTTGTGACTTTAGGTTTAACCCTCCGCCTACTGCCCACATTACTTAGTAAAGAATGGAATAACAAATATAAAGCAACAAAAATGAATAAAGGCAAAAATAAATAAGATGAGGAAGTTTCTCTTGAAGGTCACTTTTAGCTCTGAATCTAAAGCAAACACTCAAAGTCATTCTATAAATATTTGTTAAAGACATACTATATGCCAGGTTCCGTGCTACCTTCTGGGGAAACAAAGAAAGACAAAATAAAGTCCCTGGTCTTTGGAAGCTCACACTTAATTGGGGAAGATAATTTGTAAATAGCTATATACAAACAAGTATATTAGGGCTTAACTAAAGATGATCAGTAAAAAAAAATGTCCCTAGCATTAAGGGGAATCAGGAAAAGCTTCTTCTAAAACATGATCTGTTCTTATTTGTCCTTCGTTCTTGAAGAGAACCATGACGTTAGGGAGGTGAAACCATGACATGCAAGTGAGTTGAAGTGAGGGAGGGCTGATCTAGCTGGGACTTGAACGAAACCAGCAAGACCAGTAGGTAGAAATGAGAGGGAAAAGAAATTGAGAGATAGAGGAAAGCCAGTGAGAGTAGGGAGATGGAGGGTCTGGTTCAAGAATACAAAAGGAGGCCTGCGTTACTAGGTCAGACATCATCAGAGCAAGGTATAAAGAATGGAAAGGCAAAAGGGATGGGGAATGTTAGCAACAGAATTGTAAAGGTTTCCAAACATCTCATCATACATGCTTCTCGGGTCCCCTACAAACAAATCCATGTATTGCACATCATTTCATATTATTTGCCTTTTTCACTCCAATTCCTACCCTGTAATTTAAAAGCCCATATAATTATTCATTTAGGTGTTAATCTCAACACACACCACTATCTAGACCCAACTCACCAAAACAAAAGACATAATTTAGTTAAATACAATTATCATGCTATCAAATTTGTGAAAGTTAGCAATAAAGGTCTGTGCAGATTGGAAATACACAGATTCCCATGAGCCTGAGGAAGTGAGTTTACCGAGCTCCCATCAGACTATAAATTTGGATCTTGGATATGCTTACCACCATTATCTATTCCATTTCTGACAGATTTCTTGCTGAGTGTAACCCAAATTGGATGATTGAAGAGCTGCTTCATGTAGATTTAAAACTTGAAAAAAGTTTGGAGGCCAACTGGTGCCACCCCATCATCTTAAGGAGGGAAAGGTGAGTCACAGAAAGCTTCAATGATTTGCCTATGATCACAACTAATAAGTGTCTGAACTAGGGCTTAAATCAGAACTTTACCCCAAGGTCATTTCCCTATTCCAAGTCATACATATACTCCTTTATGGATAGTATTATGTTGATACCTGCTCTGAAAATTGCATCGCCTTCTCAATGAGATATATAATTGTTCAGATAACATAAACCCAATGATCTATGTAGGAAAACCCAAATGGATGAAAAACTAGACTAGTGGCAGCCAAGTGATATATATGATGGACCAAGCAAGTGGTAGAAATAGGATCTCATCCCAATTTCTCTTCAATAGCCAATTATGTAGATTTTATCCAACACAATCACATTTATCCTTTACCCTTAAAACTTTCCAAATTCCACCAACCAATCCTTTTTTCTGCTGCAAAAGCTTCCTACTTTATCCGCTTCTACCGGGGATGTGGACTCCACAGGACAGTTAGAAATTTAACTGTAGCCAGAATACCCACAGTAATATCTGGGGCTAAAATTGGTAAAATATCAAGTATACAACATATCTGATGTTCCCCAGATCTCCTCATGGTTGTAGATGGGCTCTACATCCAAGATAGAAATTGGTTACTAAAAGCTTTATCAGTTCACTTTCTATTTGGGTGAACAGGATAAATAGTAGAGGATCTTCAAGCATGAGTGGGTTCTAATTTACACTGAGTCCACAGTATCACATGAGGGTTGAGATAAGGGTTCTTGGAAGAAATGTGGAGAGAGACAGAGCTTTTGAAATGGGTGCTATGACTATCCAACACCTGATTCAATTATTCAGAATTGCTATTTGTTTCATTAAATATCTTTTATTTTATATATTTGTGTTACTTATCAGAGTTTGACAAAAAATAAAATATATATGCCAATGGGGGCTCAGAGCTATGTATTTGAATATATGCTTATACCAAGAATCTATTTGTAGCTTCAGAAAGAACATGTCAAAGGAGGGGCTGTGATGCAATTAAGAACATGAAAACTCAGTGACAAAAACATATTTTGTTGGAGGGGAGAGGCATAGGCTGAAATTAAAACAGGCTTCCAATGCATCTCTTAATACAGTATTTGCCACTTTCTTCTAGCTCACAAACATTCAAACCCCCAAAGTTTCAGGTTCTATTTCATACGTACCCTTTGTTCTCTGAAAATCCCCAAGTCCTTTATGAAGTGATGATGAGGTATACCCTGACAGTGAGTAAAAATAAGCTTGATTGAATTATTCCAGGGCAGCGACTTTCATTTTTCATTCTACTTATTTTTCCAATTCCAGTGTACATAGATACTACAAGCACAAATAGATTATTCTTAAATACTGTCAGCGAAGATTTTTAATCTATAATAAACAAAGAAAAGTTTGCATCTCCTGAAAAGTAATGAAACTTGGTCAAGATAAATTAAACATATTAAATTTGCTGCAGGTTTAAATCAATGCAGAGAGTGCTAAATAAAACAAAAAACTACAAGGGAAGAATCCCAAACATTGATCATGGTCCAAATACGCCCCAGCACTGTTAAGAAGTTTACTCCAGTAATATCTGTGGTCATTGAGGAGATCAATGAAACTCATTCTTTCAACAGCATCCAATTATCAGTTTACTGTGGAATATGCCTTCTAATAAATCAGCAAACATTACAGAGCCTTAGACATATCCAACATGTGAGTTAATAATCACACACACACACACACACACACACACACACACACACACACACACACACACAATCTAGGATGTGTTCCTGATAGGCCGAGAAAAAAATGGCTTTGTGATGAAGTGTTTCATTTAAGCTGGATCCATAGATGCAAACCTTTCCAAGTTGTAACTTTCAGTTAGCTAGTTTATGGTTAGCTGTATTAATAGAGTTTGATTAAGCACTTAAGGGAAAGATCGATAGACCTCTGTCATATTTACACAGTAAAAAACTGGCATGTACAGTAAGGGCAAAACAATATAAATTTGGACACTCTATTATTCAGAAAGTTAATAGAGTAATATTTTCTCCAGCTCCTTGGATCATTTACAAAATGTGTTCATTGCCTTTAACTTTGGTATCTGATATAGTGCAAAGTAGCATAATGCCAAATAAATACTATAAACAGTATAAATAAAATATAGTTCCGAATTCTGATTTTTTTTCTTCCCCAAAGAATTTTCACTATGCAAAGAAAGTACTGTTCATGATTAGTTAAGAGGAAAAATTCATAGGCTCAGATTCCAAGTTTGAATGGACCTTTGAGGTCATCTAGCCAGTCTAGTCCTCTTCTGTTTTATAATGGAGGAAGTTGAAGATAAGTGATCCTCATTCAATGACTGGTTCAAGGTTACATAGTTTAATAAGTGGCTAAAATGGGATTAAATGTCACTGCTTTTACTCCAAACCTAACACTTTTCCCTACGTATTGTCATTAATGGATTTTTCTCCTCCCAAGAGGGCTTTAAAGGAGTTTTTAAATTCTGAATGTTCAGTAGATAGAACGCCAGCTCTGAAGTCAGGAGGACCTGAGTTCAAATGTGACCTCAGACATTTAATTCTTCCTAGCTGTGGGGCCCTGGGCAAATCACTTACCCCAACTGCCTCAGCAAAACAAAACAAAATTCTGAATGTGACTTGGATCTAAGCTGTTCCCTGGGATAAATGGAATATTTGGGAGAGTTGGATAAGCTATCATAGTGCCCAACTCAAGCACTAAATCAAGGGGTGTACTAGCAAGTATTTGGGTTGTTTGCTTAGTGTAGACAGTGCGGTGCAAAGTAGAGTTTATTGGAAGATCAATGAAATGGGTCATTATGACACTGAAAAATTCCAAATTTGAAATACAGCTTCTACAAAATAGAAGAGCAACTACTGAAGATCTGAGTGGCTTCACACATTCAGATTGATGTTGGCAAAGTTCAAAAGGGGGATACTGACAAACCAAGCAGCCTTGTTATTCCTTTAATTTATTATTTATGCATTTGAAAGAATTTAAACATTTATTAAGAACTCTGCACCAGGTGCTGGGCTAAATATTGGGGATACAAAGCAATAATGACACAGTTCCTAGCTTCAAGAAACACATGTTCTTTTTTTTTTTAATTAATAATTTTTTATTATATATATTTTTTTATAATATTATCCCTTGTATTCATTTTTCCAAATTATCCCCCCCTCCCTCTATTCCCTCCCCCCAATGACAGGCAATCCCATACATTTTACATGAAGAAACACATGTTCTAAATGTTAGCGAGGGAGACATCATGTACATATATACATACATACAATATATATAAAATACATAGAGAATAAGTACAAGATAACTATGGAAGGAACAATGGTAGCATTTGGAAGTAACTAGAAAAAGCTTTTTTGCAAAAGTTAGTAGTTGAGCTGAGTCTTAAAAAAAGGCAATGCAAAAGTGTGGAGATGAGAAACAGAAGTTTAGGATTGAGAAACAGTAAGTGTAGTTGCATTGTAGGGTTTGTAGAGGGGAAGTAATATGAAAAAATAGAAAAATAGAGGGCAGGTTATAAAAAAAAACAACTACCATATATTATATTTAATAAGATTAATATTTTGTATAGAAGAATTGTACCTTTAACATACTGGATTACTTGCCATCTGGGGGAGAGGGTAGAAAGAAGGGAAGAAAAAAAATCGGAATACAAAGTTTTGAAAGGTGAATGTTGAAAATTATCTATGCATGTTTTTTCAAAACATGAAAGTTTTCATCAAAAAAAAAGAGCACAAAAATAAGCTTAAGATTTTTTTTATATAAATCTCTTGGTCTTTATAAATTAAAAATTTTATTTATCACTAAGTTTAAAAAAAGAACAAAAATTTAATTTTTAAAAATTCATATGAATTGAATGTAAGAGTTATCTTTAGAATAGGATTACTGAGGCTTCATCTCTAGGTGTACTAAAAGCACCTTAATATCTTCTACAGCTTTCAACCTACTTAAGCTTACCATCTTGTTAACAAGAATAATTAATTAAAATGAGAAGAAATAGGATGGCACGATATCTCCCAAAGCTGGCCATAGACTGAGAGAACTTTTTCATGATCCTCTCAACTTGACCTTATTCCAAGCCCAATCATAACTGTATGTCTTCAGGGACTTCTCCCATGGAGACTAATCCATCCAACTGCCTCTTTATTCCCTCATGAAAAGATGTTCTGGGGTCTTCTTTCCTTCAAATTTGCTAGAAATTTGGTCTGGCTAAATGAATTATTTTGTCAGTAGAATGTAACAAGGGAAAATAATTTATCTTTAAGGCATGAAATCCTAGATGCAACCATGGATTCCAGCAAATGTCAATTACAGTGTGAACAAACCTGACTTATTCTCAGATCTATCATTTTATATCACTTAATTCTGGCTCAGCAACTCCAAAGTCTTTAGTTCTATCTTTGTTATCACCCTGTACAAATTCCTCAGTCACACATGACTAAAACCCTGGCTCCAAAAATTACATATGATGAACCAAAACCAAGTAGGCAACATCTATAATCATTGTAAAAACTGGACCCCATGGCCTACTCTATCCCCATCACATAGATAAAGCACTCTGAAAATCATAAAGCATTTCAGGGTACAATTTATATCAAATTGCTTGCTTCTCAAGAAGGGAAGAAGGAAGGAAAGAAGGGGAAAACTTCAGAATTCAAAATTTTCAAAAATGAATGTTAAAAAATTTTGTTTACATGGAATTGATAAAAATAAAATGAAAATGAAATATAAAACAAATAAACATTGAAAAAGCACCAACTATTATACAGATAACAAGACCAGACCCCTTTAACACTTTTTACTAGTCTTCTCCTAGCATCTAGAGACATAGAGTGTTCTGTAAAGTCAATACTTATATGTATAGTGATAATCAATATTTAAAAAAACAAACAAACAGTTTTCATATGTACCCAGGCAATCCAAAGAAAGGATTGTTATAATCATTAAGAATATAGTTCTTGGTATTCTTCCCATCAATTCTCTGATGGAAGTCTTAACAACAACAACAAAAAGAAATCCCTACTAATACCAGCACCTTCCTAGGTAAAGAGATGTAATAGTTTTGTTGTGGTGGTTCTTTTAAATAGTAGGTACTTAGGGAAAGTATTTCCATAGAGCATCACGTGTAGAAAATGTAGAGAAAGGGAGATAATTCCGACTGATGCCATACTATTCTATGATGTTTCCACCAACTCTTTCAATATTCATTCTACAAATTGACCAAATAATGAGATTTGGTGGCGAGTTTAGGAGAAACTTTTGTTTGAATCTTGTCTTAGATGCCTACTAGGTGTGTAAACCCTAACAATGCATTTCATAAGGCAGACAGTGAACATGCTTTGAAGTAAGGAAGTCCTGAGCTCTGACATGTAATAGTAATAATAACTAATATTTTTATAATACTTACTATGTGACAGAAACAGCTGAGTGTCATGTAATTATTATCACATTTGATCCTCATAACAACTTAAGACAGAGGTACTATTTTTATTCTGATTTTACAAATGAGCAACAATGAGAAAACACAGGTCACAATACTGGCTGTGTGACTCTAGACAAGTCACTTAACTTCTGAACACTTGGACAACTTGTCTAAGTTGAGATCCACGAAGTAGGCACTCATTTGCATTGACAGAGGGAAATTGCTCCCCTAGAAACAACCCACATTGATGACTCCAGAGCAAAAAAGAAACAAAGCAATATTGACTGGAACCATTCTGAACCTCCATTTTCTATGTATGTACCCCTGCACAGGATTGTCAATCATGAGATTATCTCACTATCATGAGATAAGTTTTATAAATCTTAAAATGCCAAATGAATGTGACTCATTAAAAAATAAAATTATTGAATATCCACAAAATCACTCTCACTCCTGACAACCAGGAGCCATGTAACCTTAAGTAATGTGTTTAACTCCTCTGGCCCTCAGAAAATTCCCTAGGACTTAACGTTTGCTCCATGAGTTCAACCTGGATTCAGAGAGAGAACATCCCCCTTGAGAACTCTTCTGGGTTAGGAAATCCTGGATCCATATATTCTCATTCCTTTTGTGAACATTATCCTGGGGAGGTGATAGAGGGTCAAAGTTAAGACTTAAACACACTCAGAAGAGCAGTGAAAAAGCTCATTCATTATTAAGCACCCCATGAGGGATTTTCTCACTGTTTCCTCATATAATTAAGGATTCTAGATTAAAAAGGAACCTTAGAAGTCAATCTAACTCTTCATCTTTCAAGCAAACAGAGAAATTATATCATTTGCCTAATAGTACACAGATACTAAGTAACAGAGTTGAATTTGAACTCGGGTCCTCCGCCTTCAAATCCAGCTCTTTCTATTGAACCAGACTGGTTCGTCTAATCCAAGCCTCTTACCTCATCTCACTCTTTTTGGATGAGGGAGCTAAAGCCAGAGTAGTTCGCTATTTGCTCAAGCTGGCACAGGTAGGTAAGTGACCAAATGAGGATTTGAATCCATATCCCATGATCGCAAATCCAGCAATTCTCTTTACTTCAGTATCTCTTGTAGAAAATGTGGCTGCTCCCAAATTCATATTGCTCGACTTCTGCATTCTCAAATCATCACTCAGAGCACCAAATCTGCTCCCTGCTTTGATATTTCTATTTCCCATAAGAATACAGCTGCCTTGCGTTGAAAACATCCTAATTTACCCCCAAGAATATGTTTTACAAGTTTAATTGGAGAGTTTAGTTACAGTTTAGCTCCTGCTTGTGATAAATCAGACTGACAAACACACCAATGAGTAATCATAGAAAGATGGAGGCTGCTTAGTGAAGCACATAATGGCTGGAGTGAACATCGCTCTTGGAAGCTTTGAAAGCACTTTCCATTCATTGCTCCTTGGATCCTAATGAAAATCCAGACTAGTAGCTTCCATAGGTATCATTGCCATCTCTTTACAAATGAAGAAGCTCAGACTCTGAAGTGATTTGGACCTGGTTACGAGGGTGATCGTTGTGGCAGAGCAAGTAGACAAAGCCGGGCTGCATTGTTGTTCATAAAGGGGCAGTCAAGAAGGAAACTTGTGTTGGCTTTATAATGCCAAATGAATGTTACTCATTAAAAAATAAAATTATTGAATATCACTCTCACTCCTGACAACCAGTAGCCATGTAACCTTAAGTAATGTGTTTAACTCCTCTGGCCCTCTTGGGCTCTTGGAAGAAATTTCCACCTGAGCATTTTAGGCCCTTTGCCACATTCTCTGTGGTGTTGACACTTTGGTCCCATCAAACCTCTGGAAATAAAACTTTACTGTGTACGAGCCAGCCCTGAATGGCATCCCCCTTCCTGGCCATTGCACTCCAGCCATCCTGCTCAACCTCAATATTGACTTAACCATTCTGAACCTCCATTTTCTCACCTGTAAAATGACTCTAAGAGTACCCACCCCTGCACAGGCTTGTCATGAACATCAAATGAGATGAATTTTGTAAATCTTAAAATGCCAAATGAATGTTACTGATTGAAAAATAAAATTAGTGAATATCCACAAAATCAATCCAGTAACCGTGTAACCCTAAGAAAGGTGTTCAAATCCCATCAGATCTTCGCTTCATTCTTGGGCTGACTCTAGTCGCCTGACTCTGCTAGATGAATTTTACCTTGCCTGAAAGCAGGCCTCCACATCAGCTTCCAGTGATTTCCAACCCATGCTGCTATGAAGGACCAACCCTTCTTTGTGGCTCCCCTTTTTGTGCTTCCTTCCCTCATTAGCTGGAAGTTTCTCAGAGGTAGCTCCTGCCTTCCCCATCCCTATTGCTGCGCACAATATCTGGCACATAATAAGTGCTTCAAAAGTCCCTGGGTTGTACATTCCTTCGGCCCTCCAATACTATTACTAGACATATATTTCCCAAAGAAGAGAAAGAATTCATATGTACAAAAAAATAATAGCTGCACTCTTTGTTGTATTAACGAATTGTCGACACAGTGGGGACCCTTCAAATGAGAAGTGGCTAAACAAATTATGGTCTAGGAATGCAATATTATTATATTAGAAGAAAGGGCAAAAGGGATGGAATGGTGGTAAAATTTTAGAAGTGGGAATTAGCCCAGGACACCCCCACAACACCAGCCTGGGGTGTTGGGAACAAAGAAGGCCTGGTGTAGACCTGGGGCAGTTGGAGTTAATTCTGCCCCTGGTAGATTGATCTGGAACCAGCTGAGCCCTTTGAGCAAGATGAATATAAAAGGAATTTTTAGGACTTCAGTCCTCAGACCCCAGGGAGTCTCCTTATACGCTGCTTTCAATTTCCTTGTCGAGGGCTTTTTACTAGCTTTTACTTTCCTGGCCTGCTTTTAACATCCTTGGGAACTGCTTTTACCTGAGGTTGTATTAAGGCATTTTTTTAAAAAATGAAATGTATTGTTTATCTGAACCTTCAGGCTCTGAGTGATGCATTATACCAGCTATGGAGCTGCTATCAAAATACCTGGGCAGACTTCTGTGTCCTGAAGTGGAGAGGAGTGGAGTCCTTAGAATAAAGAGCACAATGTAGACAATGATGACAGTAGCATAAAGGAAAACAACTCTGAAAGACTTAAGACTTCAGAGGGGCACAATGACCAGTAGGAGCCCCAGAAGGCTGATGAGGAAGGAAGCCCAGCTTCCCCCATCTTGAAAAGGAGCTGATGGACAGACTCAGGGTGCAGAATGAGACCCAAGTGGTCAGCCACTGCCAGTGTGTGGATTTGTTTTGCTTGACTAATTTTTTAAGTGAAACCTTTATTTGGGGTGAGGGGAAGGGGGGGAGGGATCGTGGTGAAAAATAGTAGGAGTATTTATAGAGAACTTTAAAGTTTGCAAAATTCTTTACATATCTATCTCATTGGATCCTCCCAATAACTCTGGGGGATAGGAATTATTTATCTATAGAATGAGAAAAATTGAAGCTGAGACATTATGTGACTTGTCCAGGATCACACTGCAGGTAGATGCCTAAGGATGGATTGATCTAAAGTTTTCCAATGCCAAGTTAGCACCTGTGCCAACCAATTGCACCATGATATGTTTTATTTTATTTTATTTTATAATTATAAAAATTTTCACAGTATATATGCATGAGTAATTTTTTATAACATTATCCCTTGTATTCATTTTTCCAAATTTTCCCCTCCCTCCCTCTACTCCCTCCCCTAGATGACAGGCAATCCCATACATTTTACATGTGTTACAGTATAACCTAGATACAATATATGTGTGTAAATACCATTTTCTTGTTGCACATTAAGTATTAGATTCCGAAGCTATAAGTAACCTGGGTACATAGACAGTAGTGTAACAATTTACATTCACTTCCCAGTGTTCCTTCTCTGGGTGTAGTTATTTCTGTCCATCATTGATCAACTGGAAGTGAGTTGGATCTTCTTTATGTTGAAGATATCCACTTCCATCAGAATACATCCTCATACAGCATTGAAGTGACAACGATCTTCTGGTTCTGTTCATTTCACTCAGCATCAGTTGATGTAAGTCTCTCCAAGCCTCTCTGTATTCCTCCTGCTGGTCTTTTCTTACAGAGCAATAATATTCCTTAACCTTCATATCCCATAATTTACCCAACCATTCTCCAATGGATGGACAACCATGATATGTTTTTTTTTTAAACACCAAAGAGGTCAGAAGGAAATTCAGAAGTTGTTCATCATTGGCAATTGTTGTTAGTCTTGTTAAATCCAATATTCTTTATCTATCTGTATATAACACAACTTAATTTCATATCTTCCTGGTTTTCTGTTCTACATGGTGGAGAAGGCTTTGAGAAAGACCTTTGTAGTCATCAGGAAGTGTTCAGAGCTTACTCCTGTGAGTTCCTGATACATGGAGTTTCAAGGAGAGAACACCATCTAACTGCAGTGCCCTGGAAGGGCATGGGGCTTATGAGGGAATAGTGATTAGAGGCAGTTAAGAAGATTTGGAGATGAAGTGGGGTTTCTATTGATAGCAATATTTTTCAGTATGCATATTTTGCCCTAAAAATTGCGGTGTGTTGCAGTACAAGGTCACTTTTGTTTTTTGCTGTTTCATCTCCTGCTTTGTGCATAATCCCTGGAATAGGGTAGGCGCTCAATAAATGCTGTTGAATTAATGAATGAACTCATACAAATTCATTTTCCTCCATTGGTAATGGATCCCTGTCTTCTTGGACCCGCAGTAAACTGAATATTGACCATCTTCTGAATATCAGACACCTTTAAGTCCAAGAATATGAAATTTCAGCTCTTGAAGCTAGATAGCATCACCAGGAGATGGGTATTTGTTTAAGGGAAAAGATCTGAGTCATTGCAGGCATTGCCCAATTTCCCAGAGGGCAAAACAAGTCTAATCCTCCCTTTCCCTTTTGTTCCATTCACTTAGAATTGGGAGAAAGTCATAGCTGGGATTTGAACTCAGGTCTTCCTAATGAGAATATTCTCTCCACCAACAAACACTCTGTATGTCAACGTTATTGCCTTTTATTACCACATGTGAATCCAGCCTGCTAGGTCTCTGTATTCCCCTTCCAACATAGAATGGGCATTCATCCCCCCTCCCCTGCAGCTACCCTAAGTCTTGTGCTTTAGTTCTTACAGCAAAAATAGAGGGGAAAGTCATGAACCCACTGCAAAATATCTTTTCATTCCCCTGAAATTGAAATGAAGCTGAGTGAAAAGTATAACTACTTAACGATTTAAAACAAATAAGGTACCCTGCAGGGCCATATTTGACGAGATGCTGGAGTTTTCCATGAGATTCCAACCCAAGGATAATAATTCAGTATAATTCATCTGCTATTTACATAGATTTTTCATATTGACTTTCAAATGCCTTTTACCTTTGATCATCTGTTCATTTTCCCCAGAGCTTGTTTACATAACACACCGAGGCCAATTAGGAAATGATGGAAGGTGACTTTTAAGGAGCCCAACCTCTTACAGTGCAAGAAGTGACAACACTTTTCACAGACAATCAGAATACTCCAGCAGACTTGCAATCTCACCCACGTGGCTACTCCCTGCCCCAAAATGGAGACCGTGTCCCTTCTCTGCTTGGTGAGCCATCCCATGGGTTTACTATGCATCACCTCACACCTTGGCTACTTGCAGGTAGGCGTTTTCCTTGCATTCTCTTGACATGTGACAAATGGATCCTGTTCATCCGGGATCCAGCAGTCCCACAGTGAGATGAATCAGCTAGGGAATTATTTAACAATATTATTTTTGGTGCCATCTCCTGGGCCATTCGTCCTAGGAGTTTAGATGGAAGCTACTTCTACTCACTATGTGCTTCTCCACTCCCCATCTAGTAAGCCTCAATTTCCACCATGTGGAAAAAGCAGTGTTCTATGACCATGAGCCAGCAGAATCAGTGGACTATAAGCTCCCTAAGAATAAAGGGTGCTTAATTTTTGCCTTTGAATTCTCATTACTTAGTACCATGCCTGAAACATAATAGATGCTCAATAAATTCTTGGGCAGCTAGATGTACAGGGAAAAGACTGCTGGGCCTGAAGTCCGAAAGACTCACTTTCATGAGTTCAGATTTGACCTCAGATACTTACTACATGGGTTGCACTAGACGAATCTACTTCATTCATTTGCCTCAGTTTCCTCATTTGTAAAATCATCTGGAGAAGGAAATGGCAAACCACTCCAGGATCTTTCCAAAAACACAAACAAACAAATGTGGTCATGAAGTATTTAAAATGACTGAACAATAACAAGAAGTGCTCTGGACCCAAACTTTTTGAAGCTCGAAGGATTTTAGCCTGGTTCAATTCACCAAGAGCTAGCATGAGCAAACCAAAAGGAAGAAACAGACATTCTCTGTTGATCAATGTGGAGAGAGGGTCCAAGGTCTTTCTCGCTTTCCCTGGAGGCTCACTTCCTCTCCTCCCTGATTCATCTGTAGGGATGAGAGAATGACACTTGGTGCACTTGTAGATCAAATGAGATAATATTTGTAATATTACCATTCAGTGCCTGATATATAGTAAATAGGCCCTTCCTAAAGGCTTATCTCCTTTTGTTCGAGTACCCAGTTCTAAACCACTGCAAGGGAACAGAAATAGTCACACAATCCTTGCTCATAGAGAAGGAAATGGCAAACCACTGCAGTATCTTTGCCAAAAAAAGCCCAAATGGGGTCATGAAGAATCAGATGCAATTGAAAAAAAGATTGAACAAACAACTTATGCTCTGAATTGGATGCGCAGTGTGTCCATTATTCATTCTCATGCACTTCCAGAAGCAGGTTGACCAAGTCCCCCCTTCTCTTCCATGATGGCCACATGCCATGTGGCATCAGACACAAATGTAATCTGAAGAGAAGTTTTCATTGGCCGGTCCTTAATCACAATGATAATAAAAAGGGAAATTTGAATAAAATAAAATTTTAATTAATTTTAAGTAAAATTTAAAAGTGGAGATTGGGGAAGATGATTTTGTTTGAGGGAGAAACTTGAAGTCATTCTAAAACCTTGAGCCCCAGCTAATTCAAGAAGCTCCATCTTATTATTCAATTCTCCACTGAGCTCACTGGCTATGTGTTGAGTTTATTCATTGAGAGATGGACAGATAGCTAAGGCTTGGAGTACTTGACTTTTTTCAGCACTTTGTTACAAATTACCTTACACACATGATCTTACTAGAGTCTCACACAGTCCTTGGAACTAGACTAGTCAGTGGTTATCCCCATTTTATGGCTATGTAAACTGAGGCTTAGAGACATGAGGTGTTTGCCTTGGGCACCCAACTGGGGAAGTGTTAGAGGAGGAATTTGTTCCCTGACTTTTCCTGCTTTGAAGTTCAGCTTGCCCTCCACTCCCATAGTGCCACCTTTCTGAAAATCAAAATGAAATCTTTCTAGAACTAGGAGAGTGCTAAGAGCACCTTCAACCCTCTCTGTATGTGCTTGGTGACAGTCATTGAAATCTATAGAAGAAATGCGAGGGAAGAAGGAAATCAGATTAAACAATTAGTGTCAATTAGCCCCAGCAAAACCATTCCATAAACAATTGGTCTCCAGTGCCTTGCTTAATTATGGGAGACTTTCATGCTTCTTATCAAGCCGGCTTTGATTCATGGTTGACTCTTGGGGCTTCCCAGAGGTATAATTAATAATTGCCTCGCAAATAAACACTTGGTAATTAAGGGCAGTAGGCAACAATGCTATGAGGTTAGGTGTTTTTTTTTTTTTTTAAATAAGCATGCAAGGCCTGGACTAAGAAGCTAAGGATGACCTTGGCATTGGCCATCAGGAGAGAACCATCAGCCAGTTTAAACTGAGGGATGATGGTTGGAGGCAAAAAAAAAAAAAAAACCACAGTTGGAGGATGGGTCTGATTAAAAGCTTTTCCTCCCCCTCCTCATCTCTCCTCTCTCCTCTCCCTGTCAGTCCTCTCCAGCAAAGGAAACAATTCATTTTTATGACTTGTGACAATGTTTGCTTTCACTGGGTACCATTCTCATTTGGTCCTACACCAAGTGAAAATGTATTTTCAAACCCCAAATTAAAATAATCAAACAGTTTACTTCAAGGGTGTGTACAGTGAATCCCTAATCCACAAAAAGGAGCACTTAATTGAAAGGAAAATAGCACTTACATTATACAGGTGTGCTTTGAAAATCCTGGCACATCAGAGTGCCTTCAGTGCCAGACCCCTCCAATACCAGAAACAATAAAGGCAAACAGCTGCAATCACCCCACCAGAAGCTACAGCTTTTATGCAGCAGAGTTGATTGGACCACTTTTTTATACCTCCTTTTTCCTGTACCAGGGTTTGCTTGGCTCCAGGCTTCTCTCCACTCAGAAAGCAGTACGGGGTCGCCGAGTGACCCTTTTTAAACGAGCACCCTAAATCCAAAAAAGGATGGCCTGTGTAGTCAGACATTCAACATCGACCTCTCATTATCTCAACCAATTCTCAGTCCTGGCTATTATGATGGGAAGACCACTCTTGCCAAGAAATTTTCAAATGGTGCTTATTGGCCTACACTCTGCTAAGATGCCTCAGGAAAGGAGAGCAGATAACACGACCAATTTCAATACTAACAGAGCATTAAATGCGGCCATATTTCTCGCCGTATGTATCTCCGGTATATCTCTCTTCCCCCCACCCCCACTCCCGACTTTATGACTAAGAGCATGGCCTCTAGTTTATTGCAAGGCATAAATCTTTGGTGGCTGGAATATCCTAATTTTAAGTGAAAGTGATAAACATGATTACATTGAATTCCCCAGGTTAAATAAAGGGATGAAATATGTAGTAACATCTTCCTAGGACCATGGAGATCCTCCTGTGTCTTGGATGGAGGGACACTGGGATTTTTTCCCATAAGGGTCTGTGAGGATTTTTTTTTCAACCTGAGCAAGATTAGCAAAGTTAGTTTTACAAAATGAGAAGAGTGTCAATGAATGAATGAATGATGCATAAAATGATTGTCAATGAATAAATGAATAGAGGAGGGAGTGTTAAACACACATACTAAGTATTTATGTACTATGCTAAGCACTGGGAATATAAATGAAGATGGTCCCCTCCAGAAACTTACATTCTAATAGGGGAAGATGATCCATGGAAGGATGTAGTGGGGAAGGAGTGTGGGTATTTTCACGTGGAAGGTTGCAATATGGCACCCCCTCAGGGCTTCATCTGATTTGTACTAGCAAGATGGGTCTCCAGAGGGTGGCAAGCTGTAATTATTGCTGTTCATGAGCCCCCATTCAGTGAATTCCCCTCAATGTTAATCAACCAGTTGGCATACATTAACTTTTACAAAAGGATATTTACTGAGAGTGTGGCAAGAGTAGTCGATAGGAAATCATCCTCCAAACCATGAGTTTCACTCTTTATTATGTACACGCCTGCTTCCTGGGTCAAGTGAAAACTCTCAAAGCACAAAAGGAGGAAGACACATCTGTAGAGAACACATAAGGGCAATGGGAGTCTTTTTCTCTCTTTGAAGAATCCATACTGGGACAAAATTGTCCTTTGCTCTGTTGGTTTAGTTCCTTCCCAGATGTGCTGTACAACTAATGGATCCATTTACTTTTGTGCTGTTTTGAAGAGAACATTCAGCTGTTCTGTAGGCTACTCACTGGATTTAGCTGCTCCAAGATAAATTATTTTTATTAAAGCTTTTTATTTGCTTTCTTTTTTATTTTTTTGCTGAGGCAATTGGGGTTAAATGACTTGCCCAGGAAGTGTTGAGTGTCTAAGGTCACATTTGAACTCAGGTCTTCCTGACTCCAGGGCTAGTGCTCTATCCACTACACCAACTAGCTATTCCAAAGCTTTTTGTTTTCAAAACATATGCATGGATAATTTTTCTTTTTCTTTTTTTTTTAATTATAGTATTTATTTACCAGATATATGCATGGATAATTTTTCAGCATTGACAATTGCAAACCTTTTGTTCCAATTTTTCCCCTCCTTCCCCATCCCCCTCTCCCAGATGGCAGGTTAACCAACACATGCTATATATGTTAAAATATAAGTTAAATACAATATGTGTAAATTTGTCCAAATAATTATTTTGCTATTCAAAAAGAATCGGACTTTGAAACAGTGTACAATTAGCCTGGGAAGGAAATCCAAAATGCAGGCGGACAAAAATAGAGGGATTGGGAATTCTATGTAATGGTTCATAGTCATCTCCCAGAGTTCTTTCACTAGGTGTAGCTGGTTCATTTCCTTACTGCTCTATTGGAACTGATTTGGTTCATCTCATCCATCAGAATTGATCATCATACAGTATTGTTGTTGAAGAGTATAATGATCTCTTGGTTCTGCTCATTTCACTCAGAATCAGTCCATGAAAGTCTCTCCAGGCCTTTCTGAAATCCTCCTGCTGATCATTTCTTACAGAACAATAATATTCCATAACATTCTTATACCACAATTTATTCAGCTGTTCTCTAATTGATGGACATCCACTCAGTTTCCAGTTTCTTGACACTATAAAGAGGGCTGCCATAAACATTCTTGCATACACAGGTCTCTTTCCCTTCTTTAAGATCTCTTTGGGATATAAGCCCAGTAGTAGCACCGCTGGGTCAAAGGGTATGTACAGTTTGATAACTTTTTGAGCATAGTTCCAAATTGCTCTCCAGAATGGCTGGATGTATTCCCAATTCCAGCAAGGATAATTTTTCAACACTGATCCTTACATAGCCTTGTGTTCTAAATTTTCCCTTCCTTCCTCCTATCCTCTCCCCTAGATGGCAAGCAATCCAATATATGTTATACATGTTAAAATATATGTTAAATCCAATATATGTAAACATATTTATGCAATTATCTTGGTACACAAGAAAGATTAGATCAAAAAGGAAAGAAAATGAATAAGAAAACAAAATGCAAATGAACAACAACAAAAGGAGTGAGAATATTATGTTGCTATCCACACTCAGTTCCCACAGTCCTCTCTCTGGGTGTAGATGGCTCTTTCATCACAAGATCACTGGAACTGACCTGAATCATCTCATTGTTGAAAAGAGTCACGTTTATCAGAATTGATCATCATATAATCTTGTTGTTGCCCTGCATAATGATCTCCTGGTCCTGCTCATTTCACTCAGCATCACTTTCAGGCTTCTCTGAAATCCTCTTGCTGAACGTTTCTTATAGAACAATAATATTCTATAACATTTATATGCAAGAACTTATTCAGCCTTCTCCAGCTGATGGGCAGCCACTCAGTTTCTAGTTCAAGATCAATTTTGTATTCAGATACTGTCTTAGTATTGGCAAAGAATCAACACATGTTTGGTTTGTATATTTATTTTACATACCTATAATTCTGGGATCACAAGAAAATCTCTTGGGTGAAAAGATGTAAGGAGTGGGAGAAGTTTAAAAAGCCCTCTTCTACTTAAGCCATCCATCAGTCCTTCTGAGTCCTCCATAAAAGACTTCATTATACATGGTAATATCCCCGAATCATCATCATGATGGAAAGTAACTCAAAATTTTTCAAATATTGGAATGACAGCAGGAAGGGAACATCATGAATGCTCTGTGTGCCCCGCCATGCAAGGCAAATATGAACATGTTTCAAGGATTGTGCCCTCATTGACCCTCACATAACACAAAGATTATGACTGGAGCAATAGGGGAACGGATAGGCACTTTCCTGGAGCAATGAGACTATTGATTTAATTATAGTTCCAGTATTGGAAAAGATGGGGTAGAGGACTAGCGAGAGAATGGCAAGGGAATAAAAAGAAACATGGCTAGAGTTGGCTTAGATGTAGTTGGCTGTATGAAGCGCTCAAGAACCAAGAGTGCTATCCTTTTAGATCCAGGGACTAATTATACTGATTGCATTTCTTTTAGAAGGAGACTAGCAGAAAGAAGCTCAGCAGAAGCATGAAGCATGATGTCTGATTCTAGCATTTATCTGATAAAATACAATCCCAGTCTACATCCAAATATGACCATTAATATCGCAGAAATCAGCATCCCATCCAGGTCTACTTTTCAAACTCTTACTCGGACTGGAAAGCTGGATCCCCAGAAGGCATTGAATAATCGACCTGTTCAAGAGTCTAAGAATTAACCTGTAATTTCTAATATTATCTAATTAATATCTAATTACTTAATAGATAATTATATTTAATATTATCACTTCTGAGTCCCCATCTTGTATGTTCCTCATTATTTATCGATGAGTAAAACTCTATGAACATTTTTTAAAGGAGGACTTTCTAAATAGGTTTCGCAAGTGCTGGCGTTATCCACTTCCCCTCCACCCCCATGCTGGGGTAAATTCAATCTCCACACACACACAAAGCCCCTGATAAAGGGTACTTAGATTTAAATTCTGAAGTTAATGCAGTGACTGTATAGAAAATACTTGAGGTAAAGTCTTGTCTCCTAGCTCAAGAAGTTCTTTTTTCTTTTGATGGAGGTTTCTTTTCTTATGAAGTTCCCTTTAAGTCTAGCTCTCTTCTAGTATCTGAGTATCTTTTCTTTCCTATGGATATTATCTAGAATTTCCTTTTGTTACAAGGGATCAGAGTCCCAGAAACTTGCTATCCTTGGGGTCTTTCCATTGCTGTCTTTAGGAAATTTCCTCTGAAATCAGACAGTATCACTTTCACAATCTCCGCTACTGATAAGTTGCAAAGTTTGTTTTTTTTGTGGGGGAGAAATCTCTAATTAAGATTATAACTATAATTAATCCCAATTCTAATGACTCTGATGGATTTCTCAGTCACCTGGATACTCTTCTCTCAAAAAATAAGCTATTTGCCTGAGATCAAGAAAGAATCAAAACAAAAGAAACAATGATACCATGTGTTCTCAAGACCCATGGTAACAGAGTGATAGACCAAGCTGGTTGCTTGGCCCTTCTTCCCACCCAACAGCTCATAGTGGTTCTACCTCATTTGAAGCCAGGAAGAAAAATAAGAAAAAACAATTAGCCAAAATATATGTCCATCCACTTTCATCTCAATAACTCATGAGCTATTGCTCCTCAGCCAAACAAAAGACTCTTCATCATCTTATCATCCCAGTCTTCCAGTCATTCATGGCCAGAAGTATACACTCCAAGCCTCCACAATTTGAATTGAAACCAGGGAGGGATTATCTGTATATGATTGACATACATCACCAAGAAAGGCAAATCTGAGAATGGGCCTTTCTGTATGGGCTCCCATTGGCCAGCTACCTACATCATATATAAACAAAATGTCTCTGTATCTTTCTTCTCTGTCTCTTTCTCAGTCTCTCTATCCCTCTTTGTCTTTCTCTGTATCCATCTGTCTGGTACTCTCTGTACCTTTGTCTCTGTCTCTCTTTTCCTCATGTCATGTACAAGACTCTACAGACTTTTTAATGCTTCAATTAATCTTTCATTTCACCATTTGAAGTATTCCCTATCTATCTTTCAGTTGATTATCACTATTGCAACTTGATGAATGCATCTTCTTTTTCATTTTTTGAGGATGGCATTATTTACAATATCTTTCCTCTATAATTTTAAGTTTATTGTGTATAGTTGCCTGTTTACACCCACCTTGCCCCAGTCACAGAATCCTGCACACTCCCTCCCACCAATATTTGACTCTAGTGGACTTGAGTTCTCCTTGCTCTGAGTTCCTTCCAATGCAGGAATGAAGTTCCTTCCAATGAATTCAATGAAATGGATTGGAACTCTCTGATTTCTGTCCATCTTGTGAAATTCTCATATATCCCAAGGAGTCCATCCTGGATAATGAGGGCTTTTAATGATGTGCTTGGGCATCATGTTCCCATGGAGTATGCTATCTGTCCTTTACCTATTAATCCCTCTCACTATGAGACCAGCCCATCTTTGGTTTGTTTTGGTTTTTTTAATCATACATTTCTTTGATGACATCTTTTACTCTGCATCTCCTTCAGACTTCTGTGTGGTAACTGACACATGACCACTGTCTACCTCCTCATTGCCCTTTGGCTGTTGTTCCTGACCTTCTCCAATTCATGCCATCTATATCCTTGACATCACTCTAAATGTTTAACAACTGATTCCCCAAAAACACAAGAGATACTTCAGTTTAATTTATGCTATTAATATTTTCTTCACTATCTTGTCTAGACAATTAACATAACAATTAATCAAGCCCTGATTCACAGCATATGTCCATTTCTGAGGTGAAAAGGCTCACACTGAATATTTAACTGTTGGAACCTCCAAGTAGAATGAAGGCCTTTTTTTCTACCTTGTCTGTAACCATACCTCCACATTACTTCTTGGTCATTTCTAAATTGTTCAGCTGCACATGAAATCACTCTATTTGGTATCTTCCCCATTTAGAATAAGGGGACTGTCTTATTTCTTGTCTTTGTATTTCCAGTGCTTAGCAAAATGTCAAGCATTCAAAATCATTTAAAAATTATTTTTTCTCTGTACATTTCTAGATTCATTTATGCCTCAACTTAATTTCTTAAGAAACTGTAGTAGTCTGACTCACAGTCATATAATATTTTAAAGTAGATGTTAATATTGAATATATAGTCCTTGTTTCATGAGAAAGCCTAGAGTTGGGGGCAACTAGGTGGCGCAGTGGATAGAGCACCAGCCTTGAATTCGGGAGGACCTGAGTTCAAATCTGGTCTCAGACACTTAACACTTCTTAGCTGTGTGACCCTGGGCAAGTCACTTAACCCCAGCCTCAAAAAACAAAAAACAAAAAAACCCCTCAGTTTCCCCAAAACAATCCAGTTTGCTCTCAAAGCCTGTTCAATTTGGTCCCAGCTCATTCCTTTGCTCACTATAGTTGTTAAATTAAATATGCAACTCTCTAGATGTCTTTCCCAAAGTTGAGCTGATGGTTGTTTCAGTAAGGGGGGGGGGAGGAGGGAGAGGAAGAGGGAGAGAAAGGAGGGAGAGGAAGGAGGGAGGGAGGAGAGACCTTTTCTGCACACTCCTGGTATAGAAGTCACATCCAATCCACTTCACATAAATTAATGGGCACATAGGACAAACACCAAATAATAGAATAACACAAGTAAAAAATGTGTCATGGATTGGGTTAACTTCAACTCCAATGAAGTTCTTTCCATACCCTGCCATGTTTTAAAAATGGTGTTTATTTCCGTGAAGAAAAGAAATCTCAGAAGGGGGATTGTTTTCTAATCTCTTTGCTCCTGTGGGTACTGTAGGGAATAAGCTACAGAAATGACTTCTGATAGAGTTTCTCAAAATCCAGATTCATGATATGGTTGATTTTATGTTGTCCAACGATGGACCTGAAAAACGAGCAAATGTAGAAATAAAAATAAATATACGCCAAGCCAAGTAAGATAAACTCTCTGGTGTCGAACTTCTCATCCCGTAGAGCTGTTACAAGTTTGACGCCGGGCGCTGTGTGCAGAGTTCAGGCCGACAGCAGGCCCAGTGACATGTTAAATCACCCACATGATGTATAGCTTAATGAACCCTCTTGTGTTGATCACTCTTGGCATTAATCAAAAGCCATGAACAGATTCCCTTATTTTCTCAATGCTGGTCTGATAAACTGCAATTTCATTTAACCTTGGACAGGAACTGTAATAGCAGAGCGGCACTCGGGACAACTGTCAATACCTGCCCAGCGTCCCAGTGATTAAACTGTAGCCAGGAAGCAGGCCATGAATTTTCTTCATTTGAAATTAGAATTTTTATTCTTAACCACTATTTGCATAAAATATGCTGGAAACACTGAGCTAGGTAAAGATTTGCATTGACCGGGGTAGAAATTCACCCAGCCACATTATAGAATATTAACGATCTATCAGTGGACTTGTTCTCCAGTGTAGATTTCTTGTTTCTTTGTTTGCTGATTTTTTTTAAAAAAGCCCTTGGTGGTGGTAGAAACTAGAAGGGGGAAGAAATCCAGGGAAAATTGATTATGAAACAAATGCTTTAACAGTTCTGCTTGTATCAGCCCTCACCTTGGCCACCAAACAGATTTGAAACTGGAAGCTTGGGGCCGATCATGTCCAAATGTGGTCCAAATAATCTATCAATCTCTCAAGCATTTATTAAGCACCTGCTTGACACCAGGCACTATGCAAATCTCTGGGAATACAAAGAAGGGCAAAAATCGTTCCTGTCCTCAAGGAGTTTACAGTTAAATGCAGAAGAAACAACATGTCTATAAATAGGTACACCCAGACCAATACAGTTGGGACACCAGAATTTATTTGGGGATAACACTCCCCTTATTTTAGTCTAAAAACATGCATCTGACCATATTCTTCCACGATTCAGAAATCTTCAGTGATTCACAATCATTTCTAGGTTAAAATGCTAACTCCACAGTCTGACATTTAAAGTCCTGTGCAATCTAGCTCCCATCTACCTTCCCGGTCATATTCCATATATCATATTACTCTGCATAATATGCTCTCTGTTCAGGAAAACAGATATAGCTGTTCTTTATCCCTAGCAATCCAGCCTTCCATTTCCCACCTCAGACTCTTTGCTCATTGTTCCCCACGTCTGGAATGTACTCCTTCCTTGGAAATGTAGCTTTGTAGAATTTTCTTCTTGTCCTGAAAACTTCTCAGATGCCATTTTCTACATGATACCTTCTCCATTCTCCCCATGTTTTCTACCTCTTAAAATCCCTTTGTACCATAAAGAATATCTGATATTTGTGTATTTACTTATCTGTATTTAAATTATAACATCCCAGACACATGTAAGCTTTTTAAGAGCAAGGATTTTTTGTTTTTGTTTCTTTCTATCCCTAAAACCAAGCATAGTGAATTATATGGAGAAAGTTTTTAATTAATATCTATTGATTTCATTTTATATAAATTGGAGCTAGAGGGGAAAAAAAAGCAAAGAATGATTCCACTTCTTTTTCAAGACACACAGAAAACCTTGTGATTAAACATTGAGTCCAAATGGATTCATGAATCCATTGGCAAGAAGATGAGATGGATCTGAATCAAAGGATAAGTCCTTTCCTGTCCTGGATTTCCTAAAATAATAACCATGGAAAGATAGATTGGAGCCAAGTTACAAAGAGTCTTAAATCCCAGAAACTGGACTTTATGAGGACCCAGTGGGGAGCCATTGAGAATATTTGAGCAGAAGAATATCATGACTGGATGTATCTGTGTATTTACTTATCTGTATTTAAGTTATAACATCCCAGACACATGTAAGCTTTTTAAGAGCAAGGATTTTTTGTTTTTGTTTCTTTCTATCCCTAAAACCAAGCATAGTGAATTATATGGAGAAAGTTTTTAATTAATATCTATTGATTTCATTTTATATAAATTGGAGCTAGAGGGGAAAAAACAAAGAACGATTCCACTTCTTTTTCAAGACACACAGAAAACCTTGTGATTAAACAATGAGTCCAAATGGATTCATGAATCCATTGGCAAGAAGATGAGATGGGTCTAAATCAAAGGATAGGTCCTTTCCTGTCCTGGATTTCCTAAAAGAATAACCATGGAAAGATAGATTGGAGCCAAGTTACAAAGAGTCTTAAATCCCAGAAACTGGACTTTATGAGGACCCAGTGGGGAGCCATTGAGAATATTTGAGCAGAAGAATATCATGACTGGATGTATACATTGTGTGGAAAATGGATTTGGGAAAGGGAGTAAAGATTAGAGCTTGAGAGATGGTATTTCATGCCATGGGTGGGTCCTCCTCAACCTTTTTTGTTTTTTCCTATATAGCTGGGGAGGCTAAGTTCTTCAGTATGATCATTAGGCTTTGCAATATTCTGGTGCTAAATGCAATCAGCATATTGTCACAAAGGCACTTATAGGATCTGATCAGGATCAGATACCTCTGTTAAGTACACATTGCTCTGTTATAGGCTTTATTGATATTCATAATTAATGGCTCATCAAACAAAATGTTCCCTGTTAGATCCTTTAAGAAATCTTGTAAAATTTCAACATATGTGTGGGAAATAGCTTGCCAGAGGACTGACTTTAATTATTTTGCTTTACCATGTCTAATACTTTTTTTATGGTTAAAAAAAAAGAGCACAATGGAACCTTCCATCCACTAGGACTTTTAGTCAATTGTATGACTATAAAAGTGTGTTCTACTAAAGAACATAGTTTGGAAAACTCTTCCTATTCCCTTCTCATATAAAGGATGCTCTCAATGTAGGTGGAATATGAGTCTCATAAAGATCTTCTAGACATGAGAATGTAGACAAATGGGTCTTAATATGCCCTGTTTTCACTCATGTTTGTTTGTTTTTGTTTTTTTCTGAGGCTGGAGTTAAGTGACTTGCCTAAGGTCACACACCTAGGAAGTGTTAAGTGTCTGAGACCAGATTTGAACTCGGGTCCTCCTGAATTCAAGGCTGGTGCTCTATCCACTGCGCCACCTAGCTGCCCCCTGTTTTCACTCATGTTGATACTAAGATCCATATTTTCCCCCAAGTTCTTGGTGTGCTCTTTTCATGCAAATATTTTGAGAATCAATACCTCACAGCCTTCAAAGTTGTTTATCATCTAGCACAAACTTTTGTCTGATCATTCTTGGTCAAATACCACTGCTTTCTGGAATTTCTTGCCATTTTAACATCCTCCTATCAAAAGTGAGGAACTGTCGTATTAGAGTCTAAATATGGTTGCCCTGATAATTAAAATTAAAAGTTATAAAATATTTTTTCATTTCTTTTTTTAACCTTTAAATATTCCCAGCATGATGTTCCTTAGATGATTCTTTGGCCAAGTTTTCTTTAAAAAAATCTCAACTACACTGCTTCTCACTGTTTCCTGGGGCAATGCTAACCATATTTCCACACCATCTTCCTCAATATCTTACAATCTAGTTTGTGCTCTAAATCTCTTATCTGGGGCATATGTATATATATATATATAATATCTTTCTGCTTTGCATGGAGATCAAGTATTTTTAAACGGAGGTGGTATGTAAGTTCTGGGGGTCTCTTTGTTATGATTGATTTATTCATGTTATATTTTCATAGGAAATGGTAACAGTTTGTATCAATGTCTGTTTAGTCTTGTATTTCCTTCTTTGGAGTGTCAAAGGACTTCTTTCAAAAGCACATTATAACTTCATTTCTCTCTGTCTGTGTGTCAATGTCTCTGTCTTTCTCTCACACACACATAAAGACACAATCTAACAAATAGAACTCTTTTCTGCCTCAAATCCTCAAAGTATTGTTTTATCTACTTTCCCCCTTCGTTGCTAAATCACTTCCACTTTTCCTCCACTCATCTATTTTTCCACCCTATGTAATCTGTCTTATTTTACCTTTTCTTTCCTGAAACAATTATCTTTAAAGCCACTAAAAATCTCACTGTAAACCCACTAGCTTTTTATTGCCTTGTCATCTTTGACTTTGTGACATCTGACATTATGGACAATCCACTCTTCCTTGGCTTTGGTCACAATCTGTGGTTGCCTTTCCTATTTTGTAAGCAACAGTATTTTTGTATTATTTCCTGCTTCATCATCATTTTAAATAGAAATATCTTTTAACATATGGTCTTTGATGCTCTTTTTGTCTTTTTCTATACCAGTAGGGTTTTTTGTATGTTTATTTTTAACCTGGGTTCTGTGATTCTGTTGTTTTTATTTTTAATATTTTGATGAGTGTGTTTCAATTTACTTGGTTTTCTTGGTAACACTAATTCAAAAATGCATTGTGTTCTATGACATAAAGAGGGTTAAAAAGAGAGTGCTTTACACTCTCTTTATTGGATATATTTCCATGCTCCATCTTTTTCCTCATCTGAAAACCCATGTAATCCAAATGTCTAATGATAGAACTATAAGTAGTATGGGAGAAGATGGGGCTTTGTCCCAAGATGGAAAATGTTAAGGGTACAAATAGTACCTTCCTGCAGATGGCTCCTTCCCTTCATCCCTGACTTCTGAGCTTAATACCAGTTTTGTCAACTAGTGCATTTTCTCCTTTGCCCAGCTTTGCCCAACAGCAATGGCAAACTTCCTCATCTCAGTTTCAGTATTGTAAAAGTCTTGGGATATCTCAGTATATGCTTCCTCTTCCTGGGATCCAGCTCTTTAATCCCAGCTTTAGGTTTTCTTTCCCTGCAGATTACATCCAAGGCAAGCCTCCTTTACTGCTCTGCATAGGGGAGAATATTGTTATGTATAATTTTGTCTGCTGGACAGCTCCATCTTAATATGCCCCTGGCACCTCAAACTCAGCATATAACAAAGTGAGTTCATCAGCTCCTCCTAATGTACTTGTGTCTGTTGTCGGTAGGACCATTATTCAAAACACTCAGGTTTTAGAGACATGTTTGATTCTTCCTTCTTCTTTACTGAACACATCTAATCAATGTTAGACTCCAAGAGACAGAAAGTGTGGTGAATCATTCAGAGTTGGGGCCTGGCAGAATTGAAAAGCAAATCATTTACAAATGAGGACTCAGGCTTGAGGTAAACTGACCATTGGAATGGCTAACCAAGACTGGTTAAAGAAACAAATCAAACTTTAGCAGGATAGATCAGTACAATAGGAAGGATTTGGGGAACTAAAGAAAAATCCAAGGGCAGATTAAGGAAGAATTAGGGTATATGAGAAATGGATTACAAGAGATTGTGGTAAGGCATGAGATCAGCAGTAGAAAAATTGCTTCATACCTACATATCTTAGTTTTCATATCTATGAAATGGGAGGAATGTTAATATTCTATTCTGAGAAAATTGTATGGCATTGAGAGAATGCTATAAAGGGCTTTAAGAAAAATACTGGAGAAAAATAAATAAATAAGGGGGAAAATGTAATTATTAACCCAACCTAACAGCTTATTTCAGAGGATTAAAATTCAGTGTTTTAGAGGATGCTATATTAAAGATTGTTATTAAGGGATTAAAGCTGTATCCCAACAGTAAGAGTTTGCTTGGTACCAAGTTTAAAGATTTGAAATATCAATCATGTACTAAGAGAATCTGGGAGGAGGGGAAGCAAATGTAGTCTGAGACTGCAGGATGTCCAAGTATAAGGAAGTAGTTATAGTCCTACTATCCTCTGTTGGAACTCAAAATCTTTTGGAGTGTCCTGTTTAGTTTCAGGCATCATATTTTACAAAATGTTTTGACAAAATGAAGAATGTGCAGAAGAAGTTTCCTACTATGATTATTTAAGAACAGTGGGGTTGTTTAGTCTGAAAAAGAAAATATTTGGACCTGAGGGAATGATAATTGTCTCCAAGCAATGAAAGGGTTATCTAGTAAAAGAGGGATTGGCTTTGTTTTGCTGAGTCCTAGAAGGCAATACTTAGGAACAAATGTAGGAGATAAAAAGAGACACATTTTGGCTGGATGATAGGAAAATGTCTTACTTATTAAGACTATGCCTAGTAGGAAGGGCTTCTCCTTTGGATAGCTTTAAGCAAAATCTAGAGAGGAACTTAACGGCAAATAATATAGACGAAACTCTTCCAAGTATATGTTGAATCAGAAGCCTCTTGCATGAGATCCCTTCCATACTGAGGTCTGCAAAGTAGTGAAATTGCTTGGTGGACAGGCTGTGTCTTAATGATGTATCTTTTAAAAGTGTTTCATTTTGTGATGATTTGTGAAGTTAATATTTTATTACTTTTATTGTAATCATTATTGTATTATATTTTATTATTGTATCAAAATACCATTTTATATGTATACACACATATATGTGTATATATAAATATAAAAATATATATTATACATATATAAATATTACATTATATATTATATATATTATATATAAGTATTATATATGTTATATATAATATAAATGTATATTATATATAAGTATTATATATATTATATATATATAAATATATATTATATATATAAATATATATATATATTTACACATGCCATAGAGGAAGTGAACTAAGTTTTAAATCTACTTCTCCAGATGCCAAGGTAATATAGGGGAGAATAAATTTCTGAGGAATTGAGGAAAATGTGTTCTTATTTTTACATCTTTGAAGTTAATAACCCTTTGAAAAAAATTGCACAATACTAAGTGGTTAAACAAAAATGGGTTGTAGTCACTGGCCCAGTTGGGTCTGAGATGGCAGTAGAGAAGAAATACGCACAACTACTTTAGAATATGTTGGATCCATGAAGGGAAATGTACATTTTTTTGCTGTAAGGTGGTGAAATCTGGTTTTATTGATGTGGTCCCAGCCCTTCCTGCATTTTTTTGGCTCTTGCTGGAATGGTATCACCAGGGTTAAGTTCTAGAAATCCTTGCCTTTTTTCCCCTCAGTCTTTATTAGGTATTTTAGAAAATGTCTTCATTTTACTGGGCTGTGAAAAATAAGACCATCTCCCACTGGTCCCATATTGACTCAATTTCCAATAATATGTATTTGAGGGCTCTGTGGTTACTGCTCTTGTCCTACTGAGCTGCCTGATGTGGGTATGGAAGCTGTCTGCTGAGGCTATCCCTACTAGTAGTTATAAGTATTATCTTGTGAAAGCAATTCATTTTGTTAATGTCATGCTTGTACGAGCTTCTTCCTTTCATCTGAACTCCCCTATGCTAGATTGCCCTTGGGAAAAAGGAAGGGATCAAGCATTTATTAAGAACTGACTATGTGCCAGGAAAGTATAAGTTACAGTACATTGAGAGCTGATCACATGACCTGGATTTCTTTAGCAACAAAGGTAAATGGTGCTCCCTGGGTATAATCATACTTATAGTATTCCAGAGCTCTCAGAATCTGTTATGTTATTTTTTTCCTTGCACATTCCCTACTGATAATTCACAAGTGGAAGATTTTTATTGATTTTATTACTTGCTTTTTTTGAACGTTTTACTGTGATTAGATGAAATGAAAAATTAAAAGATCTATTAGACTTATTTTGTTTCAGGTCCTTAGCTTTATTATCCCATCTGAAATTTTTCTTTTTCATTTTCTTAAGTATTTAATCTGTTTTCAAATGTAGGTAGTCATCAACTCTTAGAATTTTTGAATTGAAGAAGAATTTTAGCAGCTATCTAGTTCAGGAATCACCACTAAAACTCATTGAACAAATGATCATCTGAATTCAACAATTTGATGTCAGAAACAAATATATTGAATTTTTCCCCCTAAGGTAATTAGAATTAAGTGACTTGCCCAGGGTCACACAGCCAGGAAGTATTAAATCTCTGAGACCTGTTAAGGACTATGTCTGGGGGCAGGTCATTTCTCCAAGAGCCTCCGAAGCTATGGACTCTTGAGGGAGTTTCAGGGCAGCCTTTATACAGGTTGTAGATGGGGAATGAAATAAATTGGAGGCAGAAGGAAGAGGAAAGAGGTCAGACAATGCAATGGCCTCTCAGTGAGGAGGTCAGAGAATAGCAACTGCCTCTCAGTCTCCTTGAATCACCATCACCCACTCACAAGAAGAGAGAGCATTTCCAGGTACTGGTGTCTGGATTCTGGAAACCACAAGAGCAGCAGATAACAGAGACCAGATTTGAACTCGGATTCTCCTAATTTCAGGTCTGATGCTCTATCCACTGGGCCACCCAGCTGCCTCATGCCCACCATTTTTGCAAAATAGTGCTAGGTACTCAAGAAAATAGAAAGCTTAGACGGGCTTGATCATATTCAGAAAATGAATATTCTGGTCTAGAGAAGGATAACAATGGTCATAAATAATTGAAACAAAATGGTATAATATGAAGCAGTTTAAGGAAGGCTTCCAGAATTTGTTGGAGAGAGCAGAAGAGGTCTTTTCTGAATTCAAGCCTAGCCTTGCTATCAGCTATCTGAAGAACCTGATGAAAAGGGCAGTAAATTGCAACTCCTCTAAGTTTCATTATCAGTGTCATTTATTAAGATTAGCCTGAAGTAAAGAAACTAAAACTATCTGTCACATTTGGATGAATACAACATGTATTTTGTGCTGTTTGAGTTGTAAGGTCTCTAAACATAGAAGAATTCTAAGTCAAATAATAACCTGGGACACCTAGTAGACTGTTTACCACTTTTGGCATTTGATTTTGATTTATCTCATAAAGCCAAGAGTATATTAAAAATCCTTAGTTAATAGTGGGGGGAAAGTTGGTATTCCTGGACTGGGCATTGTTCACCTTTCAATAAAAGACTGCTATCCATGTTCCAACTGGATATGTCAACATATAAGAGACCTAAATTACAGAGTTAGAACCTAAAGAGACTTCAGAGACAAGCTAGCCCAAATATCCTATATTACATTTGAAGAAATTGAGGCTTAAAGGGGTTATAGAGGGAGCTAATGTCACATTAGAGATTAGAATCCGGGACATCTGACTAGAAAGCTAGTAAGCAGTATCATACTGATACTCAAAGCATTCTATGATGTCACTTTCCTTCCACTGAAGGTGTTTTCTAGACTGACATGGAATGAAATGGAATTTTAAAAACCAGGTATCCATTCTAATCAAGCAGCCGTGACTGTGCTATTTAATTTATGCTTCTATTCCCCCAGCTGAAAAATGATCACTCATGAGCTCTCTTTTCTTTGAATGGATGATATTATTGTACAATTGTAAGGTGAGGAATATTACAAGATGTAACATTAAAGTCACAGTGCATTAAATGGTCTTGGTTTTGAATAGGCCATTCAGAAATGTTTCCTGCTTTAAAGATCAGCTAAAATCCATATTTATGGTATTTTTAATTACTGTCTAATAAACCTCAAAATTTATAAATATACTGACAACATAAATTAATAGGAAATATTGTATCAGAGAAGAAAATCATTTAGCCATACCTGCTTAATAATAAATTAAGTAAATAAAGCACTGTATTTTAAATCTGTGGACAAATTACAACCATATTGTTCTTTACCTATTGTCACTTAGTCTTCCTTTTAAAAAGTTTAAAAAATAATTATAACCCACATGATAATGAAATAATGAAGGTAGTCCAAGACCCTAATTAATTCAGTGGTGTCTCAGCCCCATCAGCAAATGGATCAATATCTAAATCCATAGTTTCTCTGGTTACTTTATGTCCTCTTAAAAGCAGATGAAGCATTATCAAAATCATAAAGCACATATTTAATCTCCTTATATATATCACCCTTATTTTTCAGAGAAAATAAGAATCCACTACTCCCAGGTTTTTCAAATCATCCCTCTATGAAACAAATCTTGGTCTCTCTTATATGTTGATGCTTCCAGTTGGAACACGGATAGCAGTCTTTTATTGGAAGGTGAACAATGCCCAGTCTAAGAATATCAACTTTTTTTCCATTATTAACTAAGGATTTTAATATACGCTTGGCTCCATGAGATAAATCAAAATCAAATGCCTAAAGTGGCAATCAGTCCACTAGGTCTCCTAGGTTATTATTTGACTTGTATTTTTAGAGAACCTTACAACTCAAACAGCACAAAATACATATTGTATTCATCCAAATGTGACAAATAGTTTTACTTCTGTCCAATTTTAATAAATTTCTGGTTATTCTTGCTTGCAATTAGTTCAATTTCTCAAGGTCTTAGACATTTTGTGGAAAATCTGTATAACTTTCAATTTATTATTATCAGGTAAAAGAAACCCTAAAGGGTGTAGTAGAAAGAATATGGACCCTGGCATCTTTAGAAATCTGGATATAAATCCTGGTTATTACACGTACAAGTTAAAACTAAAGCATACCAAGGCTCGGGTTCCTTATTAGTAAAATTTATGTGATTCACATTTATGTGATTTGCTTGTTTTCCTTTTAAATTTTTAGTTTTGTTGCTTCCTTTAATTTCTGCAGCACCGATATTTCCAGATACTCCTCCTCCTCCTTCTGCTTCCCTCCTCCTCCTCCTGATTCCAATGAATGTCCCTCTTAACAAAGAAAAGCAGTCAAGCAAAATCAAATGACCCATAGGAATGTGAGTCTACTGCCCATTCTGAGCAAGGAGGCAATACTCCATGGCCCCCACTTATCCAGCCCAAATGAGATCATGTAACTAAAGCCAGCCTTAAAGGTCAGCAATCATTATTCCCAATTCTCTTCTTACATTTCCAATAATCTTTGCTTTCACACATTCCAAAAATATCCTTAAGCTATTGCTCTGCTTGAGGGTCCAGGAATAAAAAGCCAGTTTAAAATGACACAGTGGGTAGAGATTGCTCCCCATAAATTCTAAGTCAGCTCAGTCGTGATGGAAGGAAGCAAATTCAGGAAGATCTTAGCTGGAGATTTCCTTTTTTCATACCTGGGGCAATCTTTCCTATTTCCTTGTGAATCATCTCCAAGAACATTTTGCAGTTCAAAACCCTGAGAGTTAGCACCTTCATTTGTCGAAATAGTTATCAAATCCCCATGGTAACACATTTTGAGTTATTGGGGAGGAAAAGAAGCAAAGAAAATCCATCCCCACTAATAATTTCTTATAATCATTTTACATGGTTAGGAGAATCAATGCCCATAAAAACCAACAACTTCAATCTTATCCAACCAATCCATTACAGATGAGACATAGAACTGAGCACTAAGGGTATGAATACAAAAACAAGTCTTTGCTTTGTAGAGGCTTATCTTTTGGAAGTTACAACATATGAACAGCATGTAAAATGGCTGGCCAATGATGGCTCAGCTCTGGGACCTAGAACTCCACTTCAGGCCATATATACTTCCCTTATGGATTCCTTTCTCTTCCCCCTTCTATTTCCTTAGTTTATTAAAGATGACATTGTACTGCTAGGCTGTGTAAGAAGTATAATACAGCAAATAAAAATCCAGCTCAGAATACAATGTGCTTTCTGACATACAAACAGAGCATCTCTATTTATACTCAACACTTTAATCACAACAGTGTTTATTATTACAACAGGCTTTAATGTCTTGGTGTTGAGAATAGTCCCATTGGTGTAGTAAAGATTGTCTGCTGAGCTGGAATTGTGTGTGTATTCCAAAGGTATTAACTAGCCAAAGTTTTTCATATCATCCTTCTATGAAATAAATCTTGATCTCTCTTATATGTTGATGCTTCCAGTTGGAACATGGATAGCAGTCTTTTATTGGAGGGTGAGCAATGCCCAGTCCAGGAATTTTTCCCCTGCCTTTCTTTCTCTGTCTCTGCCTCTGTCTCTCTCTTTCCCTCAGGTGCTGTCTCTCTCTATCTTTCTCTGTAGCTCTGTGTCTTTCTCTTTCTATCTCCCTCTGTCTCTATTTTTCTTTCTATCTCTGTCTCTATTTCTCTCTCTTTTTCTCTGTTTCTCTTTCTCTCAGGCCCTGTGTCTGTCTTTCTCTGTAAGGGTCTCTGTCTCTTTTTGTCTCTCTCTGTAGCTCTGTCTCTGTTTCTCTCTCTCTTCTTGCCTGGCTGCATTCAAATGATGAGTGGAACATGGCTGTAAATCTCTGGGTAGAGAGAGAACTAGTGACTGTGGCCAAAACCCACAACTGAATGATCCTGTTATTGTTTGTGCTCTTCTTGGGTCTATTTTCCTCCTATCTTAGGCAAAGCAGTAATGGAGAAGCCACAGAGTAGGCTGAGACCTCATGAGCTTCAAAATGTTGGGAGAAGTACCAGAGAAGTAGAAACTGCAGTACTTCCCACTCCAAGTTCTCCATGATTGCTCTTCAGAGAAGCCCAGATCCTGTTCAGCAGTGAATAAAACCCCGAGTCCAGATGCCAGATCCTATAAACAAAGGTGTAACTCTATTGGCGATTGGCTACACCACATTTTAAAGTGAACTGGGCTGAACGCTTTGAAATAACTTGGTGACACAATAAATAAAGAGTGTTGGGCCTGGAATCAGATCATAGACCTGAATGATAGATCTCCAGCCTCAGACACTTACTAGATGTAGGATCTTGAGCAAGTCACTTAATCTCTGTTTACTTCAGTATCTTTATCTGCAAAATGGTTTTAATTATAGGACATACTTCAAAAGGTTGTGATGTTCAAATGAGGTAATCATTTAAAAACACTTAGCACAGTGCCTGGTACATAATTAACTGTTATCATTGTAACTTTAAAGTTGAGCTTACTCTTCCTAGAGACTAAACCAGTACAAAGAAGGGTACAAGCCCAGATGTTGGGGGGGAGGGAATGTTTGTACTTTTGCTCTTCTATGTCTTCATGGTAAAAAAAAAAAAATGCTGTTAATGAGAATGGAGTTTATCTGTAATTGGTGATTCATATTGGAAAAAACAAACAAACAAACAAGTTGGACCTTGAGCTTGTTTTAATTGAAAGACGTGGCCTCAGAAGATCCCTAGAACCTTTAGAAGGAGATGGAATCGATCTGGAACCACAATTTGTTAGTGTGTGAGAGGATTGGGGAAGTTAAGGCCTTAGTTTAAAAGACAGGGACAGAGATACACAGCAGAGAGAGTGAAAGTGAGAGTAAGAGAAATACAAAAAGACAAAGGGAGAGACAGTGTGAAAGAGAGAAAGTGTATATGCACATACACAACACTTTAAGCCAAAATAATATAAAAACAATAGCTATAATGATAGCTAGTCTTTACATACAAAGAACTTTATAAAATTATCTGTTCCCCCCCACACACAACAACCCTTTGAGGATAAGTGCTACCTTTCCTTTCAAACTTTTTTTCTTCCCATTTTGAAAGAGACCTTTTCAAATGTGTATCCTTGCTAATGAATGCTTTACTTCCTTCCTTCCTCATAATTTAATACTAATTTATTTAAATATCATTATTTATTCATAAACTTAATTTTTTTCCTGTTTTCTGTGCTTGGTAAAATACTTTCATTAGGTTTCCATATAAGGAAAAAAAAAACAGAGAACTGGATGAAGCAGGTTAATTGACTCGACTACTATAATATCTAGACTGGATCATCTATAAAGTCTGCCCATTGCTATTGTGTGTGCATATGTGTGTGTCCATGTGTGTGTGTGTGTGTGTGTGTATGCATGATTATATATGTGTATCTTGGATATACAGCAAAAAGGGACATACATTTGGACCTAAAAGACTATATTTGATTATTGTTGAGAAATTTTCAGAGTTTTTTTTTAATGATTCCTTGCTTCTTTCTGAAGCAAAGGATCAGCTTTTTCATATCAATGTTCTTCCAGAGTAGAGCACTGCAATCTTCAAATAACTGAAATGGAAGCTCACCCAAAGGGTGATGGCAAAGAGCTTGTGGAGCAGGAGCTGCAGTCCATTGCAAATAAGGGATCATGAAGGAGAAGTCAAGTTAGTAATGTCAACATTACCCAAAAGATGGGTTAGTCACATACTAAGAAGGAGGTTAATTGATGCGGATTCCCAATCTCCTCGCCTTTCTTGATTCTTCTCTCTCCCCTACCTCCCATATGCAGTAAAGTCGTTCCTAAGTCTTGTCAGTGTCACATTCTTATCTCTTACATTGCCTTTCTCATTTCTCTCATCCCCTCAGTTCAGATCCTTGGTGTCTTTGCCGTGGACTATTGAATGAGCATCCTAATTGATTTTCCTGTCTATAGTCACTCACCTCTCCAACTCATGTGTGGAGCCATCTCTACATTCACTCTTCTAATCTCAATTCAGCGAATGTTAGATCCTTAGAACATAGCTGCTGCTTCTCTGGTAACCCTGGGGTTGGGGAGAAGGGTGTGTGAAGTTCTTTTCTAATAATATAACTCATGATCCCCCACTAGTGAGCTGCCCCCAATTGATTATCCCCTGATATTAGTTAGCCAGTGTGGATTAACTTTTAGTTACAAGTATTTATAGTAAGAATAGTTTGTCTAAAACATTTCCCCCCACCCTTGAAAATCTAGTACACCCTCTCATAATACAGAGTCTGTGGGTAAATGTACTACAATTTTAAAAACTCATATAGCAAAGCAATAAACTCAACTCTTGATTAATAGAACTTTCTTGAAAATGTCTTGAAATTTCTCCTAAGTATAACTCCCCTTTCCATTTCTAAGATCTAACCAAAGTACCCCATTTACTATTCCTTACATTTAATCTTTCTTTTTTCAATCTATGCCCTTGCTCTATCTGTTCTCCATGCCTTTAATTGTCTCATATTGCCTCTGTCTCTTAGATTTTCTGTCTTCCTTAAAAGGTCCCATCAAGTGTCACCTATTCCATAAAACCTTTCCTGATGTCCCCAGCTGGGAGTATTCCTCCCCACACCATAAAAGTGATCGTATTTGGAATGGAAATGGACAAGAGTTTATTAAGTTTACTTTACTTTCACTTATTTCCACATCTATTAGCTCTTTCATCTGATGGAACATAAGCACTTGAACTTAAAGAGAACTGTTTTATTCATTTCTAATCATCCCCAGCACAACACCTTGGAGATGGTAACCACTTTAAAAGTTTGACAACTGTTAGATTGAAACAGTTAAGGAATTGTCCCATGAAAGGGAGTGTAAATGCCTTGTCTTCTACTTCGCCTCCTTCTGAAGACAGAATTAGGAAAGGAGCAATTGTGGTGGATAAAAACTCATTAACAGCTAAGAGGAACCCCAATGTAGAATGCAAGGAGGTATGTCCAGCTTCCTGGAGGACTCCATGATAGAGACAGATGGCCAGTTGTATTTGTTATGCAGTATTTCCCCTTGATTCACTCTCCTGACTCTTCCCTCACACTGGTGAGCTGTGTTCGTAGAGCGAGGCTGACTGCTTTGCCTCTCATGGTTCTTGAGATAATCCTAAAGGGTTGTAAAAATGCTCATATCATTGCTCATGATCCCCTATATAAGTCCTTCAACATTAACCAATCAACTATAATCAATTAATTTCTGTAAAAAAGAAAGAAAGGAAGGAAGGAAGGAAGGAAGGAAGGAAGGAAGGAAGGAAGGAAGGAAGGAAGGAAGGAAGGAAGGAAGGAAGGAAGGAAGGAAGGAAGAAAGGAAGAAAGGAAGAAAGGAAGAAAGGAAGAAAGGAAGAAAGAAAGAAAGAAAGAAAGAAAGAAAGAAAGAAAGAAAGAAAGAAAGAAAGAAAGAAAGAAAGAAAGAAAGAAAGAAAGAAAGAAAGAAAGAAAGAAAGAAAGAAAGAAAGAAAGAAAGAAAGAAAGAAAGAAAGAAAGAAAGAAAGAAAGAAAGAAAGGAAGGAAGGAAGGAAGGAAGGAAGGAAGGAAGGAAGGAAGGAAGGAAGGAAGGAAGGAAGGAAGGAAGGAAGGAAGAAAGAAAGAAAGAAAGAAAGAAAGAAAGAAAGAAAGAAAGAAAGAAAGAAAGAAAGAAAGAAAGAAAGAAAGAAAGAAAGAAAGAAAGAAAGAAAGAAAGAAAGAAAGAAAGAAAGAAAGAAAGAAAGAAGAAAAGAAAAGAAATAGTTCACGTGAAGAACAGAAGTTATAAAAATATCCCTTAGACCAGAGGCAGCCTGTATGTTCTATATATATTTAGGTGCCCTGAGAATGGCCTCAAATTTGAAGCACAGGCGTATAGAAGCACACCTAGAGAAAACTGTGGGGTCAGGGGGTCCTTTATGTCTCCTGGTCTAGAGAGCCTTTTGAAGTCCTTTGAAGGACTAAGTGACTTACCCAGAGTCACACAACTGGTAAATGCCTTGAACACAGGAAGGAGAGTTTTTCCTGACTTCAATTCTGGTGTTTTGAGTACTGTATTCTATTTTACCTGGTTATTATTGTTAGAGTAGCAGTGTAGGCTGGAGAACTGGTATCAGAATCAGGAAGACTTGGCTTCCAGCATATAATGGTTGTGTGACCCTGAACAGGGTATGAGACTTCTGAGTATCCTAGGCAACTTTCTAAGGTTTTAAATTGCAGAGAAGGTGCCAACCTGCATTGGTGGGGGAGGGGGGGTTGCTGATCAAGCAATTTCCCATAACTATGTAATCATGGTTTAAATCTCTATCCTTATTATTTTGAACTAGATGCTCTGTTCAGTTGTTTCAACACTGCTGAAGCACCCTCTAATACCCTTAGAATTTCAGCACTCTGGGGAAAAATCCCATTCTCCCCTCCCTAGTTATAGCTCTGCCTCAGGTCTTTTTCTAAAGAGATTGCTTGATTCTATATAAAGGAGACCCTCACTGTTTAACCCTCATTGTCTTGTGTTTTTTCATTATCTTAGAGGGAATTTAAGGGCATTCTGGGAATATGCACCAAGTTCAAAGGCACTGAATTCCCAGTCTATTATGTTGATGCATTTTCCATTTAGAAAACACTTTCCTTTCCATTATCTCTTTTGATTCTCACAGTGGTCCTTATGATGGGCTACTTAGCCCCATTTTATAGATGACAAAGCTAAGGGGCATAGAAGTTAGGCTGTTCCCTTAAGCCACACAGCCAAGTGGCAGAGCCAGCCTTCAGTCTCATCTGTGACCTCTTATGCTTTCTTCAGGTCTGACTGGGGGAAAAAAAGTAGGTTTTGTAATGCAACTTGCTTAATATAGTGGAAAGAGCTCTGGATTTACAGCCAGGGTTCTGAGTTCAAATTCTTAGCTGTTCACTAACTGATATGACTTTGTGAAAGTCTCTTCTCTTTCTAAGACCTGATTTCGTCTTCTGTAAAATGAGAGCCTTGGACAAAGAGATCTCAGCATCTCTTCCTCTGATCTGGGTTTTTCTAATGCTCAACTTTGCTCTTTGAAGGACCTGGATCTAAATTCTCTTTATACTTTCTACCTTTGTGACTTTGAGTGACATACTGAGCTTTCCTAGGCCTTAGATTGTTCCTTTGTCATATAAGGTCCTAAATGGCCTCTGGATTACCTTCCCAGTGTCAAGTCCCTACAAATTAGGAAGTCTGTCCCCTCAGCCCTATCAGCTCTCCTCTTCCTTGTGTGGTCTCTGGATTACCTTCCCAGTGTCAAGTCCCTACAAATTAGGAAGTCTATCCCCTCAGCCCTATCAGCTCTCCTCTTCCTTGTGTGGCCTCTGGATTACCTTCCCAGTGTCAAGTCCCTACAAATTAGGAAGTCTGTCCCCTCAGCCCTATCAGCTCTCCTCTTCCTTGTGTGTTTTCTCTTTCTATTCTCAATTTCATGTACTCAAAGCAAAAGGATCCTGAGCAATAGCTGGCATTTATATGGGCTTTAAGATTTTTGAAGTGCTTTTCATTTGAACCCACAACCTTGAAATTTATCGTGTTCTATTTGGTGACAATGAAGTATTATTAGGCACTGATATTGCTTGAATATAAAAACACTCTACTCATGGTGTGGGCTTATGTATGCAATGACCCTTGGGCTAAAATTGCCAGCCTTGGCCACAAGTAGATCAAATGGGTGGATCCCACCCTCCTTTCTTTGGCAGCCAAGTGCAAGGCTTTAGGCCATCTCACACACCCCTCTGAGGCCTCCAATACTGTCTGGAGTTCTTCCATATCATAGATGAAACAGTCAGCTACTAGAGACAAAATCTGAACTTTTGATGCATTCCCAGAAATAGAGGGACAACTATAACTAAACCAAGGAAGGAAGAAGTGTGACTGAGGCACACAAGACACCCATGCATTGGGCACAGGAATCTGTGTGACTTAATGATAGCCCTGCTCCCATCCTCTGCCAATACAACTGCTGGAGGGTCCCTGGGATCCAGCTTACCATTCTTTGGGTAGTTCTCCATCTCTTTCCATGAGAAATATAAAGGGAGAACAGAACCTGCAAAAGCCAATGATTTCTAATCTCATTTCTAATATGCTTCAAGTCCAGACAAGGCAAAGGAGGAAAGTAATAATTGGAGATAAATGATTCACCTTACTTTTATGATCTGGTTGTCATTATTTCCGTGGGTAATCTCTTTACTTAGTCACCATTCAGTCTGTTTTTTTTTCTTTTTATCTTTTCTTAATATTTCTTTCAACATACAAGATATCACCAAAAAACATTGGTAATTATGATTGAGATATCTTCTGGAAATGGACTTAAGGAGAAAGTGAAAAACAGGTACAGAGGAGAAAACCCAGGATTTAAAGTCAGGGAATTCCTTATTGGCTCCAAAGACAGCTCTCTCCAGCATATGGAAAGCAGTGTATGATGTCTGTAATCTTCCAAGATGCAGGTCTTTGTTTACTTTTAATTAAAGTCATTGTTGTATTTTAGTAAAGTGTTTTCTAAGATCACATAAACCAATGATGAGGAGGACCCCAGAAGAACAGATAATAAAGTGATAATAGTGTGTGGAATCAAACAGTCTTCCTTTACCCCTAAACAAAAACATGAGTGTCAACTCCAAAGCCATTCAGATGAGGAATTTGTTTTCATTTACTTCACACCCTCCTTCCACCATGCTGGAACGTGCTTAACAGCTCCCTCATCCATCCTGCCCATTTTTCCAGTTATGACAATATTTGCCAAGTAAAGGGAAATCCTGAGAAAAATGAAAAGACTTCAAATGTGGGTTCTAAACACCTGATTCTCAAACGTGTAGCCAAACAAATGTTTCTTCCTACAGTCTCCTTCTTTGGGAAGTTGGATTGAGGCAAATTCTTTAGCTGAGAATTGGAATAAAAGGTGAAAATTGCAATCCTGAAGGGTTTCATCCTACTCACTCTGGAAGAAAATGCTACTTAGAATAGAGTGTTTTGTTCCTACCAAGAGGGCCTCCATAAATGGGACACTTAACACATACCACCTCAGGGATAAGTGCCAGGCAAAAATGTTTTCCACTGTACAACCAGCACCTCACTCTCAACTTTTGCTTAAAAAGAGAGGAAAAAAAAAATCCAAGAAATGGAAATAGACTCCCTGTCCAAAGGCTAAAAGATCTAAATGGCTCTTGGGCAGCAGATCTCCTCAAGGTTCTCCACAGCTTTGGCTTTCTCTTTGGCAAACCAGTGAATCCAGTGATTAGCTCAGAATCAAATTTCTAAGTACATAAAGTAAAATGAAATGCTTAAGACTACAAAGAAAATTATACTGAAGTAGACTTAGCAAACTAATTTTTAAAAAACCAACAGAACAAACACAAACTCAAAGTTAAGAACTCATTTAGCCCATAAGGTATTTGCTCCCCCTATTCAGAAGCACTGGATTCAAACCCTGACCCTGATGCTTATTTCCTGTGTGATGTTGAACTCACCCAACTTCCATGAACGTCAGTATCTTCACTTATAAAAACATTGGATTCAGTAGCCTTTGTGTTCCCATCCAACTCTAGGCCTAGGAATCCAAGCAGATTTGGATTTTAATTTTCTCTTTAGTCTTGGCCAAGGATCAGGATCCTCCTAGAAAATGACAACTGTTGGGGGAGTGTGAATAATCAGTGCTCTTCTCAAATATGTATAAGGACTGGCCCCCAAAGTAGCAAATTATGAACCTTCCATCATCATCATTATCACAGTATTTACTTTTCGAAAGGTGTTATATTCACAACAACCCTAAAATCAGGGGAGATGCTATTATCATCCTCTTTTTTGCAGGTGATTAAATAAAATAAAATAAGTATCTGATATACTTCAAGTCTTTGAATTCAAATCTTCTTGACTTGAATCCACTTTCTGACTGCACTGTATCATCTAGCTGCCTAAAGTCAGAAAAGAGAGCATTGCTCTTTCCTTCCTTTGGCTACCAAATACAGAACAGATCTGCTCTGGAGACACTCCCAGGATCTTGGACTTCAGCAGCCATCTAGTCTAACCTTTCTCTGAAGAAGAATTTTCTGTTCAAAAAGATCTCCCCCAAGCCCTTAACAAATGATTATTTGTCTATTTATCTTTCTTTCTCTCATCTTTCATCTATTGTTCTCTATCATCTTTTATCACCTCCTGTTATCTGTCTACCTATTATCCTTTTATCTGTCATCCCTTTCTGTCTTCTGCCTGGTGCTGGCTTCTCTTGAAGATCTCTAGTGAGGGAAGCTCACCACCTTCCAAGATGGCCCATTAAAAGTCCCGATATTTGCGACTCTTAGGAAGTTTTTTCTTATGTAGAGCCCATATCTACCTTGCTATTCCCACTCATTGCTTCTAGTTTTGCTCTGCGAGACCAAGCAAAGCAAGGCTTGTTTTTGTAGTTCAGCCATTTCCTAATTTTGTGATCCCATTTGGGATTTTCTTAGCAAAGATAGTGGAGTAATTTGCCATTTCCTTCTCCAGCTCACTTTACAGATCAGAAAACTGGGGCAAACAAGTTAAAGTGACTTGCCCAAGGTCACACAGCTAGTAAGTGTCTTAGGCCAGATTTGAACCCAGAAAGAGGAATCTTACTTCAGACACTGTGCCATACTAGCCAAGATGCTATATAGCTACTCAGAGCAAAAACTCTCTTTTCTTAAACTGATAGACCTTCAAGTCCCTGAAGATGCTTTCATGACACATAGACTTCTCTAGGCCAACCAACCCGTTTCTTCAACTGATCTTCATATGACAAGAGCTCAAGGATATTCCCTATTCTATTTGACTTCCCCACTGGTCAATGCTTTTTTGAAAAAGTGCTATCCAGAACTTAATCTACATGCTGCAGATGTGGCCTCACTAGGGCAAAGTGTCAGTAGATGAACACTCCCCCAAAACACTCAGATGCACACACACACACACACACACACACACACACACACACACACACACACATACTACTACATATCTAGTGATCATGTCAGTTCACATTACCTTCTTGACTATCGCTTGCAATGATAATGTCTATTATTAACCTTGGAGTTTAGTTCAACCCCAAGAACTTTTTCACTAGAATGGACAAGCCATTGTTCCCCCGTTCTCTACTTTAGGAGCTGGTTTTAGAATTTTAAAAAATGGGATTTTACATCAATCTCCATCAAATTTCATTCCTCCCTTGAAACAACTTGAAGATCTCCCTAATATAAAATGGAGAAATAATTGATCATAATAACTTTATTTTAATTGCTGCTGATTCTTGCCACAGTTGAAGATGACAAGGGTAATAGATAAATGTCCTAAAAGTAATATTTTCAGAAGATATATTGAGGTTCTCGAGACCAAAGCTTCTTGTAATGGATGGCAGGAATCTGTGAGAAGTCTTTGCATCTGACATAATAGTAATGTATATTGCCTACAGACAAAGGTTTGCTTTGAATATAATGAACTGTCCTCTACACAAGGAACTGGCCTCATTTGCTGGATAAACTTTGCAAGGCCAAATGCTAGGTGCCAGGAACAGCTCTGAGTCAAATTGTATTTTATTGTTCATATCTAATGCTCAATAAATCAGAACTCTAAATGCATTGGGCCAAATATAGTAAAGTGAAATTTAATGGGGATAAATAAGCTTAGATTCAAATAATTGTCACAAGGATTAGATGGGGAAAGCTTAGGTCCAAATAATTGTCACAAGGATTAGATGGGGAAAGCATACCCACACAGTTGTTCCTCTTAAAATAATTGAGGGACTTGTGTGAATCACCAGCTTAGATGAGCCTGTACCAAAATAGTGTGTATAGTAGCCAAGAATGCTTAAAGCAAACTTGTTATATTAAGAAAAGCATTACTTTCCAGAATTAGGAAGATTCAGGCCCTCTGTACTCTGCCCAGGTCAGGGACCTCTATTTAGTTCTTAGGGCCATAGTTTAGAAAGGGCATTCAGACATTCAGAAGTGTTCAGAGGAGGGGAGTCAAGACAGAAAAGGACATTAAGTCTCTGATATATGAAAATCAGTTGAGTGAAGGGGGAATCTTTACTCTGGAGCAGTTAAATTTCATGAGGGACTCTAATAGCAGTATGTATCGCTTTCACAACCAGTTTTGAGTCAGAAGCAGAGTGTATACCCAAGGATTCCTGAATCCAAGTTTGTCTCCAAATACACCAATGTACACTGCCCCTAATCTTGCATGATAAAAGTAGCTTTTTCATGAGATCCACAGGTACAAACACCATAGGTCTTGTTCTGTTTGAATTTTCCCCAAAGTCCAACTTGAAAGCTAAGGAGGAGTCATTGTTCTCTAGGAAAAGATTTCTAGGCTTTTTATTGCCCACTGTTTATAAATAAAACATGTTGATTTTATGGCCTCCTTTCCGTTCCTCAGATAAGACAAACCACATCCAAGCTCCAGGCATTTTCTCAGGTTGTCCCCCTTCCTCATCTCTACCTGCTGATTTCCCTGGCTTCCTTTAATTGCCAGTTAAAATCCCATCTTTTACAGGAAGCCTTTCCCAAGTTGTCCTAATTCTAGTGCCATTTCTCTTCCGATTATTTGGGATTTATGCTGTATATACCTTTTCTTATATATGTATTTGCTTATTATCTGCCCTGTCCCCCAGAGTGGGGAACCCACTTTTGCCTCCCCAGAGCTTAACATCATACTTATTGCCTGACACAATAGGTCTTTAATAGATATTTAATTTAATAGTTAATCATTTAAATTTAATAAATGGATTGACTGATTGGGATTCTAAAAGAATGTCTTGAGTGTTTCTTGACTCCAAGTCTGAGCTAGAATTCCCAGAATATGTTGTTGCCCTTTCTAACTCTGATACCAACTAAGTATTCATTCAGCTACAAAGGACTTTACTATCTGTCAACAAAACCAGGAACTCCAATATCAGGGGGACCTGTGATTTCCTTGAAGAATTTGACTTCCATAAACCAATGAATAGATATGATGCCCAATAAATAAAATCTTCTCAGCTGTAGCAGACAGACTTTTTATGGTATATTTTGTCCTAGTGTGTGTGAACTGAAAATCCTCACTTACGGGGACAGAGGATCTGAGTTCAAATTTTGACCCTGAAGATTAATATCTGTGTGAACTTGGCAAGTAATTTAGGCTTTTGGGAACCTCATTTTCTTCTTCCATAAAATGATGGAATTATAATAGAGTGCTTCTGAGATCTCTTCCAGTTCTAAATCTATGATCTTATGAGACATTAAGAGAGATTGAGAGAAGTAATATGAGATATATTGCCTAGACCTGCATCCAAGAAAATAGAAAAAATAAAAACATATCCCCCCTCGGGGGTCACATATCCATCTTAGTAATGGAATGGATCCTCAAGAAGGTGGCTGTTACTGCTTATAGGGTTCTATGGATAGCCATGCAGATTACTCTTCTCCTAAACTCTACCGCACAACCCCCCACAGGTGTCCTTTCATTCACTAATAAACTCAAGGAAAATGGCAATGACACAGGAGTAGGAGACACACACAATTCTACAAGATCTTAATGTCTTACCTTTCTCTAAGGGTTCTCTAAGGTTCACAATGCTGGTCAGAGGGGCTAATTCTTTCAAAAGGTGGATCTTGGAAGGGCAGAGTCTCTCTATGACAGCTCACTTTGACCTTCTTCTCATAGAGTGCAGGGTTTTGATCAGAAGAACCAAACTGCTGTTGGACTGGGTCAGCAGAATTCTTGGTGGGCTGTTCTCTGAAGTGGTTGCTTGAAGCAGGAGATAATCATTCTCAGGTTATGGGATCTCAGCTAGATATATCAATCTGCCAATCTCCTAAATTTGATCTTTAATAGGCAACTTTCTTCCACCCTCAGCCACTAGGGGGAAGTCTTGAGTGTGGGGTGGAGATGGAAAGAGTGCTTTCTTCAGTTTGGGCAATGACCCGAATTTTTTTCAGCAATTTTTTCCTTTCCCAGAAATCCTTTTCCTCCATAAGTTACATACCCTTATAGTGATTAGTGGTTAGTTTTCAACTCTCATACTTCCTTTGGGAATTTGGGAAGATGAGTAGCTAAATATAAAAACAATTTATAGAGGCTACAATTTAGTTGTACCTTTTGTAGGCAATCAAGATATTTAACCCCCTCACACTTTCTAGGATCAGTAATGTCTATTTTCCATCTGAGATCTTTTCCCTCACTTTTTAATATTTCTCTTTAGCCTCCTCAAGACTTAGCACCCTTCTTGCAGGAAAAAAAAAAAAAAGAATATTTCATTTAAAAAAAAAACAGATTCAACACAAGAAATATTGGTAAAGTAATTGCTTTTTCATAGTGCTGTGCTGGGCATGGAATAGCCAAAGAACACTGAATTTGGCATTAGATCCTTTGAGGTCATTTCTACCATTCTTATTGAGTAGCTTGGTAATAGTGAGCTGGGCATTTCATCCAATCCAATTACATTCAATGAGCAATAATCTAGTGCCAGCTATATACCAGACATGGTGAAGAGCTGAAACAAAAATGTTGCTGTCCTTTGGGAGCTTACATTCTAATGACCTTCATTAACTTCTCTACTCCAAGGGCATAAAATGAGAATGCACTGAAAGTTCATTCTTCCCTAATTCAGAATATATAGTTCAGACATAATGTTTCCCATGATAACTTATTTCAATATTTCAGGAATCTGCAGCTTTATCAGTATAGCTTTTCTTTCTTTGGATGAAGATAGAGCCCATCTACATCAGGGTGGTTGTAGTGGCCAAAAAGTCCTCTCCTGTAACCAGGGTTTGTTTTGGTTGGTCTTCAGGCATCAGACACACATCTCACCACCAGTACTATAGTTGATGTCTTTTCAGCTAAGAAGAGCTTGTTGAATCTTTCTCTCCTCCTGCACAATGAAAAATCAAGGGTGACTGTCCTTACAAATCAATTTCAGGAGTCCTACTAAGATCAGAGAAGCAATAGACAAGTCAATAAGTGCTTGAGTATGTATCCAGCTTGGAGTCCCACCAAGGCATTGAATAAAGTTTAATAAATGAATATACAGACTAACCCAGCTGACCCTGTACTCTAGAGCCCATCCCACTGGGCTTTGACATATAGTCCCATTTGCCATGGTTTGGTGTGGGTGTGGGGGATACTAATATCAAGGGAAAATCAGTCTGTGAAAGAAGTGGTACCTGAGCTGAGATTTGAAGAGATCTAGCATTTTAATAGATGTTGGTGGAAAAGGAGAGGATCCCAGGAATGAGGAATCTTGTGTAAAGATTCAGAGGTGAGAGATGTGATATAAGAGGAATAGCATGTAAGATTTCAATTCAAATGATTTGCCAGATTCATTAATAAACAAAATAGCATATATATATATATATATATATATATATATATATATATATATATATGTGTGTGTGTGTGTGTGTGTGTATGTATGTATATACATACATTATATATTATATATATTTAAAATACATATTTATATGCATCAAAAAGTGATCAACTGTTCAGAGAGCACTAGAATGTCTCTAGAGAAGGAAGCCTTGAGCACAGGGCTTGTGAAACAAGACCTGAGTTCAAACATGACCTCAGATATTTACTTGCTATGCCATCCTAGGCAAGTCACTTTACTTCCTGCGTCAGTTTCCTCATCCATCAGAGGGGAATAATAATGGCACTTACCTGTCTGAGCTATTGAGAGGTTCAAATGAGAAAACATTTGCAAAATGCTTTGCAAACCCCAAAGTGCTTCATAAATGCTATCAATGTTATTATTTGATGTAGTTCAGCTCTCTATCATTTCCAGTCACAACAAGAGTAACATACAAATAAGATTGTAAGGAAAATACTTAGGAAAGTACTTAAGAAAAGCAAGCACTTTAGAAGCACTCCCAAACAAGAGATCCAAGCACTAAATCCATATTTTTGCCTATTTCCTTTCCAAATTGTTCTGAAGACCTCTTATTCTTTAAGTCTATATTATTTTATTTGATGTAGCCCAATTTCTTTTCGAAATGATCATGATATTTGGTGATATTTACACAATGCTTGAAAGTGCTCCGATCTCCTCTCCCCAAATGCCTCTTTGACTTAAGTAAAGTTTAAGATGATCTACTCCAGCACCTACTACACAGCAAATGGACAGAGATGACCAAAGATGGACGTAGGTCCCAAGGAGGTTAAGGGTGGAAAGATCCCATTCCCCCTCACACCCTGTAGTTGTAGCCACTGTTCTAGTAGCGATAAAGAACTGGAAACAAATTCTGTGTTCATTGATTAGGGAAATGGTTAAGCACATTATGGTATCTGAATGTAATGAAATATAACTATACAATTAAAAAAATTACAGTGAATACGAAGAACTCCTACAAGCTTGAGAAGGCTTTTCACAAACCAATGTAGTGAAGTGATCCATTAGGGCCCAAACAGGGACAAAACGGGGCTTGGCCTGAGAACTCCTGGTGGGTAATTAATGAGGAATCGGAGTGTTTTGGGTTTGAGATTTGGGTCCTTAAGAAACAAATCAGTCAAACTGAGCCTTGTTGATGACAGCTTAAGAAGGCTAAGCTCTCCCATCGCCTCCAAGGCCCTCTCCAGTCTTCCTGATCCATTTATGGCCACCGAACCCATGATGGCTCTGGAGGGGAAAGTGAGGCAATGACCCTGCGGGGCCTCCCTCACTCAAATTCAATGCCCTTGCATATCACTGCATCACGCCTGGTCTTCTTCGAGAATGGAGGACAGACAACAATAGTGAAACAGGCAGAGCCAGGGATGCTGCGGAGGATCTTCTCTGGCACGAGTTGAACCCAGCTCTTTCTGCTTTCAAGTCTCGAACGTGAGGTAATCTGCCCAAGGCCACATTGGTGAGGGGAGGTAGGGTCAAGATGTGCCCCCCTTTCTCCTCCCTCTGTGACCTTTATGTCCAACAGCATTCGGTGGTCGGGGGGTTCGGAGAGCGTCCTCCCGCCTAGCTGGGACCGTTAAAATGTGTCTGACAAAAGGGCCCGTCACACCTGAGAGGACTGCACCCCACTCGGATGCTCGCGTGGCTTTCGGCCCACCGTGGCTCTGACCACTTCTGCAGAGCGAGCGGCTGCCCCCCTCCCCATGGCTTCAGGCCCTCGGAAAGCCCCTCCCCCCGGCCGGCTGGCTCCTCCGCCCTTTCCCTTTTGTCCCATCCCTGGGCTTTTCCAAGCCCCCTCAGCCCCCTGGCACCCCAAGCACCCATCCAGGGGAAAGGTCGGCCTCCGTAGGTGCAGGCTCATTCTCTGCAGAGCCCGACCCTGGTCTGTGGCTGACGAAGACCCTCAGCTCTGGGAAGGAACAGCCCCAAAGGGACCCCCCCTCCCCGGCGGGGGCCAGGGCACCGGGGGCGTGGGGGAGGGGAATCCCCTTTTCTCAGCAATTGCGAGGTGCTGACTGGCATCACCTCCCAGGACTCCAAATGCTTCCTTTCTTGTGATAATCCTCTTAAGTTCTTTTCTCCTCTCCCCCCGAGATTCGCCCGGGCTGCCCGCCTAATTCTCTTCGGGGCTGCGGCCCCTCCCCCACCCGGCCCGATTCTCCCGGGGCCAGGAAAAAGGCCTCCCCGGCTCTCACGTTTAGAGCTCATTATAGGTGAATGCGGCGAGGTGTTCGGCAGGAGGGCGGAACTAATCACTTATCTAAATAGTGCGGACCTTGGGGCCCGGCCTCCCGCCATCCCGAGGAGGCTGCGACTGCGCTGCCCGGCCCGGGCCTCCCTCCGCAGGAAACTCCGAGGCTCGCACGCTCTCCCCTCCCTAGCCATCAGCTCGTGGGCAAAGACCCCGGCCCTCAAGAAGCATTTATTAAGCACCAACTGTGTGCCAGCCGGCTCGAGAGGTTCAAAGAAAGCGGGGACGCAGTCCCTGCTCCCCGGGAGCCCCCGAGCCACTTGTGAAGGCACCGCGGAAGTCACTGGCCGGAGGCCAGCTCCTTACACAGCCCCTGGAGAAAACCAGCCGTGGGGGGAGAAGGAGGCCAAGGCAGGGATGCGGCCCTCTTCTCCGAGACGTCTCCGCCGTTCCGGGGCAGGGCCGCACACAGCCGGGCCGGACCTGGGGCTGGCACCAATCCCGGGCTGGAGGTTCAGCCGCCCCATGAAATGGGCCACAAAGCTCCGGGCCGAGCGACTTCAGTCAGGAGCGCAGATTACCATAATCCCCAAATGGGTTTACTGGGGAAAGCAGAGCCGTTTGTCCCGCCGGACTTTGTTAAGACAATGGGAGCGGAGTGTAAAATTAACCCGAGCAAGGCCTGGGCCAGGGCCTGGGGAGCCGGCCTGGGCCTGCGGCTGGGGAGCCGGCCTGGGCCTGCGGCTGGGGAGCCGGCCCGGGCCTGCGGCTGGGGAGCGGCCTGGGCCTGGGCCTGGGGAGCGGCCTGGGCCTGCGGCTGGGGAGCGGCCTGGGCCTGCGGCTGGGGAGCGGCCTGGGCCGGCCTGGGCCGAGCAGGGACATGGAGATTCGAAGGGGCGGCCCACGGGGGCCGCGGGAGCCCTCTCCTGGGAAAGGACCCGGCAGGGAGCTTCTGCCCGACCCCCACACCACGGTATCCCTCCTCCCCGTGGGCCATCGGGAAGACTCAAAATACAAAACCCCTGCTTTCCAAAGCTATAAACACACCCACGTATACATATATGTATATATGAACATGTATGTGTATGAGATGTTTGTATGATGTGTCATGTGGGTGTTTATTCTACGTGTGTGTATGGAGGTGATCCACGCTGGTGACAATTACTCTAAGATTTCCAAATATGAACAATACTTCCCAAATCTTAAAGCACTACCTGGAGAGCCAGCCCCCAAAATAATAATGATAAATACTACCAGCGCTGATGTCGCTCTGAAGGAGTTTCCGAGCCCTTTTACAAAGCTTGTTTCATTTTGTCCTCCCAACTCTGTGAGCAAGGTGCTGGGATCACCCCATTTTACAGGAGCTGCCACTGAGGGGCAGAGTGACAAAGTCAGTGCCCCTGGTCTTCCCGTGCTCTCTACCCACTGAACCACCCAGCTGCCTCATGTAGATGTAAAGCACTCGCTAGGATTCACAAATAAGTTCATTATAAAAATGCAAGACGATAGAGAAATAGTCAATGTAGTAGGTACACGGCAGATCTCCAAGCCAGGAGGACCAAGATTCAAGTCTCTGACACACAGAGACTGTGTGAGTCTAGGCAAGTCATAATGATCGTGATATACGGGGCAGCTAGGTGGCGCAGAGGATAGAGCACTAGTCTTGAATTCAGGAGGACCAGAGTTCAAATCTGGTCTCAGACACTTAACAAGTCCTAGCTGTGTGACCCTGGGCAAGTCACTTAACCCCAGCCTCAGGGGGGGGGGTGGGAAATAATGATCATAATATGATAATATGACAAATCATAATATGAGTCTCTCAGTGCCCTTGAATTACAGAGAAGGATTGAAATTGGAGAGAAGGGAGTTGCCCTTGGAGCAGGAGTTTCTAAATCTAGGATCCTCCCATCTTTTGGCCAGTCACTTAGCTTGCTGTTGCCTTCAGTTTCCTTAGGACTAAATAAACAACTTTGGGGTAGGGCATTTCAAAATTCCTTTTCGGCTCTAGATTTATGCTCCAAGTAACTTCTAGAGATAGAGGGATCTTCATAGACTCTAGTCCACCTTATAAGTGTATATCATATACACCCAAATGGAAATGAGTGTGTTGCCTAAGGTCTTTAAGGTAATAAGAGGCAGAGATGGAATTCAAACTGCTCTCCTATTTATCTTCTCCCTTTGACAGCTAAAATCTTAGGGGGGAAAAAAAAAGCTGTATGTATTCTTTGCCTTCACTTTCTTATCCTCTAGTCTCTTCTCAATCCTTGCAATCTGACTTCATTCTCAAGCACTCAAGTAAAAGTCCCCTCCCCCAGGTCATCACAAATCTCTTTCTTACTAATCCAACGTCCTTTTGTCCTTCTGCATCCTTCCGGACTTCTCTGGTGCATTCTCGGTGTCAACTATCCCCTCCTTCTGAATACTCTCTCTCCTCCCCCAATTTTGGTGACACTCCTTTCTCTCCGTACTCCACTTATCTAAATGATTGTCCCGACTCCTTTGTAAATTCTATCAACCATGGAATGTTGCCCTGGAGGAAGATTGGGTAGCCCAGTTTAACGGGGGCTTGAGGGTGGGTTGAGGGATAATGAATAATCATTTTGTAAAGATAAGCTAGAGACAACTGGAAAAAAAAAATAAATTACATTTAATTAAATTTCAAACAGATGGATCTTCGTTTATCAAGACTGTTCAATAAATAAAGTGCTAGATCTGAAGTTAAGAGGACCTGAGACTAAATTCCATCTCAGATACTTTCTAGCTGAGTGATCCTACACAAGTCACTTAATCTCTGCCTACTTCAGTTTCTTCCACTGTGAAATGGGAATAATAACAGCACTTATCCCCAGGGTTTCGGTAAGAATAAAATTAGATAATATTTGTAAAAAAAAAATCACTTTGCAAATCTTAAAGCATTCTTATATAAATATCAATTATTGTCATTTATTCTAGAGGTAAAAGAAAGCCATTAAAACTTCCTGAGTAGGGGAGTGCCTTTATTAAGCCTGTTCAACTGTCACCTCTGACATATAGTGGCTATCTGACCCTGTACCAGTGACTATATCTCTCAGGGTTCTAGGCAATTCTGGAATATGCTTTATAGAGCTTCCATGGAAGATCCATCCACTATATACATAGGATAAAAAAACAAACAAACAAATAAAAAAAAAAAAAAAACCAATAGGGGCATAGTATAATGGAGACTAGGATAGTAGATCAAATTTGGGAGCAGAAAGTCTAGGATCTGACTTTTGGCTGACATATTATAGAAAGACTGTCATATCACTTAATCTCTTAATGTTCCCAGTCAACTCTCTTAAACTAGTTGCTGACCTTTGTTGGGGAGGAAGGGGATCTTTCATGTGGAGAGTTTCCCTGCAAAGATGAAATCACTGGCTAAAAAAATGTTAGCTGCATATGAGTTGACTGTTGGTCCTTTATTCTCAAAAGGACCAAAATACTTCATTATGTTGGAATCAAGGTAAGTGACTATGGCTGATCAGATCAGTATGAGTTTGTAATGTTCTGCCACAAGTTGGTCACAAACAGTCCACGTGAATATCTAGAGTGGAGATGGTTCTAAATTTGCATATCACTTTTTTTTTTTTTTAGTTTCTACAATTTGACTTTGCCTTCTGGGATTTGGGGACATGCTGATGGTCCTTTCACAGCGTTTTCCATGTCTCACAATCAATTCCAGAGCTCTTCAGAGTCTTCTTGTATCACTTTTGACCTCAGTGTGAGTGCTGGAGTATAGGAATAACAATAATGGTAACACGAGAATGGCCACAGATGAATATGCAGATCCAATTTGTTATTTACTTATCCCTTTTTCTGATAAAATGAATTTTATTAAAGAATTCAGAAATTTTTTCCACTCATGCTCAAATCATGTTGCTTAATATTCCTACCATGAAAATCATCTCAGTAGAGAGATTTATGGCATCTCTTTAAAAATAAGTAATTCACTGAATGCATTATTTAGAGTATTGTAAACTTTGGGAAAATCAACAGTGTAGCTATTTCCTCTTGATTTGGATGCCTTTGATGCTACAGAATTGGAAAGCACATTACACCGCTCCTAAGAGTAGGGGGAGAGGAAGGCAAAGAAGAGATGGGAAGCTTTAGAAGACAAAATAAACCCTAAACAGAGGAGACAATGGATCATGGGTATCAGACCAGTTAGATTTAAAATCACAGCATGTGGATTCACTTTCTAACAATCATTTATTACCTTTGTAATTCTTTGGGCATGAGTTTTCTGTTCATAAAACATAATGTTTGGAACAAACAACCCAAGCAATTCTTTCATTTATTATTATTTATGATTCTCACGAATCAATAAACATATTAACCACATACAATGTAACAGGCAGCCTACTAATTGCTGGGAATACAAATATATATATATATATACATATATATTTATATTATATATATATATTATATATATTATATATATATCTTACTATTATATATATATTATATATATCTTACCATTATATATATGTATATGTTCCTGCCTTCATAAAACTTATATTCTTTTTATACTTTGCTCCAGGAGACAACATAATCAAAAGATCTCTCAGAAATCTGATAAATTAGGATCTAAACAACTAGCTAACCCTATCAGATATGCCTTGGAATTAGAATGAAACAAGAAGCATCAAAAAAATCAAAATGGGGCAGCTAGGTGGTACAGCCCGGAGGTCAGAAGGACCTGAGTTCAAATCTGATCTCAGACACTTGACACTTCACACTTCCTAGTGGTATGATCTTGGGCAAGTCACTTAACCCCAATTGCCTTAGCAAAAATAAATAAACAAATAACTAAAATCAAAATAAAATATTTACTAAGATTGTGGACAGGTCAATAGTTTTCCTAAACTTTTTTTGGAAAAATTCTCCCATGTCTCAAAATGAGGAAGTAGTCTTAGCTAGAGCAATGATCAGCAAGGCTGAGATCATCTAATGCCTCCTTGTCTGCCTTCTTGAGACTGGGCAAGGGTTAAAAAAGACAGCCATCAATCTGCACTTCCCATCGTATAAGACAATATACTATTGGACATGACAACATTGGCAGTTAAGGAAAAACCAATGTCGACTGACTAGGGGGAAGAAGTCCCTTATATGAATTCAAACTAGTGACCACAGTGCCAAAGCTGGATGGGGTACCAAAATAACCCCGTGTTCCCTCCATGACTGGGAGGCAGGGGAGACCCCTGCTCTGCTCTTCTCTTTTGGAGGGCCTCATGAATTATTTGTGTGGGATTGCAAAATCAGAGCGAGGAATGTGGCAGCAATTCAAAGTTGGTTTAGCAGGGATTATCCATTTGGACCAGGTGGAATTTATGAAAGATTGTTTTTTGATCCCGAGGCATGCTCTGTCAGTTTAATGGAGTGTCGCTGTCTTGGAACTTGATTATTGTGGTTGTTACCATTCCATTGTAAATGAGAAAAGTCCTCAGTCATGCTGAATGAGGATATTTATATGTAAATAGAAGACATTTTTCTTTGGCAATACCTTTAGTCCTGGGATTGGAGGGCATGTGATTCTCCAAAGACTGCAGGAACCACCAAAACCCATCGAGCCTTAAAGAGAACTAGAACCCACTGGGTATTGGAGGCATTTCTTTTGTTCTATAATCTCCTTCAAAGGTTTCCTGGATATGAGGGAGCAGGAGGAAGACAGGAGAGATGGGGACAAAAGAATAAAAGGAGCAAAAGGAAGAGACCGTTTACTGGCATAAATAATTCTAAATGCCCTTGATACAAAAGGGTAATTTTCAGAGAATCATAGATTTGGAAGAAACCTCAGAGATCATCAGTTTCAACCTTTCCTGGAAGCAAAACTCTCTCACTAGTATCTTCAACAAGTTGTCTTATAACCCCACCCTAAAATATCAAGAGAGATGGGGAGCTCACTTACCCCCAGGAGAAAGTCTGGGGCAGCTAGGTGGCTCAGTGGATAGGGCACCAGCCCTGAATTCAGGAGAACCTGAGTTCAAATCTGATGTCAGACACTTAACACTTCCTAGCTGTGTGACCCTGGGCAAGTCACTTAACCCCAGCCTCAAAAAAAAAAAAAAAAGAGAGAGAGAGAGAGAGAGAGAGAGAGAGAGAGAGAGAGAGAGAGAGAGAGAGAGAGAGAGAGAGAGAGAGAGAGAGAGAGAGAGAGAGGAGAGAGAGAGAGAGAGAGAAAGTTTATTGTGCTTTAGGACTACCCAAATTGTTAGGGAATTCTGCTTTATACTGAACCACAACCCACCTCTCTTTAACTTTCACCTGATCTGTATAGTTATGTCCTGTGGAATTCTACCAAATAATGAACTGTCTTTCCCATATAAAAACTCTTTAAATATCTGAGGATGTCTGTTTTATATCCCTAAAAGCTTAAGATCTCCCCTTCCTAAAATCTGTCCTCATACATCAGGATTTTTAGGTCCTGCTCCTCTGGTCATCATTAAGCTTATCAACATCCCTCTTTAAAAGCAGCTTCTGGAATTGTATCAAATATGCCATATGCAGTCTGGTTAACTACAATAGGATTATTCTCTATTTTGCTTTGCTGTAACTGTGTGTGTGTGTGTGTGTGTGTGTGTGTGTGTGTGTGTGTGTGTGTGTGTGTTTATCCTGAATCTGAGTAACACCAAGAAAAAGAGAATCTTTTCATATATAAAGTATAAGAGAAGAAGATTTTATGTAAAGCTATGCAATTATTTCATGTCACCTATTTTTAAAATGCATATAATAAATTTTAATGAAATGTTTTATATTTTTCCAATTAAATGAAAATATAATATTAACTTTTTAAAAATTTCTGCTCTTCTATTATTGTGTTCTTATGGTACAATAGTATTTGACCAAAATCATATACCACAACTTGTGCAGCCATGCTCCAATTGATGGTTATCCCTTCAATTTCTAATTTGCCACCATAAAAAGTGTTGCTATAAATATTTTTAAACAAATAAATCTTTTTCTTTCTTCAGATATTTTTGGGATATAGCTTCATTAGGGGTGTTATTGAATCAAAGGTTATGCACAGTTTTAGAGCCTTTTGGGCATAGTTCCAAATCATTCCTCAGAATGATTGGATCAGTTTGCAACTCCACCTACAATGCATGTAATATATATATATATATATATATATGTACATATATATATAATAATTTCAACATATTATTTTCAAGCCAACTCCCTTCTCTATTTATTTTTGAACTTCCTTCTATTATTTTCTATATAGTAAAAAGTGCTTTCCCTTTCCCCCCACTATATTTTCATGATCTCTTATAGCTAAACACTTAAATATAATAGTACATATAATATATTTGCTTTTATGTATTTATATGTGTGCATATGTGATGTGTATGTTTATGTTATGTGTCTATATGTGGTGTTCGTGTATAAGTATATACTTTTTGGTAAATAGTCTTCAATGTAAGTAGAAGTCACATAAGTTTTTAGATTGCTATAATACAATAACAACTCATATTCAATGTGAATGCCTTCCCCCAAAGGCAGCTGATGGAACAATAACCTGGAGTTAAGTAGACCTAACTTCAAATTTAATCTGAGGCACTTACTAGTTGTGTTATCTTGGACAAATCACTTAATTTTTTTGCCTCAGTTTCTTGAACTGTAAAATGGGGAAGATAATAGTAACAACACCTGTACCTGTCTCTCAAAGTTGTTGTGAAGAGCAGAGATGATGTTTGTAAAAGCTCTTACCATACTTTTTGGGTCAGTAGGCACTATAGAAATGCTTACTCCCTTCCCTTCCCTACCTAATAATAGCAGTTCCAGAGTCAGAGGACCCTAGTTCAATATTGCCCAGAACTCTTTATCACCTGTGTAACCATGGAAAGTCACTTCACTTCCTGGAAGCATTAGTTTCTCTATAAAATGAGAGGGTTTGCAGTTTCTCCCATTTCCAGAGTTAAAATCCTTTTCCCAGAAATTGCTATTTATTGCCTTTTCCAATAAAACCACAAAAGACTAATATTTAAATCTGACTGCTCAACTTTCTCTGAATCCATCAAGTTGTGCTATCGTCTAGTCTCTTATCTCTCCACTATTTCCATAGAAAACCAAGATATTTTATCAAATGTGTTGCTAAAATGTATGTAATGATATTCTCAGTGCTCCCCTCCCTTTCTAGTGTAGTAGCTCTGTCAAAAGAAAGAGATGACGCCTATCTGAAATGGCATGGTATTGTTGAAGTGATGGAGGCTCTATGTGACCGTGGCTTCCTTTTTTAGATATCCATCATATCTTGGATGTTTCATTCTAGAACCAAAATTAAGTTAACTGGCCTATAGTTGGAAGATTATTTTGTTCACTTTTATTTAATTTTGATTTTTAAGATCAGTGTACCCTTTATTTTGAAAGACTGAGTTTCATTTACTTCAGATGAAATGTGTATTGATTTGGCCCATTGTGAATTGATCAGTGGTGAATTGGTTGACTTCTAATGAATAAGAACTGCCCTTTACTGTAGGATTTATAAAAAGGAAAACATTAGACATGATTAACTGCCTATTGCTTGTCTTCTTCTCTCCCCCTCCCCCCGCCAATCCCATCTTATTTTTAGTGGTGGTGGAAAGCAAACTAGACCTAAGAGAGAACTTACACATTCTATTCTACCTCTAACCATTCTAATCCTTTACAATTCCTTGCATAAACTGCTATTGGTTTCTGTGGGACAAAGGGCTAGGACATTTCCACATGAGACTTAAACAAGAATCCTTGAAGTCCAAGTTCCTATCTCAACCTTAGAGAGAGAGAGAGATGGAATTCTCATCCTCAGATATGGATGCTATATAGAAAGCATCTATGGCCAATGGTTGGGCTGGGGAGAGTTCTTGAGTCCTAGCTTTCTGGAGGAATTTAAGAATTTTTAGATGTGTATCCATCCAACCTTCTAGAGAGTGAAGAAGAATTTCTGCATGAAGCTGGCTTCTTGGGAAGAACATTTGAACAAATGGTCTTTAGATTTGGAAGTATTTTGGCCCAACCTCCTGGATAAAGTTTCTGGAACGGGAATTCCTAAATCTCAAGTTCCTAGTCTCAGTTCTAATTATTTTCCATCCTGTTTCTACAATTCCATTTTCTTTATCTAGGTTCATCTTCAGGAATACCTTGGAAGCCCTGCTTCCAAGAGCTAACCTATTTATTTCCCAAACTCCACTGAACTAGTCTCTTTTTACTTTGGTCATTTTCTACCCTAAAACTGTATAGCTCTCACCCCATTTTCCACCTGTTGCTCTGAATACTATAATAAAATTAAAGCTGCCATCTTCTTGAAAGGGATGTTAATGGACTCTCCTGTGGCCCCAGTTACCATCCTTGGGACTCTACCTGAGGTATTCTTCCCTTGCCATTACTCCCTTATCTGTACTGTAAGAGGAATATAACACCCATAAAAGAGTAAACTCCTTGATGTCAGAAATTGCCTTATTTAGCATTTAATATATTAACAAATGATTTTTCCATTTATTCTTGCAATTGTAGAGAGAAAGTGGTATGATCACTTGACTCAAGAAATGGAAGCCATAGACAGTGAGAGCATTTGGTTGAGTGGGGGCATTTCTAAGTCCCCCGTCTTTTAGAGGAAGCTTAACAAATATTTAGGCAATGGTCTCAGTATTCTCAACAAAATGCCAACAGACACCCTCCATAGGAAGATACAGTCTCAAAAAAAAAAAAATCACTTCCTCAAGACATTGAGCCAAGTTATGGAAGAAGATAAAAAATTCTGACATAGATACTTAGCTCTGTTATTCTGGATGACTCACCTAATCTCTGTTATTGTCAGTTCCCTCATCTGTAAACCGAGGCCTTTTCAACAAGGTTGTTGTGAGAATCCAATGAGTTCATTTCTGTAGAGTACTTGGCAAACTTTAAAGGATTAAGAGTTCCTTATTCCAATTTTTGAGCTCATTGAGCAGATTTCCCTTTTCATTAAATACCCTTTTCTGGACTGAAGTTATTTTAAGCTTCTTGTTACAAAAACAAAACAAAGGCAATCCCACATGGCAAATTAAAATATGTTTGGTCAAAAAATATTAAGCAATTAAAAACATTATTCTTTTGGAAAATGCATCCACTCCACAAAGAGAACTATGGAAACTGAATGTGGATTGGAGCATAGTGTCTTCACCTTTTTTTGTTTATTTGTTTCTGTACTTTCTCATCTTTTTCCTTTTTGATCTGATTTTTCTTGTACAACATGACAAATATAAAAATATCTCTAAAAGGATTGCACATATTTAATCTGAATCAGATTGCTAGTTATTGTGGGGAAGGAGGAGATAAAGGATGGAAAGAGAAAATTCTGGGATGCAGTCTTACAAAAAATGAATGTTGAAGATGAATATGTATTTATTAAAATAAAATACTATTGAGAAAAATAAAAACATTATTCTTTGATTTTAGAATCATTAGAATGAAACTTTAGAATGAAAATATGAGTGATGTCCCTGTCATTTATGATAAAGCTATATAATCTGATTCGATGAATACCAGTCATATACTACCTTCTTGATGATAAATTATTTTTTAAATTTTCAAGGTCACAACAACCTATTACTATATTGATATAATGAGTAAAATGCTATATTACAATATAAAGATATACAGAATTATTATAAAAAGCTGGAATTGTTCAGGCAATCTCAAAAAAAAGTAAGCTATTAAATGTGATCTCAGAAAAGGCAACAGTAAAAACACCTCAGATGTATATCTTGTAAGTAGTATATTGCTGGAATCTGCTTTCTAATTCATTCCATTGTCTTCTTTCATTTTCTGTGTGAATTTATCCCATTCATATTCATAGGGATGAATTTCAGTTTTGTATTTCCATCAAACATACCCCTTTATTTGATCCTTGTCCTTCTCTTTACAAAGAATAGAATGGTGAGGAAAAAAGTATGAATTTCTCTCTATAGTGAATTATAATTGATGCTATTTGTTTTTGCTTGAGTATCCCTCTTTTTTTCCACTCTTCTAATTCATAATCACAGAATTATACCCTTTATTTCTTTCATTTAATCTTAATGATAAATTTTGTTTTATTTGTGACAAATCCCTCCCTGAAGCCATCCTCCCTCTTAATCCCTTTTGAATTTGTTCTACTATTTTTTGTCATCTTATGGAACCAGTGATTTTTCTTTGGTCCATTCTAATTTTTAAGAATTCTCTTAATTGAGTAAGATTCAGTGTTCCTTCCGCTAATCTTCTCTTTTTTTCTTTTTTTAAATTAATTTTATAATTATACATTTTTTGATAGTATATATGCCTGAGTAATTTTTTTTATAACATTATCCCTTGTATTCATTTTTCCAGATTTTCCCCTTCCTCCTTCTACTCCCTCCCCTAGATGACAGGCAATCCCATACATTTTACATGTGTTATAGTATAACCTAGATATATGTGTGTAAATCCAATTTTCTTGTTGCTCGTTAAGTATTAGATTCCGACGGTATAAGTAACCTGGGTAGATAGACAGTAGTGCTAATATTTTACATTCACTTCCCAGTGCTCCTTCTCTGGGTGTAGTTGTTTCTGTCCATCATTGATCAGCTGGAAGTGAGTTGGATCTTCTTTATGTTGAAGATATCCACTTCCATCAGAATACATCTTCATACAGTATTGTTGTTGAAGTGTATCGTGATCTTCTGGTTCTGCTCATTTCACGCAGCATCAGTTCATGCAAGTCTCTCCAAGCCTTTCTGAATTCATCCTGTTGGTCATTTCTTACAGAGCAATAATATTCCATAACCTTCATATACCATAATTTACCCAACCATTATCCAATTGATAGACATCCATTCATCTTCCAGTTTCTAGCCACTACGAAAAGAGCGGCTACAAACATTTTGGCACATACAGATCCCTTTCCCCTCTTTAGTATTTCTTTGGGATATAAGCCCAGTAATAGCACTGCTGGATCAAAGGGTATGCACAGTTTGATAACTTTTTGGGCATAGTTCCAGATTACTCTCCAAAATGGCCGGATTCTTTCACAACTCCACCAACAATGTACCTAATCTTCTATCTCATCTTTATTCGAGGTGCTTTCATTTAATCTATAATATTATTTTTTAAAATGTCTTGCTCTATTTTTTTTTCTTTGAATGATTATAGCCTTCTGTCAAACAATTTTTCTCCTCAGAAGTTCTAATATTATTTTTTATCCTCTTTTCCTGTGTTTGTGTCATTGACATTCTTGGATTGATCATATTTCTTTATTATCAGAATTTCCCTTTGTTTACTCATATTCTCAATGTTATTTCCTGAACTGGAATTTAGTGTCTAGGCTAGACAAGGCTCTATATATTTCTAGAAGGGAGAGAAAAGAAGGCAATAAACATTTTTAAAGTACATTCTACATACTAGGCATTGAATTAAATGTGCATTTTACAAGTATTATCTCATTTTATCCAATGATCCAATACCATTGAAAGAAATGGGATTGCTGCATCTGGTCCTGATCTCTATTATCTGGGTACTGAATGATGTATTTTTCACATCCCTCCTGGACAACTTTTAAGAGTGATTTGAAAGCTTTCAGAAGTCCTAGGCCATGGTTTATAGCTCCCCTCTTTGTATGAGCTTAGCAAAATCCTTATTCTGCTCTTTTCCAGAGTCAGAGAGAAATAGCTTCATGCTCTAGGTGTCTCTGGCTTGCCATTGGTCCTCACTCTAATCTTTATGATGTTAAGGACTAGAGCTACAAATTCTAGGTTTCCCTGACCAAACCCCCTGGAAACTAATTGAAAATTTACATGTACTGGGGTTGTAGACTGGGTTTCCTGGCTAGACTCTGTCTGTAGAGTCAATGGTTTTCTGGCTTGTCTCCTTTTTTTGCACTGGAGTTTGAAAAATGCAGGTTTTTTTTTTTTAATCATTATTCAATCCCTCTTCTTCACAATCGCCACTTCAAGTGTAGTTGTATGAGTTGTTTGGTTTTGCTCTTAATTACGTCTCCATTTTAGCAGTAAAAAGACAGTTAACAGAAATAAAGAAAGTAATTACATTAAATGTAAAGGAATCATAGGTAACACATTAATAGAAAATATATTTTTACTATATGTTCCCCAAATAGCATAGTATCTAAATAGTTATAGAAAAATCAACCAACATAAAGGAAGACATAGTAAAACTATGGTCATTGAGGATGTTGATCTTTAATCTAAGACTAGACAAATTTAACAAAAAGTAAACTCAGAAGAAATACTTGAATCACATTTTAGAATTAGAAATACTAGATCTCTGATAAGTGCTGAATATGAGTATATGTATATGTGTATACGTATATATGTTTTTCAGCTGTGGACCTTTATCAAAATTGATTTTGTATTAGAGTAATAGTCAACAAGTTACTGTTTCCAAGCCAAAACTTGTCTGCCACTTGTTTCCCTATGGCCCATGAGCTAAGAATGATTCTAACACTTTAAAATAAAGTTTATTTCTTGAAAAAATGTAAAGACTCTTCTCAGGTGGTAGGTTATACAGAAACAGGATTGAACTAGATCTGATCCTTTGACCATGGTTTGCTCAGCCCTAAATTGGAGAATGAATAAATGTAAAAAACAGAAATATCAAATTCATCCTTTATTGAATTTAAGATAATAGAAATTATATTGAACAAAGGGGCTTTGAGGAAAGGAGTTAAAATTAATTAGAGATCAAATAATGTCATCCTAAAATATATATGGGTCAAAGAGAAGAAAAATTTCAGCATCAGCTGACTACTTTGACCTTATCCCATGACATGGGAACCTGTTGCCTGTCTCAAACACATCTACAACTTCCTACAATACTCTCTGTTAAGGATAACCATCTTTAGTATAAAGGGCTAGAACTCAGCAGATTCGAGTTAATCTAGATGCAAGGTAATCTAGCACTTGAGGCTAATCACCAATTGGACAATTCTCTATTAACATGTTTGGAGCCCTACTTAACTATTCTGTGCCCGTTCCATTGGCGGGTGTGGACAAAGAAGAGGAAATGAGATCAGTGGGTGGAGTAGGAGGAGGAGATTCATTCTCTTGGTGGTGGAGAGAGAGAAAAGAGGTGTGGAGATTGTTAGATCTAATCCCCTGACTGTGACCCCAAAAGATAAGGAATAAAGACTTTTACTTATCCTGACTCTGGCTGATTCTAAGATATCCAGGGTCACAACACTTTATTTATAAGCTTTAAGGAATTAAAACACATTATTCCCAAAAAGCTCATGAAGTAGATATTATAAGGATTATCAAATCACCCCTCACCCACCCCATTTCATTACAAACTGAGAATTGGAGAGTTCAAGTGACTTTTCATTTCTATACAAGCCATATGCATCAGAGGTAAGATTCCCAACTTAAGTCTCTCCTAACACCCCCTCAAATACTTTTTTTTCCCTGAATAATGTACTGCCATGTTGCTAGAACTTTGCCTATAATTTTATAAAGAATTTACGATCATAATTTTAGAGAACTTAGAGGTCATATGACCCCACAGAGTCATTTGAAGCCAAGCAACTGATCCATTGGCACACAAATAGTAGGTGGCAGATCCAGATCTTCTAAGTCTATACCAAGTACCCTTCCTACTGCTATCCTCTGCTTCCATGCCTGAAGCTCAAATAGGTTTGGTGATTTGTCCATTGGTGCTCAGCTCACAGATGTCAGAGATGAAATTTAAACCCTTGGTCATAGATTCCAAATCCAACATTCTGTCCACCATGCCATGATAAAATGAACAAACAAAAAAACAAGTCCAACAGAAAAAGAGGGGGAATTTTGTTTATAGACCAATACATAGCAAGCTACAATATACTTGATGTCCTTTTTTGTCTTTCCCTAAACAAATTATGGTGTTAGACAGGTACAGACCTGCTCTGTAAGGATACTTCTTTTAAAAAAAAAAAAAAATTTAGTTTTTCCCATTTATATGTAAAACAATTTTTACATTTTTAAAACTTCAAATTCCAAATTTTCTCACTTTCCTTACTCTGCCTCATTGAGAAGACAAGCAATTCAATATAGATACATGTGTAATCATGTAAAACATCTCCATATTAGTCATATTGTGAAAGAAAACACCACAAAACAAAACAAATAAGCTCCCAAATCTCAAGTAAAATAAAGGGAGTAAAAATTATGCTTTAATCTATATTTAGACCCCATTGGTTCTTTCTTTGGAGATATGAAGCATTTTTCATCATAAGTCCTTCAGAGAGGTCTTTGGTCATTGTGATACAAGAATAGGGGATCATCTTCCAATTGCTGTTACTTTGTACCTAGCACGTTTCACTTCCCATGAACTCTACAATAATTCTTTGGATTAACCTATATAAATAGAAAGGAAACCAAGTGAGAAAATTGTAATAACAGTTTGAAAAGCTCAAATAGAATTGTCATGCCATCTTCTCTCAAAGGTGAATATAAAACCCATTTGGAATCCCATAAGGAATTAATCCTCTCAGTTTTGGAACTTCTGCCTGAGACTGGGCTATGCTGATCAGAAAGTGAGTGACTTTAAATTCAGTTGGTTTACCTTATCTTTAACATTATCTCTTGTTGCTGGTTAGCCATTTCAGTCATGTGTGATCCCATCCAGAGTTTTCTTGGTACAAGTCCTGGAATGATTTGCCATCCCCTTCTCATATTCATTTTACATATGAGGAAACTGAGGCAAACAGGGTTAAATGATATGTCCAGGGTCACAAAGTTAGTCCATGTCACAGGTCAAATCTGAATTCAAGTCTTCCTGATTTCTGCCCTTGTGCTCTTTCCTCTGTACCACTTAGCTGCCCTAACCCCACATTAGTCAATTCCAAAACAGACCCATTCAATCATCTATCCACCCTGACCATCTTGCCAACTTGCCTTTGTCCACTCATCTAGAATATCCTCCTGACTAGATCTCCAAAAGACCAGGGTTTTGTGACAGCCTTCCTATTTTCTTTTCTTTCTTTTCTTTTTTCTTTTTTTTTTTTTCCTGAGGCAATTGGGGTTAAGTAACTTGCTCAGGGTCACACAGCTAGGAAGTGTTAAGTGTCTGAGATCATATTTGAATTCAGGTCCTCCTGACTTCAGGGCCGATAGTCCAACTGCTGTGCCACCTAGCTTTCCCTCCTATTTTCTTGATAATATATGGTGAGAACAGACTAGCACTTCAAAGTGGTTAGAACTGTCCATTTGGAGTTAAGAAGACATGGGTACATTTCCCACCTCAGATATTTACTAGCTGCTTCACCTTGAACAAAACACTCTTGAGACTCTTCAGATAATTACTGAATACTTACTTATTAAACTATAGATACATTATCATCTAAGCAGATGGAGAGGCTCTCACACTGGGAGTTCTTTTTTATTAATAAGCTTATAGTTCCTTTGTATATTGGCAAGGTAGTGCAAATCTTCATACACTATGATTTCAGACAAATTAAATTTAGGGATGACCTGAAGGACAAGGGAAAGATACATAGTGTGAAAAAACTCTGAAAAAGTTCCCTGTAAAGCTAAATGTAATCTCCTTGAGGACAGGGGCCATTTAATTTTCATCTATGTGGTAAAAACACATGAAACAAAGATTGGCATACAGTAGGTGCCTAATAAACGCATGTTGATTGATAGCATATTATCCACAATGATGATGTGCAAAAAATAATATAAAAGCTATTATTTGGAACACATTTAACTAAAAAAAAAAGAAAGAAAGAAAGAAAGAAAAGAATGCACGAGCTTGAGCTGAATTGATTTTGGTGCCATTTCATTCACTGATTCATTTATTCATTTAGATCACATAAAAATTTTGTGAGGTGGGTATCATTATTGTCCCCATTTAACAGATGAGCAAAATGAGGCTTAGAGAGGTTATGTGTTTTGCCTATGGCCATATAGGTAAGAAGTTCTAGAGGTAAATTTTAGCCCTAAATCTCTCCTGACCCTAAATCCTGTATGTTTTCTTCTAGGCTATGATGGTCTTTATTTGAACCACACCTGTATACCCAGATATAAATATTTCGAATTCTTCAGTTTTTGGTTTTTATCAACTGTAAAATGGGGGAGGGATGTGTGTGTGTGTGTGTGTGTGTGTGTGCGTGCGTGTGCGCGCGTGTGTGCGTGTGTGTGTGTCTGTGTGTGTGTGTGTGTGTGTCTGTGTATTGGGTGGCACAGGGGATAGAATGTCAGGTCTGAAGTCAGGATGACTCATCTTCATGAGTTCAAATCCAGCCTCAGACACTATCTGTGTGACCCTGGGCAAGTCACTTGACCCTGTCTACCTTGGTTCCTCATCTTCAAAATGAGATCAAGAAAGAAATGGTAAATCCGTCCAGTAACTTTGCCAAGAAAACTCCAAATGGGGACAAAAGGAGTTGGATATGACTAAATGGACAAAACAACAACAGCTATGTTGATAGAGCCATTTGAATTTGACAGATGAGAGTTGCTCTAGAGTCATCTAGAGCATGGACATTAGCACACTTTCCCCAAACATCAGAAGGATATTTACCTTGTCTTGCTCAATATATAATTAAGGTGGTTATTAAGAAATTAGTTGCATTGCGTAGCATGATAATGGCACCTAATGGATTTATTTGTGCATGTTGATGAGACTAGAGATAACCATTAGAAGCTTTCTAGGCTATGCTTGAAGTAGAAAGCAATGGCTCTCTGTGCTCAGTCAGATTAGTCTGTTTCCTAGAAAGTTAGGCTGGCAATTACCAAGGAAATACTCAGATCATTGGCCAATCTGCCAGGTGGGAGGAAAATGAGCAGATGTAACCTTCCTCCTTTGATGATCCACAAGCACCTAATTGCAACCTGTTCTTCCTTGACAGGGAGGTAAGAAGCCCAGGGCACTTAGAGCTGTGGCTTCAGTGTTATACTAAACCATAATCTTCTCGACTCCACTGATGACATGCAGTTGGGAGATTTGACTTGGAAGTTCCAGTTGTGGATTACAGTTGCTCCACAAACAAAGGAAATGGAACCCCCAACTATTAAATAATGACCAAAACCAAGAGTTGTTATAGATTGTTCTTGAGTTCCTAACTTGGGTTACTAGAATGGAAATGACGAGAGCAGGGACTATTTGGCCTTATTGTCCCCCTATCACCATTATATCAGGTGTTAATGCTTGTTCATAGAATCACAGGTCTGTAGCTAGATGAAAGGCAGAGGGCATCTAGTACAGATGAGGACATGAAAGCAGAGAGAGTTAAGTGACCAAGGTTACAGAGGGAGACAATGATGTCAGAGAGACAGAATTAGAACTCAGGTTTTCTGACTCTCCAGTTAAAGCTTATCAGTTCACTCATTGATCAGATTGGGGATAGGGTTAGCTTTAATTCTTTCTTACCAAAACTCTCTCTCCCATTTGTGCTTAGTGCCATATTTCTGGTACACAAATGGTGCTTAATACATATTCACTGATCAATTGATGGACCACAGCATTCTTTTTATTTGTCCCTGATTATAGTATAACTGGATGCCACTATATTCCTCTGCCAAAAATAAGTAGTTCAGCTACTGCCCAAGCATTAGACATGTGACTCATTATCTTTTATTGGTTAGGATTCTAATCTCTTAAAGGACCAGACCAAAGTATCTCTTGATCTCTTGACCATTGTTCCCTGTTATCTTAACAATGATTGTTCTCCACCTTTTGGGTCACATCCTGACTTTGAAGTAGAAAAAAAGCCACGACAGGTCTTTGTGATCTTTTTATCAGTCTCTTTTTCTCTAGTGAAAATGTCTATCTTCTTCCCAAGATCAATGGACAGACCCATTGTAGATATAAAAAGATGACATTGTATCACCAATGCTGATTTCTTGTATTCAATAAGAGAATCCTAAAGTCACAGATTATAGCCGGAACCTTGGATGTCACCAGTTTCCCGATGGTATGGATGAGGAAACTGAGGCCTAGGAGAGAGAAAGTGAACTGCTCAGGGACACACATGGACTAGGGAAGAGCCAGATTTCTATATCCTGAATTCAAATTCTTCTTTTTCCTCTGCTCGAGAATTTTTTTTTTTTTTTTTTTTTTTTTTTTTTTTTTGAGGCTGGGGTTAAGTGACTTGCCCAGGGTCACACAGCTAGGAAGTGTTAAGTGTCTGAGACCAGATTTGAACTCGGGTCCTCCTGAATTCAGGACTGGTGCTCTATCTACTATGCTACCTAGCTGCCCCTTCTGCTCGAGAATTTAACAAGGAAAGCATGGTAATATGGGAAACATCATGGGTTTGGAGCCAGAGGACATAGGTCAAACCCCAGCCCTATCATTTATTGTCTGAGGGACCTGAGGCCAGTTAGGTAAACTTTGGGCTTCAGTCTTCTCATCTGAAACAGGAGGAGGTCCAAGCAAAGACCTCTTTCAGCTCTAAATCTACTATTCTCTGTCTCTTTCTTTCTAGATCTCTCTGATCTGTCTCTCTGTGTGTTTTTGTCTATGTGTCTCTATCTCTGTGTCTGTCTCCTTTTCCTTTGGGGATTTCTCACCACCCAAGTAGTTAAGACCACTTCATACAGTTGTTCTTTTCCTATAATCAGAGTAACTAATTACAATTCTTGGGCCTAATCACTGTAATCCTACTTTCAAGTCAATCAGGTGGTGAGCGTGTTCCTTCTGTTCCTCATTCGAAGAGGGTATATTTTGTCCATTCTCCATACTTGGGAGTGGCCAGCTATACCAAGTTGGGGGAAGTTAATTGTTCTCTTTCAGTGGCACATTGAGATGTGCCCGAAAAGCCAGCCTTACCTCGTATATTAAGCTACTAAAATTACCTGCTTTATTGTGCTCCATCTTGTTTCTGACCACTCACAATTGCATTTTCCTGTTGCTCTCCACTCCAATTGTATTGTCATTTTCCCCAGAATATATGAGCACAAAGGGCTTTTAAAATTCCAGAAAGAAGAGATTTTTGTGTCTTATCTTCCCACCCCCACCATGCAGTACATGCTGCTAATAACATTGGACCATAGATTCAGAATTGGAAGAGATCTTAGAGATTGTGCTGTTCTATCCTTACCTTATCAACAGGGAAACTGAGACTAGAGAAATGCTCAAGATGTCCACAGTAAGGTAGGGATTGGAACTCAAGTCCGCTGACTTTCAATCCACTGTAAGTGCTATTTTTCCACCACATCATTCAAAATTCCTTTAGAAATTTCCAAATATGGTGAAAAAAATGATCCACTTGGAGTCACAAGAGAGCTAAGTCCCAAGGCAAGTTTTGTCACTTTCCTTTTGTATGATGTTGGGAAAATCTCTTATTCTTGCCAGGTCTCAGTTTCCTCTTTTGTGAGATAAGGGGGTTCAGCTAGGTTGGGATAGAGAGCTACTGAAGTATATCTAACTCCAAGAATATTGCATAATGACGTCATTTTAAAGTGGTTTTGGTTTTTGTTGCCACTGTTCTTGCATCTGATGCTTTGTGACACCAATGGGGGCTCATTGTTTTTTTGTTTTTTTGTTTTTGTTTTTCCGGCAAAGATACTGGAGTACTTTGCCATGTTTTCCTATTGGGAGGTTAAATAACTTGCTTGCAGTTCACAGCTACTAAGTATCTTAGGCCAGATTTGAACTCAGATTTCCCTGATGCGGAAGTCTAGTGCTCTATCCATTGAGCCACCAAGCAACCTCCATAAATTTTCATTACATTTAAAATGTAATATTATCTACATTTTCTTATATTTTAATTTATTTTGTTAACTATTTTAATCTGGTTCAGAACTAGGGAACATGGCAAGTCACGTGCAGCAGGCAGGCCTCAGGACTTGAGATCACAAAGGTTAATTTCATGTCTGAATCTATAGTTGTATGTACAAACCACTGTGTTGGGTACCAGGAATAAGAAAAATCAAACAAACAAACAAACAACAACAACAAAAACAAACAAACAAACAAAAAAAACAAATATAGCCACTATCTCAAAAGCCTGGTGGCAATGGCATATGTCTGCCTCATAATGACAAAGTGCTCTCCTAAGCCAGTAGCCCATTCCTACTCTGAGTTGGACTTGACCTTATGACAGAACATCGTATGCTGACTTTTCTTCTGCATCCTGGCCACCACCCTGCCTTCCACCCAACGCCCATCTGCTGATGAAACCTTTAGGTCAAAGATTGACAAATCAGGAAGGAAATGAGGTCACTCAGGGATTTTTTCTCATTTTTCTTGCCTTGATTGCCTTGGCCCCAAACCTAGGACAAAGCACATATGGCTCTCTCTGACCTCCCCCGGAGCATGTCTGAAGAATGGCTCCCCAGCTTCAAGTGGACCAGCCTTCCACAAGCCTCCTCATTGGCCCTTGCAGGGCAGGTACACAGTCCAGCTTGGGGTTCTGAAAGCTTTGTTAGCCGACAACCACTTTCCTCATCAGTGAACATAACTTTACCAGTCAGACAATTGACACAATTAGTCCTTGTTAAAATGGCAGAGCCAGAGCAGAAATGATAGCTAGCATTTATATATAATGCGCCAGATAATGTGCTAAGTACTTTACATATAGGATCTCATTTGATCCTCATAACAGTCCTGGGAGGTAGGTGCTATCATTTCCATTTTGCAATGGAGGCAAGTAACTAGACTTGATTTGAACTCACAACTTCCTGACTTCAAGTCCAGAACCCTTTCCACTGACAGTATCCCCAAATCACTGTTCCATAAAACTGGGATGTACTTTGTCTTTTAAATTTTTATTTCTAAAAATTTCAACTGAATACGTGTCTTCAAGTACTTGCCCATAAAAAGCAGAACAGAAAGAGAAGATTATACTCTGTTACACACACTTTGGTATGGAGCATCTCCCTGTTATAGGGAAACAGTAGGGAGGGCAGGCACAGGCTTGGGGGAGGATGGCAGTGAGAGACAGGGAGGGGAGCCCACCGAGGAAGCTCAGGCCGTCAATCCTGCAAGATCCCAGCATCCTTTTCTCTGGTCTCTAGTGTTCTGCACTAGCTCCTGACTCCCATAACTAGCCCTCATGGTGCAAGGCTGGCTCTATTTCCAGGAATCACACACCCTAAAGTTCTCTCCCTTTTCCTCCTGGCCTCCCTTTCTGTTTCTCTGTCACTATTTTTCTCTATGTTTCTCAGTCTCTGTCTTCTTCTGCACCTCTGTGTGTGTGTGTGAGCGTGTCTATCTCTATCTTTCTCTGTTTTTCTGTCATTGTATTTCTGCGTCTCTCAGTGTGTCTCGCTCTTTGCCTATCTCTTTATCTATTTCTCATTCAATGTCTCTGTCTCTGACTCTTTTTCTGTGTCTCATTCTTTATCTCTGTCTGCCTCTGTCTGTCTTCCCCTCCTCCTGTTTCTCTCTTTTGCTGTATTCAACATCCCATCATATTCCCAGACACCAAGGAGTGTGTGTGTTTGTGTGTGTGTGTGTGTGTGTGTGTGTGTGTGTGTGTGTGTGTGATGCAGGATGCAGGGAGATAATCTCAATTCTCCCTGCTGGTCAGTGATAGTCATCCAGTCAGAGGCTACTGATCTCTGGCCTCCTTATGTTTCCTGTGAAAGGCACAAACCCTCACCTTTCCATTTCCTCTCTTATCTTGACCCCGAAGAACTGCCCGGGGTTGTGAGATCCCCAATGATTCTAGAGTCAGAGGTCTGTGTTCAAATTCTACTGCTTTCATTCACTATCTATTCAAGCTTGGGTAAATCTTTCTGGCGCCTCATTCTTTCATTTATGAAAGGAAGGCTTGGTTTGGAAAACCTCGAAGGTGCCTTAGAACTCTGACTAATCCCATGAGCCCATGCGCCTTGCAAAACAAGTGAAGTTCTAGAACGTGAGTGAGCAAGACACAAAGGGTTCTCAAGAGGACCTTTAAGAGGAAGTCTGGCAAGGGGAAGCCAGCCCATGGGACCTTTAGACTGGCTCAATGGGGGCTCAAGCTGAAGGAGTGAGCTCCCCAAATCTTGGCCAAGCTTCCCTACCTAGACAGTCCTAACTCAACTGACCTTTTCCCTAGGCCCACATGCCTTATTTGGGAAATCACCAGATTGCAGCTAATCAGGAGCCTGAAACTGGACTTTGGGACAGCAATTCTCCTTTAGAAGTATCTCAAACTCCAAGCTCATGTATCTATGCAAATGCAGCCACGTGCGCGCCTGAACACAAATGGAGGCTGACAATTTTATACCATTGTTTTAGCAACAAATGCAATTCAGACCCAAATGATGAGATAGGGACCCCTAGTCAAACAAACATTCTAAAGACCTTTTAATCTGAAACCTTCTTCAATACAAACAGCAGAGGAAACAATATAATCGCACCCATACAAAGGGTCTGTGCAGCCCAGCTCGGGGTGGGATGTTCTCGGTGGCCAGCTCCCCAATCCTCCCACCTCTCTGTCCCAGAAGGAACTGAAAAGAACCGGACAGCTGTAGTGTCCTGGCTGGGGCCACCCTTGTGAATGGGATGACAGATGCAGAGACAATCTTTCAAAGTAGGCAGGGGCTCCTCTCTGACAAAGAAAGAATGGGACCAGTCACAGAGCCTCATTTATTCTTAAATTTTCACACCAAAAAAGCCAGCTGTCTTAAAAAAAAAAAAAAATACCTATTAGTTGTAGGGTTTGAGAAATATTCATGGTGTGAGTCTACACAATTGCAATTAACCATATAAATGGGGCAAAATACTAACAACTGTTCTTCCCTAAAATTATTGGTACCTGCATTGTCTGTTTGTGGCATCCAATCTGGCTGATTGGCTGGGTTGTGTCTTGCAAAGTTTAAGAGTATGAAAAGAATAAGATGGAAGCTCATCTTCAGTCGATCGACCCCCCCCCCATCTTAGAATCCATAGTACTAACTTTCACAAAGTCTCTAAGTCATTAATGAATATGAATTTCCATAATCCATTCAAAATATTTTCTTATTTTACTACTTGAATCTCCTGCTGAGCATAAACACCCTGGGGTATTGTGTCTTCTGATATCACACATTTCTCTCTAAAGTGATTTGAATCTTTTCCACTTTATTGTTTTTTTTTTTTTTTGTTTTGTTTTTTTGTTTGTTTGTTTTTAGTTAGTTGTCCCCCCTCCACCTATAATCTAAAAAGCATATAAATATAAAACATATACCGCATGTGGCTATAGATGAATACACAAATATACACATATAATAAAGGGCACAAATAATAATTAGCTAATTTAATAGCAATTTTAAACACATAATATTAGTTTCATTTTCTAATTCTATGAAACCCATACTCACGACTATGACACAACTATGTATCCCATCAGACAGCCAGATCTAGGGCTTAAATGAATATGTGAATAAATGAAGGAACGATGAAGGTGTGTGGCAAGCTTTTTGTGTGCCAGCATTTTGCTCCAGATATAAATGCAAATGCAAAGAGCATGCTCTCAAACACCATCCTTTCTCTTGAAGGGAGAGAACATATACAGGACTAAAAAGTTGAGGAAGAACATTTTTTGTTCATACAGTAACTGGAATGGCCAGTGAGGCTATGAGAAAAAAGATAGCCAAGTGCCCTCCAGTCAAGAACAGTGGGGGAGTTGAATGGATCAGGGAACTGGGGGAAAAGGTAAATGGCAGCAAGATTGTGGGTGAGAATGCAGAAGGGAAATTTCAGTGAAGCTTGGGAGCCAGGACTTTGCTGGAAGAGTGGATGGAGAGGCAACTATCAATAAAAAGGGCAGGATCCCAGATAACTGCCTTCCAGGTCTGCAAGGTGGTGGGGCTGTCTGAAGGATAGAAAGTAATGAGGCTCCAGTCCTGGAAAGCAGAATTCAAATACTGTCTCTTTATAGAGTCATGAATCCATAGCTCTTAGGATCCTCCAAGGTCATATAGTTCATTTTTTTCCTTTTACAGATGAGGAAACCAAGGCTCATGGAGATTATGTTTTCTAAGATCATACAGGTACTGAATGTCAAAGGCTGGGATTTGAATCAGTCATTTGATTCTAGAGCCAATACTCTTCTCAGACTTACTAGTTGTGTGACCTTGAGTAACTTATTTCACCTTTTCAACCACACTAATCTACTAAATCCTAGATTTGATCTTGGAGAGAATTCCCACAAGAGGAGGCTCCTCCTGAGAAATCACTGAAACAATGCTCTCTGGAATACAATCCAAGAGACTTCCCTTTAACAGACCTTACATCAAAAGAGAGAAGAAAAAAAAAAAAAAAAGGAAAGGGAAAAGAAAAAGAAAGTGACAATTTTTTAAGAGCACGAATTTACTCCAACCTGCTCTATGGGTGCATCTCATGACTGCCTTTCTACTTACCTTATACATACATACATACATAAATACCATATACATAGTGAGCCAAAATTCTTGGTGCCGAATTTTTTTTATTATAGCTTTTTCTTTACCAGATATATGCATGGGTCATTTTTCAGCATTGACAATTGCAAAACCTTTTGTTCCAATTTTTCCCCTTCTTCCCCTTCCTCCCTCCCCCAAGATGGCAGGTTGGCCAATACATGTTAAATATGTTAAAGTATATGTTAAACACAATATATGTATACATATCTATAGTTATTTTGCTGCACAAGAAGAATCCGACTTTGAAACAGTGTACAATTAACCTCTGAAGGAAATAAAAATGCAGGCAGACAAAAATAGAGGGATTGGGAATTCTATGTAGTGGTTCACACTCATTTCCCAGAGTCCTTTGGCTGGGTATAGCTGGTTCTATTCATTATTGAACAAATGGAACTGATTTGGTTCATCTCATTGTTTAAAAGAGCCAGGTCTCTTGGTGCCATTTTAAAAAGTTTTAGTTATTGAAGATTTACTTAAGCTTTAAAAGTTTAAAAGTGCATTAAGGCTTTGGGGACACCCAATGGCTATAAAATATTTTGAGTTCCTTGAGTTCCAAACCAGCTGGCAAAGACCTCAGTGACCATCTACACCATCCTACCCGAAGCTGAATGACTTCTCCAAGATTGCAGAGGGGGGAAGCATCAGGGGAGAATTTTTATCCCGGGTTATTGGCTGCCAAACAAATGCTCCTTTCATTTTTATTGAGGTGCTTTATGGAATCTCCAGAAATTGTTCCACTTAATCATTGGAAAAGTATCTTATAGTTTGAGTACCAACAGCTAATCTCATGTTTATAAAGACTCTAAGAACATTGTGGTTCCTAGCACTTTCAACACCCCTTGTCCATCACTCTGTCACCATCACAATGTAAGCAGAGTGGCCACACAGAACTGAGGGCCAATTTGTATCTTGTTTTGTTTCATGGAAGGCTATGGTCAAAGAACCCTCTCTAGACAGTGTGCTGGTTCTGATCCTTTCCACACTTGGTCCTTGTCTTTGGGACCCTGACTCAGTGCATTACCAGGAATATACCCAAAGTCTGGTAAGACCTACTTACTTTCTATTGCATGATCTCTATGCCCTCTTGTGTGACACTAAAGGAGGATTCAATGCCAAAAAAAATTTCTCTAGATTTGTGGGTTCTCTATGCTTATCTTTCCATATTGCTCTAATTTTAGCATAGGGGCCAAATTGTGCCCCAGAAGGGGGGAAAAGATCTGAGTATTTCTCCATCTTAAACCACGAACTGATGCCCCAAGCCAATGTCATCTATGTTAAAATACAAATTCATGAGCCTTAGATTGGGACAAATCTCTTCTCCCTGCTGTGCTTTGTCTAATGAGATTAACAAAGTCATCGACCCTGTTTGCTCTGCTCTGTCTCAGAGCTTTAGAAGACTTAAGCTCTCTTAGGAGAAAGTTATGTTTCAAAACTTGAACTTCATATTGATGAAAGCCGACATGAAGTTTCCCTAGAAAGGATCTGAGCTGCAGTGGATCTGACCTAAGAAAGCAATTATGTGCATGAAATCCCAGGGTCCCGCTGGGCTTAACATCACGCTGTATGAATTTCACACCTCACAAACTGCAAAAAATTCATCTCCTTTTGCTCAGAATATTTTTTTTTTTGAGCTCCAGGAAGGCCCGACTGTTAGAAGTTGGCAACCCATAGCCAAGAGAATAGTTCTAATGAGTGAATATTAAGTATTAGACAGCAGCTTTTGCAGAGGTAAGTATGTAATTATACATGTTTCCCAAAGTGGGATAAATCACACGTTGGGTTATGTAATAATTCAAGGACTTGTAAGAGGCTAAAAGATGCACTTGATATTCTTTAGATAATTACTTGTAATTAGCATAAGACCATATTGCAGACTTGCAGGGGAGTGTTTTAAAATTAACAAATTGTTAAAATATTTAATTCAGGGTGCAATAGGGATTTTTCTTAGAGCTGTTGGACAGCATTGAGGCAGAAGGGGGAAAAAAGAAAGGGCAGAAGGTTTACTCACAGTTTCAAATAAAGGTCAGATCTTGGCACTGACAATTACACTAATTAATTGATCATTTGGGCTGAATTATGCAAACTACTTAGGAGTCATACTCTTAAGTATCTGACAGCCAACATTGTTCTTCACTCCGACCAAGTTTATGTTAGTAAAGGGAAGTAGACTCTTGGGACAATTATACAGATACTTCATTGGCTTAAAAGTAGGGTGATTTTTTTTTTTCTAAGTAATTTTTTTTTATTCATGTGTTTATTTCTTTCTTTTCTTTTCTTTTCTTTTTTTTAAGGCTGGGGTTAAGTGACTTGCCCAAGGTCACACAGCTAGGAAGTGTTAAGTGTCTGAGACCAGATTTGCACTCATGTCCTCCTGAATTCAAGGCTGGTGCTCTATCCACTGCACCACCTACCTGCCCCTCATGTGTTTATTTCATTAGTCATGAAAAGCATATCCTATTTTTGACGCATCTCTGAAATGTTATTTAAAATACGTTTCGATGTATTTTTATATAGTCATTTGGTTGAGATTGGGAATGACAAAGTAATGAATAAAACTATGAAGCTCCTTGCCATATGGAAAGCATATGGACTTTGGAATCAGGAGAGGCGGATTCATCTTTAGCACCTGGAACCCATCATCAGTTTGGGAATTCCTGAAGTAGTCACTTACATTCTTGTACTCTCAATTTCCTCATCTGCAAAGTAAAGATTTTAATGGTGTCTACTTCAAATGCCTTTGGGAGGGCCAATGAGATAATAGCGGATTGGGATCTTGAAGATCTGGGTTTTCCCACCAATGGTTTAGCAGCATGACAGTAAAGTGGAAAGGTTGCAGGATTTGTAGTTAGAGGACCTCTGCTAATTATTGCCTGACTTATATGATGCCACTTCACATTTGGGAGCCTCAGTGACTTGATTTATAAAATAAAGGTACTAACTAGATGATTTTTGAGAAGCCTTCCATTTATAAGCCACACCTGTCCATTCTGTCCATGTCTTCTCATAAATATGGCACAGAAGGTCTACCCAGCATGCTGGAGAGCTCCTGCCGATGCTGCTGGAGCCCAATGGAGCATTTGAGCTGCCCCTTCTGTTCCTTGCCTTCACCCACAGAATGGCTCTTCTTTTTCTTCCTATCAAATGAGGTGTTGGCAATAAACTTGCAAACAAATCTCCATATACATGCCAGTTGTTTTTAATTATTGCCTCCCTTCTACACTGTGGGAAATGTGATTCTCTATTATTATATCTTTATTATCTACCTAAATTCCTACCCAAACAAAATGGAGGCAATGGTTTTATATCCTGAACGTAACTCTCATAAGTAATCACTGGAAAAAAATTTTTTTCCCATGTTGCTCTGCAATTTAAACCTTTCTCAAAATAACCAAGCAAACATTCAGTTGGCATCCAGTGTGTGCATATGATACCCCTGAGACAACTGAATTCTGCTTTGCTTTGTTCCCCAGGGCCATACTGTGAAATCTATACTAAGGACCCTTTCCAATAGGCCTTAAGTGAGCACTTTCAAATATTCCCAAGGTTTCCTGTACAGTGTCTAGTTAAAGAGCATTCCACTTGAGATCCTAGCCTGAAAGGCCCTATAGAATTGCAAAGTATTGTCATTATTAAGCAAATTTTCCGGGGACCTTGGGTGGTTCACTTAAAACACATTTAACTGTATTGAATATTCAGTGCCCAAAGCATGGTGTTCAGTGCAAGGACTTGCAATTTAAACACAGTTGGGAGACGTAAAAGGTGGCTGTAATTTGCCCATATGGTAGAACCCTGATGGGGTGCTTTCATTCACAATTAAGTTCTAAAAATATAGGGCAAATTGGGCTGACAATAGAGGAAAGCCAACCTTCCTGTTTATGGCCTCAACTTTGGCATCATCTGATTTTTTAAAAATATATATATTTAAAGCAAGCTGGTGCTATGGCAGATCAGTTTGCATTTAACTTGTTTTTAAGAAAGGGTGAATCTGAATTTGAAACTTTCTCCTTATAGCAGATAAAGTGCTAATAGGAAGATGTGTTCAAATCTGGCCTCTGACTCTCACTAGCCATGTCACTAAAGTTAAATTCTTTATCTGTAAAGTGGAATAGCTTTGTTCCCTAACACTTTCATGCATTTGGGAATGATACAAAGATGAGGGAAAAGTCTACAAACTTGTTAATAGTGGGAGAAAGTGCCAGACAATATACTTCCTTATAATCCTAATTTCCCATCCAAACAAAATCTTCATGAAAGCCAACTATACTTGAACTGAACATAACCTTGAAGAAGAGATTTTGGGTAGAGAACTTTCCAAATAACTAACAATGGACCACACCTTTCCCATTCCTAAATGAACTGAAATATGTTTAAAAAACAAAACAAAAACAAAAACAAAAAACAAAACCAAAAAAACACATGAGGGCATTGAATTTGTTATTTAGAAGGAACCTCAGTGGTTGTCACACAAAACCTCTAACACAAAGGAATCTACAATAATAGACCAGACAGCTGATGGTCCAGCCTTTGCTTTAGTGGGGAAATCCATCCCCTCTCAAGGCAACCCATTCTACTTTGGAACAGATCTAATTGTTCCACGAGGTTTTGCTGACTTAAAGTGCTCTCTTTGTGACTTCCTGCTAAATATAGTTTCTGAATTTGTTTTCTGGGACCAGTTGATTGCCTTCCAGTACAAGGAATATGTTGATTTTTAAATATGTAGACTTCTTAACAGGCTACCCTCCTTAGAAAGTTATCATTCTTGTAGTAGTCACTGGCACTATTGGATACTGTTTGCCAGTCCACTAAATAGTAGTGGTACAATAGGAAGTATGGTGAGAACCAAGCAGGAGCCAATAACCTTGGTTCCCTCAAACTACCTTGAACTAGATGGGCACAGTGACTAGAATGCTGGACTTGAGTGCAAATATAGCCCAGGTACTTCCTAACTGTGTGATCCTAGGTAAGTCAATTAACCTAGGATCACACAGCTAGGAAGTACTTTTTGCCTCCAATTCCTCTTGAGTAAAAAGATTATTAACTGCACTTAGTTTCCAGAGTTGCTGTAAAAAAAAAACAAAACAAAACCAAACCCTTAAAGCAAATACCAATTATTTAAAAAACACCAGCTATTATTATTGTTGCTATTATTATTTCACCAGACAACTCTTCAAATACTTGAAGACAATTATGTTCTCTCTAAATCTTTACCCCCTCTACCCTAAATATTCTCTAAACCTTCAAATGAACTGCCTTTGAGACAAGGTCTCAAGACCCCGTACCCATCCTGAATGCCCTCCTCTATAAACTCTCCGACTAATCAAGGTCCTTCCTAAAATGTGACAGCCAGAATTGAATGTAATATTCTATATTTAGTCTGTGTTGGACAGGGTACCGTGGGTGATCACTTTCTTCTTCGTTCTTAGAAACAATGCCTCTTTTGAATGCAGCCCATGATTGCATCAGCCTTTCTGACTGCCACCTCACACTGCTGACTCATATTGATCTTGCATCTTGAATTGATGGGGCTCCCCTTACCTCCACCCCCAGATCTGATCCATGTTTGGCTTTCCTTTAGGGAACATTTAAGGAGCAAATTTAGCAAATATTTCACCGAGACCAACATTTCTTGGTGTAGATTTGAAAGAGATCTAGAAGTGCTTGGGGACTACAAACAATGAAAGTTTCAAGATGGTGGAGCCAGGTGTGGGTCAGATATTGGAATACTCATGCAGGAAAGATTCTATAGTGCTCAGAGTGGGCAGGATGCAGATTTCCTTAGTTCCAAGTATGGCTTTCTTATGAAAATGAATTTCTTAAATATCTCCCTTCATCCTGCCGGAAAGTCTTTCCCACTTAACCCTTCTTTTCAAAAGTCCTTCAGCAGAGGATTTAGGATGCTCCTTTAGACAGAGAGAAATGGAGGCGAGGCGGCCCAATATATTCTGCATTTGAAGTCAGAAGTTCAAATTCTGGCTCTGCCATTTAGTACATACATGTATCACCTTGGGCAGGTCATGTCCCCTCTAAGCTTTAGTTCTCTTATCTATAAAATGAAATAGTTGGACTTGATAGTTGACTTGAGGTCCCCAAGTAAAGATATCAAGAAAGAAGCCTTTTATTATTTGGTTCCAGTCTACCCTTTCAGGACCACATTGAAAGTTGGTCTCACTCATGCAATCCCCTCTCCCTTCTTTCCAGATTGCTCCTCCCACCAGTCATCTCCCATCTCTCCAAGCATCCTCCTTACCCCTAGAACTCTTAGAACCCTTCAAGATTCACTTCAAATCCCCCTTCCACTCCCACATACTGATTCCCTGTGTGTCCTTCCTGCTTTTGATCCCAAACAGTTATATTTACTATGTATGTAGTCTGTATTCTCTTATTTGTACTCATATAGCTTTCCCTATTCTTCCTTGACCCTTTCAGACATAGTGCTTTTACTGAAATTTCTGGGTTTTTTTTTTTTTTTTTGTATCTTCAGAGTTCAGTTGGCACACAGTAGGTACTTTATATTCCATGAATGAACGAAGTAATAGTTTAAAGTTAGTATATTAGTTATAATATGAATATTAATATAATGTTTATTAATATATTAGTTAATATATATAGTTAATATATTTATATGGTATATTAAGGTTCCCAAAGCACTGTGTGTATATTATCTCATCTATGAAATCAATATCACTCTTGAGGTTGGTTCTGTTATTCTATTTTTCCTATGAGGAAACAGTTTGAGGGAGGGTGATAACTTTGCCAGTTAAATGAGTACAGTTAGTAAGCATCTGAAGTAGGGTTGGAATTTATTTTCCTGACTCACTGTCTCCCTTAAACCATCCTTCCTTTTAAGAGGAACAAAGGAATGGAGTCAAAAGTTCGATTCAAGAAACAAACACCTGGCACATAAAATTCCTAATCCCTCATTCCCTTTTCCACCTCAGCCACCACAGTCTCATTTTTTTTTTCTTTTACTGATTTCATCGAAATGTACAAATGCTGTTTCCTTGATAGAAGAAGAAGAGAAGGGACTATTTCTGTTTGTTCTACCATTCGGCAGAGTTAAATAAGGCTCATTTGATTTCAGGCTGGCTAGGACTCTCTCCCTCTGCCCATCCCCTAAGTCAGTCTAGATATACAAAAGACCTTCTTTAGGTAAAGGACAACTTATAATCTTGGTGAACCTGGAAGGGACCTTTGAATTTATCTAGTGGCTTAGCCAGTAGGCAATCATTTATGAAATGGCAATATGTGCCAGGCACTGTGCTAAGAGCTGGAGATACAGGAAAACGAAACAAGACATGTCTCAAAGAACTTACACTCTTTTTTAAAATTAATTTTTATAATTATAACATTTTTTTGACAGTACATATGCATAGGTAATTTTTTTTTTTACAACATTATCCGTTGTACCTCTCTGTTCTGAGTTTATTTCCCCTCCTTCCCCCACCCCTCCCCTAGATGTGCAGGCATTCCCATATATATTAAATATAGTATATCCTAGGTACAATATATATGTGCAGAACTGAATTTTGTTGTTGTTGTTGCAAAGGAAGAATTGTATTCAGAAGAACTTACACTCTAGGTGAAAGACAACATGCAAATGACTAGTTACATACAAAATATACAAGAATAAGCAGGAAGAATATATTAAAGGGCAGGAACTGGAGGGGAAGAAGTAGGGAAAGTTTTTTTTTTTTTTTTTTTTTTTTTAAAGAAGATGAGATTTGAGCTGAGTCTTCTGAAAAGCCAGGAGATGAGTCTGGAAGAGTGAGCCTTCCAAGAATGGGGGATTGTTAGAGCAAAGGCACAGAAAGTCCCATGTGAAGACTAGAAAGAAAGCCAAGGGAGTTGGATCATGGCATGTGTAGTGGGAATGGAAATGGGAATCTTGCAGGTGAGGACATTGAGGCTGGGGGAGCTAGAGTGATGTGCACCAGGTCACAGAGTAAGAGCGACATCCAGAAGCTAGAGTGATGTGCACCGTCACAGAGTAAGAGTGACATCCAGGACTCAAAACTGATCCTTCCTCTGCTAGCCAGTCCAAGATGCTTTGCAGTCCCTGAGAGGCCTCTTCGTTCAGTGCCCATGGGGCAGCTGTTCAAATAAAGACCTCCAGGTGAAACTTGGCAACTGCCAGATGCCAGCTTGCTGGAAAAGGGATCTAACAGGCTGTGCCCCTCCCCTGGGAAAGGATCTGAGATCCCAGCAAGGAACGCCCAATAGCTCTTCCTTCTGAAGTCCCCTTGCCTAAGTGTGAAAAAGTGTTGGGGGTGATGATGGGCTGCTGGACCAGTGCAGGTGGGGGGGAGGGGAGGAAGAAAGAACTTAAACAACTCCAAGTGGGGTGAGAGAAGAGGAAGGGGAGGAGGAGGGAAAGGGAGAAGTAGAAGAGGAACCGGAGGAAGAGAAAGAGAAAGAAGAGGAAGGGGGAGGCAGGAGGGGAGGGCAGGAAAAGGAGGAGGAAGGGAGGGAGGAGGCTTTTGAAAGCTCAGTTTAGGAAAGGTGTGGGTTTTGTTGCCAGGTCCATGATAATTCTTGGATATTCCAACCTTTCAGTTCCACAGGCTGCCACCCCTTTCCACTTTCGTGTTTGCAGTCCACACACACGCACACGAGCGCGCGCGCGCGCACACACACACACACACACACACACACACACACACACACACACACACACACACACCGCCCGGTAAACCTAAGGAGCAGTCCCTTTCCGTAACCCGGCCTGCCCAGCAGGTGTCCTTGCGGTGGGGGTGGAGATGGGGAGGAGATTGGGAGGGGAGGGGAGGGGATGGGCCGGGACGAGGATGAGCCGGGGGGTGGACTGGGAGGCTGGAGGGGGTGGACTGGGAGGCTGGAGGGGGTGGACGCGGAGGCCGGAGGGGGTGGAGGAGGCTCGCGGAGCCGCTGCGCGTGCCGGGAGGACTGCCCTCGCCTCGCCCCGTCCTTTCCTCTTTGTCCGCCCCGAGGGCGGCTCCTTCCCCGCCTGCGGGCACGGCAAGCCCCACGGGGGAAGAGGAGGAGGGGAAGGAGGAGGAGAAGGAGGAGGAGAGGGGCGGGCGGGAGGAGGAGGAGGCGGAGGGGAGGATGAGTGGAGGGGTGGGGGAGCTGGCAGCGGGGGAGGGAGACCTGCTGCCCACTAGACGTCCCGTCTCGCCAGGCTCAGGGAAAAAAGGCTTTTGTTGCCCGGGCCCCAGGAGTCTGGGAGAGACAAGAGCGGGCCCGGCGGGGAGGAGCCGGCCCCCCGGGCGGGAGCGGGAGCTGGAAGTCATCCCTGGTCCAACCACACAGGTCCTCGGGCCCGGGGGGCACAGAAAGAGGCCACGAAGGCGGCTTCAGACCCACTTCACTGAGCGGAGCTGGAGGGTCACCTGACCCCCCCACCCCCCCCTGCAGCTAGGGCCAGATGCGGGGATGGAGAGGGCGGGGTCTGTCTAGGCAAAGTCCATTCTACCACCGCACTCCCCGACTCCCAGACTTCGAACCCAGGACTGATCTGTTGGGACGGCGGCTTGGGGGAGGGGGGCGCTGATTGGGCTGCAAATTCTGCCAGGGCCGGGGTAGGATCGGGGGCGATACTGGTGGGAGCCCGACTGCCACCAGCCTTGCAGACAGGGGAACTCGCCTTGCAGGTCCTTTGTGGAGGCATTTCTGGGGTTCTCATTCTGGGACCCTCCGGTGGGCTTGGAACCCCTGCTTCTGTCCTAGCTCTCTGGAGGACTTGAACTCTTGACATCCCAACGGCTTAGAGGAAAAAGAGGCCCGAAGAGGCTTCGGGAAAGCCCTCAGATAATCAGCAAACATTTATTAAGCTCCTACTGTATACCAGGTACTGGGCTAAGGGCTGGGGATACAAAGAAAGGGGAAAGAAAGTCATTGTTCTCTAGGAGGTCAAGACGAATGGAGCAGACAATATGCACATTATGAGCAAATAAGTTACACACGAGAGCAAAAGGAAGATAACCGCGACGGACCTTGGGGGCGGGGCGGCCAGGACAACTGGGGTCCAAGCAGAGGCTGGGACTCGGCTGCACTTGGAGAAGGCCTCTGGGGTCCTGCGGCCGGTCTGGCTTTGCACCGTCCCCCCTCCCCCGCCCCTTACTACGCCGGTGGCCTAGTTAGTGCAACCCCTTCTCATTGCAGAAGGGGTCTCCCCAGAAGAAACAGGGAATCCCGAATCCCTCCAGAGCCAGGACCCCCAAATCTGGACCGTCCGAAGTCCTCTAGACAATTTCCCGGGGGGGATAACTTGGTCCCCTTGGCGCCCTCTGCCTTTTCCTATTTGCCAGCTAGCTCAGTCCCTAATGAGAGGGCATTGTGGTCATGGGTGGGGGGAAGGGGAGCAGGGGTGGGGGGGATAGAGAGACAGAGAGACAGTGAGACAGACAGCGACAGAGACTGAGACAGAGACAGAGACTGACAGAGACCGGGCAGAGGGAGAGACGAACTTTCTCCCAGAGGCCCCGGGGCGGGACTTGACAGCTTTTTAACACTGCTGGATTGAACTTTTGATCTGAAGAACCCTCCCATCCCCCACCTCCCTTCCTCTCTTGTTCTGAAATCTGGGACCCAAGAGCCTCTCCAGATGGTTTCTATTCACTTGTAAACTTTGGACCTCCAAGTCTTCCCCAGTTTCTCCGGGGAGAGTTTTATTGTGCTGGGCCAAGGGAGTGGATGGCATTCTAGCTTCGGATACCAGGCCTTTTGAGTTTGGGTCCTGGAACAGAAAAGGATGATTCTTTTTTTTTTTTTTTTTTTTTTTGGTTCAGTCTGCTTTAGAGGCTTGAAGGGAATACAGGAGAAAGAGCTCCTAAAGTGTTCAAATTCAACTGGGGCATCTTTGCTTAACCAACTATTTGGTTCACTTAAGTTTAGGTTCCCCCTCCCCCAGCCATTCAAAACACAACATACTCTCCCCTACAACCACCAGTTAACCAAAGCAATTAAAGGATTAATTCAATCAACAATATTAATTGAACAGCTATAAGTGTTTGGTTGTAGAGATGAAAGTCCAAATGGGTTTTATTCTTGAAGCTGAAATTCTTCTATAGGGAGGGGAAAGAGACACATATCCATTTAAAAAAATCATTACAGTTCATCCAAGTGTCTTACAACAAATTTAATAAAGAAAGATTTTCCTTAGATTTGGAGTTTTCTCGGCCAATAAAAAAGAATTTGTTCCAAGTTCACTTTTCCCTGCAAAAAGGGTCAGTATTATTTTTGTCCTCTACTAATCCAAGCAATCTCAAAGGAGCAGACTTTCCTGGCAAGTGCAGGCCTAGTAGACTTTCCTCATTTGTGGACAAATCAACAAATCTGAGGTTATACTGGTCAGATCTTCAGCTATACCAAAAAAAAATCATTTTAAGTTAGATCAATTTTCCTTAGAAGGAAAGGATATATATAATATGTATGAATTTATCTTCTGTAATGTGTGTGTGTGTACACGCACAAACACTTATATGAGGACATTCCGCCCATATTTATTTACATTAAATGTGACCAAGACAAAGAAATAAAATAATTCCAGGCCTTTTTGCTCTATAACTGCTTCCCTTTCCTCAGGTAGCTGACAGTCCCTCTCAGAAGTCCAAGCTGGCTTCCTGTATCTCTTTGATCTTGATCAAGGACAAATGTGTTCCTTTGGGATCCCATGAGACAATGTGCTCTCAGCAATTGTAGAAGCATCAGTTGTTTCTTTCACCTTTAATACCAGGGTATAAGAAGAGGGCTCATTTGGGATAAGAAGAAAGGGAAAGAAAACCGAGCTGATTTCCTGGTGTCACTGCATGGGATGGCCCATGGGTAAAGACTGACTGGCTTTTCTCCTTGGACATCAACTCTACACTCATAATCAAAATGGATGCACATATTGGAAACTTAGTGTGTTCCTTCTTTCTGGCTTTTTGCTTCCCATGGTGGAGCTTTGAACTGGGAAAGAAAAGCAACTAAAAAGGCATATTTTCAGGACCTTAATATATCTGGATGTGTGGGAGATAGTTTGTTGTCTAATTGCACTCTCAAAATATGGATCTTTAAAATCGATTCATTTTCTAGAATCCATAAATCTCCAAGATCATCTATATTTTCCTTCCTTCCTGTCTTCCCTCCTTCCTTCCCTTCCTTCTTTCTTTCCTTCCTTGCTTGCTTGTTTCTTTCCTTTCTTCCTCTGTATATTTCTAGAATCAAGGCATGTTTGGTATTATCTTCCTGCCATTTAGGTGATTCTGAGACCTATTTGAAGGTAAAGGCTAGTTACCTACAGGTTAGGGAAGAGTTCCTAAGGAATTGTTTTGATTATGGAGCCTATTAATAAGAATCTTTAAGCTCAAAATGCAGATAATGAATTTCTGAAGTTTTCCAAAATGTATATGGGGAGGGAAGAGAGCTGACTCCCAAAACAGTGTCCTATTTTTTTTTTTTATCCTTTTCCCCTTTTAAATAATCATGCTCAAACTTCCTGACTTATTTTTCTAAATGGGAAGAGCATGGAGGCATTGCAAGAATGGTGGTGGAAAGTGTACTGGTTTTGGAGTCAAGGGACATGTATTCAAATCACAACTCTGTTAGGGTTTGCCTTTGGGTAAAGCTTTTGGAGGTCTTCCACTTTCACCAATAAAAATGAAGGGTTTGGATTATTAAGAAGGTTCTAAAGTCTCTTTTATGTATGTATTTGTGATCTCTACCTGCTGTGTCTCTTCAGGATAAGTCACCAAAACATTTCACCCCAGGGTATCTCTTAAAGGCAAGAGAGTCTCTGTATTATGGATGGAGTAGAGCTGAAGTTGGAGTTGGAGTGTGGGTAGGACAGTGATTTGGGGGCATGGGAGCAGTGCCCTTCTGCAGCTTCTCATTTCCACCTCTTAGGGAAGAACCTGAAGGGTGGAGCCTGGTTCAACAGGACTACTGATGTTCTGAGATAAAGAAGCAAGTACCTCTGCCTTTGAGAAGCATGTTTTCTATCCTTGAAGAAGTAGCATATTTAATAATTCCTGTGAACTAAAAGTAGTTAGTTGGTAATGGATAGAGCACTGGCAATCAAGAAATCTCTTTGTGGAATCAGGAAATCTCTTTGTGACTTGAAATCCTACCTCAGACACTTATTAGTTATGTGACCCTGGGCAAGTCACTTCACCCTGTTTGCTCCAATTTTCTCATCTGTAAAATGAGCCAGGAAAGAAAATGGCAAACTCCTGGTATCTTTGCCATGCAAACCTTGGCAATAATCAGCAGGCATCTCTTTGAGTAGACTGACTGAAAAGTTACCAGGAGACCGAAGAGTCATTCAGTGATAAACTCCTTTGGGTAATGATGCTATAAGACTGTCCAAATGTTATTCAAATTGCAAGAAAAAGACACGAGAAATCAGGATTGCCTAAACTTTTTTTTTTTTTTAATTAAAGCTTTTAATTTTCAAGCTATATGCATGGATAATTTTTCAACATTGACCCTTGCAAAACCTTATGTTCCAAATTTTTCCTTTCCTTCCCCCCACCTCCTCCCCTAGATTTGCCTAAACTTTTGTAGCCCCCAAATTCAGCTGTGAGAACTTCCAGCTAAGCTTGGGACCCAAGAGGAACACTGGGGAGCAAGGTGAAGAGTGCCACTCTGTTCTCTTAGGAGATATTTACAATTTGCATGTAAAACATCCCTTCCTGAATCACTAAAGGACATGTCCACCAATCAGTGAACCTGCCAGAATCGCCTCAGCACTCACTCACTTAACGCCCGTGCTAGATACAGTTCTAATCGCTGAGGATTCAAAAAACAATAATCAACATCGCTCCATTTAAGGACTTTTCTTTCTATTAAGTATGTAAAGTAGACTATAAAAAGCGACTCCAAGAGTTTGGGGTAGGGAGAAAATAGCAGCCGGAGGGAGCAGTGAAGGGTTCCTGTAGAAGGCAGCATTGGGGCTGAATTTTGAAGGAAATGTTGAGGGGAGGGATACTTTTTCAGGTGAAGTTTCTCAGTTTTAAGGGACTAAGATGGGAGAAGAACAGAAAGAGACAATGATTTGGAGAGGAGAATAATGAATGAAAAGACAAGAGTAGATGAAGGGAGGTTGTGAGGAATTTTCAAAATCAAAGGAGTGACTATATGGCCTTAGACCTGGAGAAGTGAAGGAGCCACTGCATTTGATTTTAAAATAGAGCAATGATATAGTCAGAGATTGGGGGGGGGGGAATCTCTTTTAAGGGATAACCTTAAGGCATACTGTGGGGCCAGAGTGTGATTCCCCAGGGAGGCCTGCTGTCTAGATAGGGAGCCAGGAAGGCCTGGCATTTACTCGCTGAGCATTGTGGGACAAATCACTTTCCCTCTCTGAATCTTTTCTCCTCTGATAAACAGGGATCATAACAGCGCCTTCCTTATAGATGTGGGGGATCATAGGAGATAGTGTTTGGCAAACTTGCAGGGGAAAAGTGTTAGAGAAATGGTGGCTACAATTATTTCCCAGGGCAGGTAGGATCCTTACTGAAAGAGGTTTTGGGATATGAATTGGGTTTTTCTCCTACAACAAAACATACATTTGACTCTCACATATAACACATATATATAAGCTACATAGGCACATGCATACATACATTTAGCCTCCTACCAGAAAAGGAGGGAAAGAGAAAATGGCCTAGAGCTGTTCCCTCCAAAGCAGGGCCATTTCGAGTTCGTTTGTGTTTGGCTCTTTGAAGTTTGCAGGAAACTTTATGTAAACGGCTCCTTTGATCTTACATCCCCTAAAGTAGGTGCTCTGACCCCCATTTTCCAGATAAGGAAACTGAGGCCCAAAGAAAGGAATGCACTCGCCCAGGGTCCAGAGCAGTAAGTGGCAGAGGTGCGGCTCCCAGCCGGCTCTCTCCCGCCTGCAAGGCCATTCATCTCCCACCCACCATCTGCCCCCGTGGGCGCCCGCCACTCCTGCCTCCTGCCCGGGCGGTCGCCCAAGTCCCTCCAACTTTGGTCGGCGTTCAATATTCCCGGCAAAAATATGCTCAACAGATGAGAGGCGCGAGGCAGCCAGGAACCAACTCCAGCCATTTAAACTGCCAAATGAGACATAAAAGCGCATTGTAAAAATCATCTGGAAAGCAGGTTTTCCCATTGACGGCGCTCGGTGTTAATGAGCGCGCGCTGGCCGGGCTGCGCGGTGTCCCGGCACGCTCGGAGCCCACGCGGCGCGGCGCGGCCAGGGGCTCGGGCTCGGCGAGACGCGGCCGCGGGCGCGCGGGGAGCCGCCGAGCGGCGAGCTGTTATTTCCTTATAAAGAATCACCAGGGCTCGCTTTGCATTCTCCTTACGAAATTATTCGCATTATTTATGCTACATTGAGCGATCTAATTTCTTCGTGATAGTCAGCTAATTGCTCTGGCAGGTAATTAGGAGCGGTTTACAAGGCGAAGGGCCTCGCCATTGGCCCCTCGGATTCTGGAGGTGCTCCGTAAATTATGCCGGGCTCGTCTGCGGAGGGAGGCGGCCGGGGCCAACACCCGGCTCGGGAGAGCCTGGTCTCCCCGCCGTGGGATCTGCGCGGCCGGCCTGGCCTCCCCGGGACCCCCCCGCCGCCACCCCGCTTCTCCCCAGCAACCCCCACTCCCTCCTCCCCGGGCGCAGAGGCGAAGGAGCCGAAAGCACGCGATCTGAAGCCCATTTTGTTCGTGCTCAGTGGGCCAGAATAACGCGCCCATTATGGGCCGGAATGGGCCAGGTTGGAAGCGAGCTTCCTCCTCGGCGGCGGCGGCGGCGGCGGCGGCGGCGGCGGCCATCTCCGGCAGACATGTGGGGAAGAGAGGCCTTAAATGGGGACATCTGCTCGGGGGTGCCCCGCGCGCTCGGCCCGCCGACCAGGGGACAACGTGGGGCCCCCTTTCTGTTTGTCCCTCGGACTATTGAAAAAGCCACATTTCCACCCGCAGCTGATGGAGCTGCCGAGAATAGCACACGCGCACGTACACACAGCAAGCGCACACAAAGGTGGCAGCAGATGAATTTCCAGGGTGAGGGTGAGAGAGAAAGGATGCGGCGAAAGGAACTGTCCAGCTGACCCCTGGGGCAGGCAAGGGGAAGCGGAGGCCTTCCTGCTCTCCTCCCTCCTCCTTTTCTTTCTCTTCCTCTCCTTTTCTCCTCTTTGCCCCTTCTCGCACCTCTCTTCCCTCATCTCCCCCTCTTCTTTCCCTTGCTCCTCTCTTCCCTCTTTTCTTCTCGTATCTCATATCTCCTTTCTCTCTTATCTTACTATTCCTGTCCCTTCCCTCTGCCCAAAGTATCTGCTTATTGAATCCGGCAACAAAGAGCAGCAGTTTCTCCGTTCTCTCCCATGCATCTGACTGCACGGCGGAGTCCACAGGGCATGTTTCGCGTCCCCAGACTCCGCGGATCTTTGGCCCGCCTGGCCTCAGTGGCACCGAGCGCTCTTGGGCCATTGCACTCCTCGGGGCTGCCTGGTCCTGACTGAGCGCTGGCACTCTCATTTCCTGCCCAGGCGATTTTTCACCTGTTTACTGTAGCTCCTCCGCCGCCCCCTCCCCACCGCGCTGCCCCATTAGTAAAGCTCGCCAGGGCGCTCTCTTCACAAGTGGGCTCCGACAAGGCCCCCCAGCCGGCCCTGGCTCGTTTGTAATTAAACGCAATTCCCAAAGTAACATTTATCTTCCCCAAACTGCGATTGCAATTGTCAACCGTCTGGAGGAGACGCCGGGTAATCTGGGCGCCTTCGCTTCTCGAATCAAAGAGCAGAATGAAAAGAAATCGATAACACCGAGGATCAGAATTTAGTAGTTTTTAACTCGGCACGTTAGCAGGGAGCAAGTTATAGATAATGGCCCCCGCCCCCACCGGAGCCCGGCTCCCACTCGGATTCTGAGCGAGTCCGAAGAGCAGGACTCTGCCAGGCTGCCGGGGTCCCTGCCTCCCGGAACTTTCACTCCCTAGCTTTCTCTGCACACCGCGAGTCTCCCCCCATCCCGCCCCCGCGGCCCCCCCCCCCCATCTCTCTCTCTCTCTCTCTCTCTCTCTCTCTCTCTCTCTCTCTCTCTCTCTCTCTCTGACACACACACACACACACACACACACACACACACACACACACACACACACACACCATCTAGCAACATTCACACTGCTCACTCCCTCCTCATCCCTGCCTGTTTCAAAAATGAACATGATGAGTTGGGGGGGGGGGAGGGGAGACAAAGCTTGATTGTCCTTCATGGAAATTCGCATATGCACCCTGGCACGCTGGGAGTACGTCCCTCTTACAGACTCACGGGGAGCCCAGTTCTCTGCCACACGCACAGAATAACTGACGGGTTTTTTTTCCCCCTTAGATACCCACAAAATAAGGAGCTCCCTTGCCCTTAATATTTCTCATCAGCACACGGAGAGAGGAGCAAACTCCCACATGGAGCAGAAGGGAGTCCTGGCCCAAGCTTATCCTTCCTCCCTCTCTGTCTTCAATGTACACACTGAATTTGGGGCTGTAGAGTTTCTTAACTCGCAGGGGGAAAAGTCTTACTTGAGTCCTACTTTGTCGGAAGGGTAAATGCCCCAGCTAGAATGGCTGTCCCTTATAGACAAGAAGGTCAAGGGCATGGCCAAAATCTTCTGTGAGATCCCAGGGCTCTCCGGACTGAAGGGACGGTTTGGGGGAAGGGAAGGTGGACGGGAAACAAACTATATGTGTGTGTGTGTGTGTGTATACATATATAGAATGTGTCATATATATGTGTGTATATATACATTAAATAATATATATACACACACATATATAATATATACACACATATATAATGTGTCATATATATGTATATATATACATTAAATAATGTATACACACATATATAATATATACACATATATATAATGTATACATATATACACATGTATAATGTGCATATATATACACACATATGTAATGTGTATGTGTGTACATTTATTCCGTCCCGGCAGGGGACTGCCGCTTAGGGCAAACACCAGTGCCCTCGGCTCAGGCAGGGGAAGATCCCCGAGGGTCTCGGAGCTCATTCCAGAGCAGTGAGCTGCCCGCCACCTGCCGTCCCGTAAATCTCAGCCCACCTAGAGTCCCGCTGGTCCCTCCAGCTCCCCAATGACCCCGACATAAAGAACCAGTGTCCCCAGATCAGCAGAAGGTGATTAGGGTAGGAGGCAGGGACCCCGCTCGGAGGGGGCACCGCGCCACACAAAGCTTCACCATCTGTCACCAGAAGAGTCGCTTCCTAGTTGGGTTGGGTCGGGTCGTGGGTGGTGATGGAGGGGGGAGGAGGGACTCCCCCAAAGCAAAAAAAAAAGACTACAGCCAAGCCCAGACCACTCCTTCTTCCTGCTGTTCTTGAAGCTTCTGGCGGCCGAGGCCGAGGGGATTGCGGGCCCAGCCAGCGCTCCCCCATCCCTAGGCGGCCGCAGGTGAGGAGTGGGCCCAGGCCGCATCCCTCCCAGAGGTGGGAGGAGCGGGGCCAGACCTGCCGGCCTCGTTGGCTTTTCCCGCGGAAGGAGAGCAGAAGAGAAACTTTGACCCGGGGCAGCTTGGCGAGAAGACCTAAGACACGCCGAGCCTTCCCTTCGGTGCTCCGTTCCCCAGCTGCATTCTGTTCGTGCCCCTCCCCTCCCTTCCCCCTCAGTCCCTCCTAAGGTTTATTTCGCAGTAAACCAGTTTAAGACCCTCAAATCCCCAGAGCTGTGGCTGGAGAGGCAGCACCCCCCCCCCCCGAGAAAGCCCTCATCCAGGCTAAACTTCGTTCAAAGGGGGGAGGGGAGGAGTGGCAAAGCTTCCCGGCAGGCACTCCGGGCTTTCCCCCGTTTCTTGGACCTTTCTTGGGGGAGGAAGGATGCTGCGAAACCGCCACACAGTCACGCAGTCTCCCCCACGCCTCCCTGCCGGGCTCGCGCCCTTTCTCTTTGCATCCACTTTATCCCTCGAGCCGAGAAAATCTGGACGTATTAACACCTACCCTGGGAATGTGTAGACACCTTTAGGAGCCCTAGGAAACCGCGAGAGAACTTGGACGCTTCGTAGAGAAATTGCTACTAATTGTACTTAATGGTTCCCAATGACTTTATTTCCGTGTGGGTCTGTATACATATTTCCAGACTATTTAACTGCACGGCAAGAACATCGTTCTCCTCCCCAGCCCGCCGGGGCTCGTCCTCCCCTTCTCCCTCCCTTCTCCGCCTCTGTATCCTTACGGGCTTCCCGGAGACCCCAGGGCGTCCGCTCGGCCCCGGATCCCGGGGAGCATCGGGCTCAGCCGGCAGCCGGCTCGCTTTCCTCCTCCCCCTCGCAGGGAGGTTGCCGCCGTCTATTGTCGAAGCAAGGTGTTTGGGAGACTTGAGCAGGTTGTTCCCAGGATGTAAATTAGGCCCCCAAAGCTGTTGTCCAAATCGAAGAAACAGAGAGATTAATCTGGGAGCCGATCCATCATCGCCTGTAATAAAGGGAACGACATGGATGAGACAGATGATATGATTAAGGAGCTGTGGTCGTTTTAATTAACTTTTTGCTGTCCTGTAATGATCAAACCGGTCAACAGACCCGGTCAATAAGCATGTTAATATCAAACAAATAAAACCAGGGATGATTAAAAACCTCCTGGTTTATTAAATTTGAAATTCAAATGAAATTTATGCTACCGATGCATACAGAATGCTAATAGATTTTTTTTTTTGAAAGCTTCATTGAGAGTGGATCCCACAGGTTTTCAAGAAACGGCACCAGCATCCATCTAACCCCAGTGCATGAAACTTGGGGGGGGGGGGGGAAGGAGAGAAAAAAAAAACAAGACAACAACTTATAATTAATTTCACAAAACCTGAGTCGTGTTGGCTCTCCTCTCCCCCCTCCAAACTTGCCAGATCTCTTGCTGGAATAAGCCCTGTCCACTTCTTTATGGTTAACGTCGCCCAGGTGAACAGCGGCCCAGGAGTTCTCTGCGCACTTTTGCCAACCGGCCCTCCCCTGCCCAGAAGGCCCAAGGCACACTGGCTTCCAGCTGTAGGCTGCCGTGGTGGATTCAGCCAAGATCAGGTCATTCCTCCGGGGTGCAGGGAACAGTCTCAGGCTCACTGCTGCCTGACTCAGGGAGATCCCAAGCAGAGAGGCACGAGGTTTACAGGGGTTCAGAGAGTTCTGTCAGTCCCTTTGTCTTTTCTGCAAAGCTTGAGATAGATCAGCCCAACCCACAGAGTAACTTTTTGTTGTTGTGGGGATACAGAACGTGGCAAAGGGGAACAGAGAAATTGATCATTTTTTTTTTCCTGCTCACAAAAATATCTGGTTTAATTTGTAAAATAATGGGACTTCGAATACTTTGAGAGTATTCTGAAATAGGCTGAAAAGCTTGCAGATAGGAATATTCAACACATGTGCTCTAATAGTGGGAACGAAATACTTCTAAAAAAGAAACTTGGGAACACTTCCGATTTCCAAGTCACAGGGGCTCCAAGCTGCCATCCCCAACTGGGAGTTCTTTGCATGCGAGGGCCAGCCCACATCCTAACCTCCCTTTCCTCGGAGCCCCAGATCTGAAGTTTTCCTTCCTAGCTTAACTTCGGTTCCAAGAAGACAGGAGGACAAAAAGATAAACTTAATAAGTATTCATCCAAAGGGCGTCTCCCCTCCCCACCCCTTCGGTGGCTAATACTATGGATTGGAATTAAACCCGAAATTCCAGCAATTGTGCATTAGGTCCGCAAAATGAATATCATTACAGAAGGAGACCAAAGCAATGGAGTTAATTCTTTTTTATTTGTTAAACGGAGTTCCCTCCTTCCCCCACCCCTTCCTCCTTCTGGGTTGGCCTGTCACGCCTTCTCAACAGGCTAAAATCATTCAGAGCCTATCGGGGAGAGAGAGAGAGAGAGAGAGAGAGAGAGAGAGAGAGAGAGAGAGAGAGAGAGAGAGAGAGAGAGAGAGAGAGAGAGAGAGAGAGAGAGAGAGAGAGAGAGAGAGAGAGAGAGAGAGAGAGAGAGAGAGAGAGAGAGAGAGAGAGAGAGAGAGAGAGGACATTTATGGTAAGCGCCAGCCTTCAGAGAAAGAAAGCAGTTCATTAATTTACTTCACACTCTCTCCAAAGTATAAGCTTCTTCGTCTTCCCCCCACCCCCACCCCCGTAATCAATAGATATGATGGACAGTCAATATCCCAGCACTGTGGGGGGAAAAAAAGGGTATGAAAAAAAAAAAAAGAAACTCGTTCCAAACGACATCCAAGTCGGCTTGACTCCCTGGGACGCGTTAGAGCCCCCCAGCTTGAGAGTGGAACTCAAGACAGAGGCAAACGGGCTGGAAAGCTCCATGGAGCTGGGTTATCCCTCGGAAAGGGGTTTAGACAGAGAATTTGTTCAGATCCCCCAAACTCTGCTCCACCCCTAATTCCATGGGAAAATGTGGCTTCTTGGAGCCACATCCGAACGCTGGGCTCGCTGCTGGAACATGGCGTCGGAGGGGCAGGACTTTGCTTGGGAGGTGAACTGTTTGTGGATTCCGAAGAGTCCAACCTGTCTCTCTTTGCTGAGGCAGGGAGAGGAGGCTGGCATCTCTGAGGCGGGATCCTCCTGGAATAAATGGCCTCCCCCGGCCGGGGTTTGAGAGCAGGGGACGGGGCTGGAGGATGGAAGGTGGAGGGAGAGACCGAGGGAGGGGAAGGGGAGGTTGCCAAATTTGCTTTCCCCAAAGGAGAATGGAGTTATCTTTCTCTCAATTCTCCTTTTCCCTTCCTCCTGCAGTCCAGAAGATTTCTGTATATCAAGGAAAATCTTTCCCATCAAGACCCCCCCTCCTCCCCCCGTCATCGTTATCTAATGCCTTTTGTATCGAAATGTACACAGCGTTAGGAACTGGGCAAACACTGCCCCTCTAGCCTCGAGGAAACTTGGACTTCCAAACGCCTGCTGATACACCAGCGCCGTGGGGGGGGGGGGGCGGGGAGGCCGAAGGAGCGGATGCAAGGGGAGCTAGGCCACCTCTTTTAACCCCTCCCGACCTCGGGCTCGCAGGAGGGGAGGGGGGCTAACAAGTTCCTCTGCGAAAGTGACAGAGCCCACCTGGATACCCCAGCCCCTAGCTGTGAGAGTGGGAGAGGGCAGCTTCGGTGGGGGAACATCTTTTATTCGCCCAGCTCCCTTAACTTTGCAATCTGTTTCACTTGCTTGTAAAAATCTGAGTGTGTGTGTGTGTGTGTGTGTGTGTGTGTGTGTACGCGCGCGCGCTCCCGTAGTGGCAGTGCGGCTCCCCCCTGAAAGCTTTGTGGCTCTCTCTCTCTCTCTCTCTCTCTCTCTCTCTCTCTCTCTCTCTCTCTCTCTCTCTCTCTCTCTCTCTCTCTCTCTCTCTCTCTCTCTCTCTCTCTCTCTCTCTCTCTCTCTCTCTCTCTCGTCTGTCTCTCGTCTGTCTCTCTGTCTCTCTTCTTTCTCCCTCTCCTCTCTTTCTCCCCCCTCCCTCCCACACACCCACAGTTCTACACACTCAGTCTCTCCCCTCCCGCCCCCTCCCCCTCGGAGAACAGGAACCGGCCACTGGGGCTGTCGCTGCTGTGGCGGCTGCTGTGGCGGCTGCCTGCGCCCGCTCCCGGGCGTCTAGCGAGCTCGGCTGGGTTGGGGCTGGCGCTGGCGCTGGGGCTGGGGCTGGGGCTGGTGACCTCACGCAGCAGCGTGTCTGAGCGGCCCGGCGGCGCCGCAGATTGGCTGGCCGAGGCTCAGCGGTACTTCAAAGCCGCGGAGAGGGCTACAATTGTGCTGGAAGGGGCGGACCAGATCATTGTATTGCACACCTCTAAAAAAAACACTGCCTCTGATTTATCAATATATAAAAGATCCTCTGAGAGGAGGAGGAGGAGGAGGGCACTTTGGTGGGATGGCAACTTCACTACTAGGGGTGAGTTTAAGGATTTTCTCTTGCTGGTTTAATTAGTTTCTTTCTCTCGCCGATTGGAGGGGGCTAAAATAGCCCCGGTCAGGACAGGGGCTATCAGTCTCTCTATTGAGGGTTTTTTTTTTTTTTTCTCCTTAAGTACAAGTGAGTTTGGAGAAAAGAAAAAAGGGGAAGGGAAGGGGGGGGGCAGAGTCACTCTTTTTGAGCTCAGGAAAAGGTTCTAAGGGCATTTATACGAGCCACCTCCCAGAGCCCGGCTGCGGCTGTCCGGGGAGAGGGGCTAGTTCAGCCTATCTTCCATGTGACTATTTCAGGGGGGGAAGAAAGAAAGCCAGCTTTAAAGCTTTTGCTCCCGGGCACTTGGCAGCAGCGGCCCCCCTCCCCCTTAAAATTCCGCAGCCCGCCGCATCCTGCAGGTACGTGGAAGCCGCCTCGGTGTGGTTTTGTTATTTTGTTATTTTTTTTTTTTAATTGTTGTCGGTGTGATTTCAAATAACAATAATAACCATGACAAAGAGGGAGAGCAAGCGGACTCCAGAGGCCCGACCTTTCTTGGCCGGGAGAAACTAACACGATCAGTTTCTGGGGACTGCAAGTCGGTAGGGAACCTCTCCATGGATGGATGGCCAGGGAGAGACACTCGAACGCTGCTTTAAAACACCACACAGACACACAGACACACACACACACACACACACACACACACACACGATCCAGTCGGACGATTTTTGCGGATTTCTTTTTCAGCCGAGATCCCCGTCCCTCTGTTCTTCGTCTTTCGGCAATTCTGTCTCCCCTTCCGCCCCCCCCCCCCCCATCCCCAGTCGAAAGTGTGTGATCCGGGCCTGCTGTGTGCGAGTGTGCCGGCTTTCAGGGAGGCTGCTTGTCAAAGTCTCCCTAGGAGCGAGCGGGTCTTCCTGCAGACTCCCAGCAGCCAAACTTTGCCCCCCTCGCCCCACATTAGAAAGCTAGCCAGGTTCGCGGGCTCTTGGTGGGTGTGAAAGGTGAGTGGGTAGAGATTCGCTGCAGGAGAAATGGGGGTGCAGTGGCGGAGCAAGTCTCGGAGGATACCGGAGAACTGATGCACTTTGTCTCCCGTCCCATCTTATCCCGTGCCATCCCCATCCCCTTCCCCGCCCCCCCTCCTCCCCCTTCCCCCGTCTCCTCTCTTGTTTCCCGCAGGAAGAACCGAGGTTGGGATCCACGCCTCTAGCCATGCTCGCTGCTACCTGTAACAAGATCGGCAGTCCCAGCCCGTCGCCCTCCTCCCTCTCGGACAGCGCGTCCTCGTTCGGCAAAGGCTTCCACCCTTGGAAACGCACTTCCTCTTCCTCGTCCGGCAGCTGTAACGTGGTGGGCTCCAGCCTTTCGGGCTTTGGGGTATCGGGGTCCTCCCGGACCGGGGGCTCGTCCTCGGCGGCGGCGGCGGCGGCGGCCGCGGCGGCGGCGGCGGCGGCCCTCGTGTCGGACTCGTTCAGCTGCGGCGGCTCGCCGGGCTCCAGCGCCTTCTCGCTCACCTCCAGCAGCGCGGCCGCCGCGGCCGCCGCCGCCGCCGCGGCCGCCTCGGGCTCGCCCTTCGCCAACGACTACTCGGTCTTCCAGGCCCCCGGAGTGTCGGGCGGCGGCGGGGGCGGCGGCGGGGGCGGAGGCGGCGGCGGCGGCGGCGGCGGCTCGTCCGCGGCCGCGCACAGCCAGGACGGCTCGCATCAGCCGGTGTTCCTGTCCAAGGTGCACACGTCGGTGGACGGCCTGCAGGGAATCTACCCGCGCGTGGGAATGGCTCACCCGTACGAGTCGTGGTTCAAGCCCTCGCACCCCGGCCTAGGCGCCGCGGGCGACGTGGGCGCGGCAGGCGCCGCCTCCAGCTGGTGGGACGTGGGAGCCGGCTGGATCGACGTGCAGAACCCCAACGGGGCGGCCGCGCTGCCCGGTTCGCTGCACCCGGCCGCGGGGGGGCTGCAGGGCTCGCTGCATTCGCCGCTGGGCGGCTACAACTCGGACTACTCGGGCCTGGGCCACTCGGCCTTCAGCAGCGGCGCCTCGACGCACCTGCTCAGCCCGGCTGGGCAGCACCTGATGGACGGCTTCAAGCCCGTACTCCCGGGGTCGTACCCGGACTCGGCCCCGTCGCCGCTGGCCGGCGCCGGCGGCTCCATGCTGGGCGGCGGCGGGCCGGCGGCGCCTCTGGGGGGCTCCCCGCGCTCTTCTGCCCGGCGCTACTCGGGCCGCGCCACCTGCGACTGCCCCAACTGCCAGGAGGCCGAGCGGCTGGGCCCGGCCGGTGCCAGTCTCCGGCGCAAGGGCCTGCACAGCTGCCACATCCCGGGCTGCGGCAAGGTGTACGGCAAGACGTCACACCTGAAGGCGCACCTGCGCTGGCACACGGGCGAGCGGCCCTTCGTGTGCAACTGGCTCTTCTGCGGCAAGAGGTTCACGCGCTCCGACGAGCTGCAGCGGCACCTGCGGACCCACACGGGCGAGAAGCGCTTCGCCTGCCCCGTCTGCAACAAGCGCTTCATGCGCAGCGACCACCTCAGCAAGCACGTCAAGACCCACAGCGGCGGCGGCGGCGGCGGCGGCTCGGCGGGCTCCGGCAGCGGCGGCAAGAAGGGCAGCGACACCGACAGCGAGCACAGCGCAGCGGGCAGCCCACCGTGCCACTCTCCGGAGCTCTTGCAGCCCCCGGAGCCGGGCCACCGCAACGGGCTGGAGTGAAGCGGGGCGGCCCGGCCCCCGGCCGGCCAGCCTGGGCCTCGCAGCTGGCCCCCGGGGCCCCGATGGCCGAGCCCGGCCCGATATTGCCTGCCTACCTGCGCCTCGAGGCGCGCGGGGACGGGGGACGCTTTGGGGTCTCCCTTTTCTCTCTGTGACACTTAACTTTGTAAAGGGGACATGGACGTGTAAGTAAGTTGTATCGCTTTTTTGGACACTTCTTTCCCCCTGTCCTTTCCTTCTTTCCTTGCTTTTTTTTTTTTTTTTTTTTTAAATCTTTCACTCTTTCTCTGAGGAGTTAAAATCCGGCCCCTCACTCCCATGCATCCCCGCTAGAGTTTGAGTTGTCCTCCCTCTCCCAGATGTTACTTCCGATTGGGGGAGGGGAGCGTGTGTGAGTGTGTGTGTGAGTGTGTGCGTGTGTGTGTGTGTGTGTGTGTGTGTGTGTGAGCAGGACAACTCCGGCGCTGCCTGCCTGGCTAGGCCCGGGGTCCTCGGGGCGGCGGCAGGCGAGATGAGGTGACTCAGGCAGATTCCAGGGGATGCGGAGGAGGGCCTCTCAGGGCTGCTAGCCGGGCTTTCTCCCGGGCTGCGAACGTGGTAGGCCGCCTCCGCCTCGGAGCTCGGCCCCGGAGCGGGGTTCCGGTACTTCTCGCCGGCGAGCAGAGAGCCCCCGGTGCGGCAGCCCCAGAGGCGTCCTCCGCGCTTTGCAGCCGGGGAAGCAGCCGCCTCGCCACTTCCAAACATACTGCAGCACAAACTTTCTGGCGTTCCCCCTTCTATCTTCCTTCCCCCACCCACGAGGTGGAAGTTTGGACAGTTTGAGAAACGGGGCCCGTCTGTGTTACCTGCTCAGCAGCTTCCTTTCACACTCACACACGCGCGCAGGCCCACATGGATATACATACATATACATTATATATATCCCCGTACTATATATAATCTATGTGTATACCTACGCGTGGCTTTCAAAGCAACAACAAAAAAGTCCTCTTTATTTCTCTCCTCTCCAGTCGCAGACCTTCATTTTCCCAAACGCCGCGAGCAAAGCAAGTCTTTCTCTGGAAACCGTGCAGTTACTATTGATCCCAAAGTGATTTTGATCTCCTGAACTTAACTTCTGGGGTGAGGGAGGGAGTGGGGGTTAGGGTAAGCGTCTTTTTTCTTATGCAAAAATGGCCTTCATTCCGGTGAGACCAGATTAAGTATCTCTGTATTTGTCCTTTTCTACCTCGCTCTCCACCACTCCCCAGAGTAATCCCAGGCTTTTTGTTCTCCCGGCCGCCCATTTGTGGAGTCCTTCTTTCTCTATCTTCCTGCCATCCGGTTGAAAATATTTAGGATGAAATTTCTTTCTTTTCTTTCTTTCTTTTTTTTTTTTTTCTTTTCTTTTCTTTGTGATTTAAACCTGTAAACGAGTGAAGATGCTGTGGTTAGCTTGCAGATGAGACGAGGCTTTAGTCCGAATGCCAAAAGGGGGGGGAGGGGGAATAGGACAAAAAAAAAAAAAAATCTTTGTAAAATATATCCGAACCTAATGGTTTGTTCAACTGGAGAATCGTTCTAGATTAGTTAGCAATTCAATATAACTCCACCAGTGTGCAGGTGTGAGCCGCAGTTGTCCAGAAGACGATTTTGTATAGTATTTTTCTTGTATATACTCGCAGTAAATATTTGAAAATATATTGAAGTCAACTTGAGATTTTTTTTTTTTTGTCACAAGAAAAAAAAATATTCAGAGTTATTGTGGCAGTCCTAGTGAACTGCGTTTCTGGGGACTTGCTCTGGAAGTGGCCGTGCAGGTACTCTTTCAGGATCTAGTTTTGCTCGGATATTAATTTAGCTAGGTATCAAACTGTAACTAAGATGCTATTTGATAAATGTTGGATTACATTTAATTTAATGAAGCATGTACTTATATTTGCATTGGCAGTTCAGGCATAGTAAAAGTGGACGTTCTCCTATATTTCATAACAAGTGGGTTTGCCCCCAAACCCATGTATTAAATAAATTTGTCCAAGTGAAACTGAACGAACTTTGGCCTATGTGTATTTCCTGCAGGTTACCTTTGTTAACTGTTAATCCGCCCTCCTGCCCTACACTCCAAAGGTTTGCGAGCTCTGCAAACTAGTTGCTCATTGTAATGTTGAAATCGTTTGGATATTTCACATTGAAATGGAAAGTTTTTCGCTGGGACATTTTAGACTTGCATTTTAAATGCATGAGATGTAATTGATTTATTTGTAATATTTTAAATGGTATTAATAAACTCGGAGAAAATATGACTGTTGGGCGGGTTAATTCTTATTTGATTGTTCCTCACCATTGGGGGAGTTGGCCGGCTTTTCTCTGGCTGAGGGCTACCGGGAAAAGCAAATAGAACACAGAAATAGAAAATGTCGCCTTTACACCGATATTAAGGAAATCAAAACGATTTGCTTGCCTGCTCCTTCTTGACAGCTATATTTTGTGAATTTACGGAGAGAAGGCTTGGGGGTGACCATTCGGTGTAATTCATGGAGTGCCAACAGGTTACATTCCAAAGGAGTAATTACCGACTACTTAAAATTTGTTCAAATTAACCGGTTCTTAGAAAATGTTTTCTCTCCAAATCTACCTTCCCTGATGAAAACAAAACAAAGCAAATCAAACAAAAAACAAACAAACAAAAAAGACGAAAACAAAACTCAGGACAAAACCTTTTCACTGAATTTCGAGCACTCCTCCAAAAAGCCTAAATCAAAGTGTGGCTTTGGGGATAACTTTTAAGATGAGAAGATAAGGGATTTGCGTGGAGGAGGGGCTGTTAATGAATAAAATCTTATTTTTTTTTTCATTAGATGCTTAAGGTAGAGTTAGATGGGGGTAAATGGGAATTGTTTAGTTTTCTGTCATTAAAATCTCCTTGAGACTCCAAAGGGGAAAATAAAATAAAATAAAACTTGATCTATTAAATAGCAGAAGAAATATATTATGTATATTATAAACCTGTTAGTTATTGCCACGTAAAATGTCTTTGTGAGCTTGGATATTCCTTAAATGATCATTTGAAACCTGAAGTCAATTTTGATGTTGTATCAAACTTTTTCCTAGCTAGCTCAGGGGTTCCACTTTTCAAGTCGATTAAGAATAATAATAATAAAACCAATTTATCGAACTGAGATTCTTAGAGATTTAGTTTCTTTTTTGTCTCTCAATTTACCTCCTATGATGGAGAATTTGTTTCCATCTAGAGCTGAAATCTTGCCATTGAAATAAGTGGTTTTATCAACTCCGGGAAGGAAAAGGAGGCTGAACGTTCCAGTCGTTACAAATTCAGGAGTGAAATGGCAATTAAGGGTAAAAACAGATTATGAAAGGAGGTCTTGCCCGAGCAGCAGGCTGCCTTCACAGAGATGCATCTGTTTGAGGGGAGGCCTGGAAAACTTTCCCACTTAACCTAAGCAACAGTTAGTAACTTGCTTGGGTTTTCTTGGGGCTGAAGCTTGAAATAGAATGGATGTTTTTTGGAAAAGTGAAACTGTCTCTTTCTGTCCATTTGTTCTGAGGAGTAATGTGAAGAACACCATTAAATCAACATTCTTTCTTTTTTTCTTTCTTTCTTTTTTAAATTGAAAGTTGCAGTGCAGAGGGCTTCGGTGAGAACTGGGCTGAAGGAGTTAAATGTGGTGTCAGGTAAGAAGAAAGCGATGGTACATTTTATAATATCAGTTGGATTGCCTATCGCCAGAGAATCGATGCTTGATTTAAGAGGTGGTGACAATAAGGGAAGACGCTGTCTTAGAAAAGATTTATTTAGGGTGGCAGAAGTCAGACAGGTTTTCTAGAGTTGTAAAGATGAACAAACTTTCACTTTCTTTCCTAATTTTTTTTTCCCCCTCTGGTCCCCTAAATGGTGTGGTTCGGTTTGACCGATCAGATGAAGGTTAGAACAGTTTGTGGAGGAGCAAATCCAAGTTTGAGACTTTGAGAGCATTTATTATAACATTGTGTGTGTGTGTGGAGGAAGTTTAGTCATCTGTCTTTCTGTTTGGCTGCTTACCTATCTCTAGTTCTGTCAATTATCTGTGTAGAGATAGTGAGGTTGTTTCCTCTTTCTTCCACTGCAGCCAAACCCCTCTTTCCTAACTTCCTTTAGCAAAGGTTTTGGCTCCCTGGTAAGGTAACAGGGGGAGTCGGCTACCTTTGAACTCAGCAGCTAGCAGCTAGCTTAGCAGATCAAGGTATAAGGAGGTCAGTTGTTGACCTAGGGGTCAGGCCAACTTGGGAATAACAGCCTGTCCCCTTAAGACTGTAAAATATCCCTGGACCGATTGAGGGATTTTGTGGGTCTCTTGATTCCATTCTTATTCCCAATTTGGGGTTAATATTCCATAAGGTGGTGTCTATTTTCCTTGCGTTTCTGTCTTCTTTATTAATTTAATCAGCTTTCAGTCTGTGGAAATCGGGACTTGTAGTGAAGTGGAGGTATTGTGCAAACCGACAAAGCGATTTTATGCAGTCAATTCAGTTTTCCAAATCTGATCATTTCCTACCCTGAATTTCATTTTGAAAAAAAAAATTACAAAAACAAAAAGCTAAACCGTGGAACTCTTGCTTACTTCTGCTCCTCCCTTCTCCTATGTATGCTTCTGACACTCCAGAGCAAAAATAAAAGGGACAACAAGCCAAACATATTGATTAGGACCGTGTTCCTAGGAAACAGCTTCAGATATTGGCTCTGGTGATATTTTTGTAACCTCAGATGGGTGCTTTGGGCAAATTTGATGGGTTACTGAAGGCGTTTGGTGAGAATTTCTTTGAAATAGATTTTATTTTTCTTCCATCTAAAATTAGTACAAATGTCAGGTGTTATCTCTCAAAGCTGTCTTTTAGTAGGAAAAGAAATAGAGTAAGCAAAAATATGAACTGGAACCCTTTTTGATCTTAGAAGAGGGAGCTTATGATAAGAGAAATTCTCAAATCCTTGGATAGATTTCATTTCCTACCTTACAGCTCCCCAAGAAAAGGACTGATTTGGGGCAGGCAGGCCTATAGTTTCAGTTTCCGTCGTCTCTCTTTCTATGTTTTCCTACTGATTGTCCTACAGATTTTCCCCTTCTCTCTGAAAAGGCAGAACTCCCAGAAGAAACAGGCAGATTTAACCTTTATGTCTTAGGATAATTACTTTAAATTGTATTTCACAGTGGTTTGATTTTTTAAAAATAGTTTGAGGTTAATTTTATCATGGCATGGAATGGAATTGGTGTTAGATATGTGCTCAGAGTGTGGTAAGGGTTGATGATGCCCTCGGTAAATGAGTGAGCAGCTGGTGCTAGCTTCCTTGGGCAGTGAACATTTTGCATATTTGTTGCTTTCTTTTTGCTTCACTCTATTTCTTTTTCTCTCTTGCCTTCCCTCCTCTTTTTTTTTTTGGGGGGGTGGCTCCTTTTCTCTCCTCTTTTTATTTCTCTTTCCTTCTTCACTCTCTTTGCTTTTCCTTGTGTATTTTCTTTTCAACATGAAGTTCAGTAAAAAAATTGTCCTAAATCCTTTGTCAGTTTGCCTTATTTTTGATGATTTTTTTTTTTTTGGTTCTGGATTCTCCATCAGGAAAAATTGTTGCCTTATTCAATGGATGATTCCTTGGAAAGCTTGATGGCTCCTTAAAGTTGGTTTGGGATGTTAGTTAGTAGACAACTTTCTTTCTTTCTTTTTCTTTTTCCTTTCCTTTCCTTTTCCTTTCCCTTTTTCTTTTCTTTAATTTAATTTTCTTTTCTTTTCTTTCTTTCTTTCTTTTTTTTTTGAAGAGCTGGTAGAGCAGACTTAACTTATTATTATTATTATTATTTTTTTTTTTTTTTGAGAAGATTGTGGACAAAGCCAGGGCAGACATTGAAAATTATTTTCCTTCAGTTACTAATTAAGCTGAGAGGACCCTAGGGTTGGAGTTGAGGGGCAAGGGACAAAGCTTAACCAGGGGTGACTAGGAACCCCCTCCTTCCCTTCGCCACTGTTTCCCATGGCTTTTCCTTTCACTTTTGGATCTAGGGTTCTTCATTAAGTTGGTTTTAAGTGATATGTGGTTCTCTTCCCACCCAGGAAGAAAGACTACGTAGTTGTTCTTCTTGTTTGGTTTGGGGGATTTGAGGGGTGTCGGGAAATACATTTCCTCTGCTTAGAACTTCCTTCCTTTTCCTTATCCCTTTACCCCATAGAAGGTCTTTAGGGTCCCTGAGCTTGTCAGCGGCACATGCATGGGGGCTTTGCAGTAGTGAGGTTTCAGAGGTGCTTGCTCGATCGTATTTTTCTATTGTTACACAATTTGAACATAAATACAAGCAGCATCATGGGCTGGGGACAGGGACTGAGTCCTTACTGACCCTCTCCCCACCCCCACTGGCGCCTGATACACAAAAGCCAAGGGGCAGGCCAGGCAAAATGCTGCCGCAGGTCTGGGGACCTCCCTCCTGTGGCGGGGACAGAGCGCCACCCTGTGCCCTTGCCTCTGCTCTGCAGCCCCAGCTGCTGTCTGCTCTAGTCTGCTGTCCTCAGCTCTGTTCCGACAGGCTTTTAGCATGGCATGGGGCCCCTGGGTTCTTCTTGGGGCTCAATGGATGCCCAGGCTAGCTGAAGGCAGAGGCAGGGGAGGCTGGCACCTTTTTAATTTTGCCAACCTTGTGTGTGTGTGTGTGTGTGTGTGTGTGAGAGAGAGAGAGAGAGAGAGAGAGAGAGAGAGAGAGAGAGAGAGAGAGAGAGAGAGAGAGAGAGAGAGAGAGAGACAGAGAGAGACAGAGAGAGAGAAAGAGAGAGAATGTGTAATGTGTATGGGAATTCTCATATGTTTGTAATATCAATATCGTTATATTTATTTGCGTGTTTGTGTATTTAATCTACGTGGGTTCTCTGGCCTCAGCTCCCCCCTTGCCTCCTCCCTCTCCCATTATGGGACTGGTTTCAGTTTTGTTTTAATTATTCAGTGACCTTTCCTCTATGGGACCCTCTCCTCTGCCATCCTTGGGGGCATCTCAAGGGCAGCTCTGAGTCCTGCCTTGGTCTGGCTCCACTCCAACTCCCTTTGGCCTTTCCCTCCTACTATGTGTTCTCTAAAGACCTGTCTGTGGCCTGTTGGGGAGTCTGTGGGAACCCTCCCTCTCCTGCCCCTGCTCTCACTTAACCTCCATGCTTCCCTACCTCCCTCTTCCTAGAGAGCTGGAATCATAGATTTAGAGCTAGAAGGAATAGAAGAGGCCCAAGAGCCCTATGCCTGTCCCTGGCTCCCAGGGCCCTGACCCCAAGACCTCCCTGCTGGCAGATGAATAGCTCCCAGGGTCTCTTTTTGAACCTGCCTCTCTCAGTAGCAGCCCACCCATCCCGGCTCCGGTTTTCTCTCTCTCCTCTCCTCCCCTCCCCTCTGTTTTGTGGTCTGTTTCCCCCCAACTCTGTTTGACCTGAGCATTTTCATCTTAATGGTGGCTGAGCTCAGTCTGGTAAACCCAAGGGAGCAATTCCTCTTTTCTCCTTCTCTGATTCCTGAAATCAAAAAAATAGCCCTAGAGAGAAGAGCAGTGCATGTGTCTGAGGGCCGATGAGAGTGTGTCGGGGCACATTCAGTACAAGTGAGGGGTTATGTTTGTACACACGTGTGTGTCAGAGTATGTTGGATGAGTATACCTGCGTATGGGGGCTTGGCTTGTTACAGTGGAGCTGAAGTCGTTCCTAACAGAATAACATGATCAGTATATTGATTTTTATATCAGCCACATATCCAAGCATGTCCCTCCCTCCTTCCCCCAGTGACCAATATCTTGTAACAAAGAATAAAACTAGAAAAATATTCAGCAAAATGAATGAACATATCAATGAAGTCTGAGAATGTATACAAGGCTTCTTTCCCGTAATCCTCCACCTCTGCAAAAAAAGAGGGAGTAACTGTCTTTTCTCAAGACGAAGTAGTCATCCTCCTTAAGCAATGTGAGATTTTTTTTTCTTTTTTGGAAGAATATGTTTCTATGATATTATAATATTTCTATAATATTACTACTAGACCGTGGAGTTAGGGAAGAAATATTTTTGACAACCAGTAGCAGCAACAAGCTGGTTGGGTTAAAAGGTCCACGTTACATTCCCCTGATTTCAGTTCAGCGATCATTTATCAACTTTCTGTCGAGTGCTGGATCTCCTAGAGCTAGGAACTGGGAATTCGTCTCTTGCCAGCTAAGGTAGGATGGGGGTCTCGCTGGATCCTGGATTCTACACTTTGGATCTCAGCCTACCCAGGGCAACTAATCAAGCCCCCAGGAACTTCTCATTGTCATCTTTCCATCAAGTCTTTTTTTATTTATTAATTTTATAATTATAACTTTTTTTTTGACAGTACATATGCATGGGTAATTTTTTTTTTTTTAACAACATTATCCCTTGTACTCTCTTCTGTTCCGAATTTTCCCCTCCTTCCCTCTACCCCCTCCTCTAGATGGCAGGCAGGCCCATACATATTAAATATCTTATAGTATATCCTAGATACAATATATATGTGCAGAATCGAATTTTGTTGTTGTTGTTGTTGCAAAGGAAGAATTGGATTCGGAAGGTAAAAATAACCTGGGAAGAAAAACAAAAAATGCAAACAGTTGACACTCATTTCCCAGTGTCCCTTCTCTGGGTGTAGCTGATTCTGTCCATCATTGATCAAATGGAACTTTTCCATCAAGTCTGGGTAGAATTTGATGAGTGTTACCTTTTAAATGAGTCTCACTATTCTATGTGTGGCAATACCAGCAGACTTTACTTACTTAAATCCAGGAAAGTAACAAGTGGTGATGGTTTGTTTTTATACACACACCATATAGAGATGGTGTTTAAGTCACAATATGGTGAAATTGGGGCTTAAACATTTTTTTGTGTTTTCGAGCTTGCTTTAAGTAAAACTCCCAAGCTGTAGAGCTGGTATCCCCAACAGCATCCAAGACGTGTTGTTACACGCACCCATTCACACTGGCACACCGGATCACAACAATGGGGAAGGAAAAGGAAGGGCTCATCCTGTTGGGAAGGCGGGCATGGTGCCTCCAGTCTCCTAGCAAGAAACTGGGATCTGTGTTCCCCAGAAACCAGCGGCTGTTTCAAATCTATAACTGACACACAGCCCTCGAGGATCTTCCCAGCATTGAAATTCACATATTTCGCCATCAAACAAGTCAGTGAGTCGGAGACCCTTCCCCCATCCAGCCATCTCTCCAGTCCCCACAAAGTTGCAAAGCAGAGGAATTCCGGGGTCTCCCCCCTCCCTTCTTCTCACCCTATTGTGGCTAGGTGTTGCAAACCACTGGGCTACAAAGCTTCAGGCTTTGATCTCCTAGCTCTGTAATTCTTTAGCACAGAGGGGTGAGTTTAAATTAAATTTCTTTCTCTGCTGATAAGTTCTAATGGGCCTCAGAAGGTGAATAATTATGCAATAACATTTCATGGGTTGTTGGAGTGGGAATTCCCACTGTGCTGTCACCAGGAACCGAATTCCCTTGATACTTTCAATTCTAAATGAGGCCTCGAAAGTCCCAGCCACAAGTGGCTTTCAAATCTCCTTTACTGCCAAGGAGCTGGTCAATTCCCTTTTCTTACCTTCCTCACCTCCAAGCCCTGGAAGAATTTTGTCACTTCAAGTTGGAAGCTTATTAACCATAGTCAAGTATTGTCCTGCTCTTCATTAGAGTTTTTATTATGGAGCGGTTAAAATACTTCCCTTGGCCGGAGATTAACTACATTCTGTATTAGAGAAAGTACAAGTTGAGGAAACTGGTTTTAGGTGACAGCATTTTAGAGGCAATCCGAGCAGAAATTGGGATTTGTCTTCAGACACCTGATCTGGGAACCAGCCGGTTCCTTCCCAGCTCATTTCTTCAATTTATGCTTTTTCTTTATTCACTGATTCCACAGAAAGAGTTGTGGTTGGCGACTCCTGAACCTATAGGACATACTCTGTATGTAACAAAGCAAAAAAAAAAAAAAAAAAAAAAAAAAAAAAAAAAAAAAGGAAAGAAAGAAATCAAGAGAGAAAAAAGGGAAATTCTCTCTTACCTCATTCTGAATTAAATATACAAATTATATCTACAAGAATTTCTTTTAAAAAATACTCTGATTAAATGATGTAATTTAGGTGATATATTTTTTTTTTCTTTTTAAAAAATACTCTGGTTAAATGATGTAGTTTATGTGGTATTTTTTTTTCTTTTTAAGAAGAAACTCTTCAAGGCATTATTAACTTAAGTGCATTCTTTTATGTATTTCCTTTTTTCCTCCTTTCTCCTTTACAATTTCTTCCTTTAAATGGTTTCAACTGCCACCAGCTTTAGGGTTTTTAAATAAACAACCAAGAAACAAGAGCCAGCTTATCAAGTTTTCAGACTTGTTTGAAAGAGACTAAATCACCAATCAATTTACACTATGTTCATTTTCACTTTATGGGAAGGGGAGGGGAGTGCCTGAGCTACCTTTGGTTATCTTTACATCATCTGGTGGTATAAGTCCTTTCAGTCTAGATTTTCAGGCAGTCTATTTTAAGTGCTGAAATAGAATAAAGAAAGTAGATTTTTTTTCCTTTCCCCAGAAGTGCAGGTGATTGTCTAGTTCAACTGAAAATAAAGGCTTTGTGCTAGCCCAATTTTACCCTTAATTCAATGCCCCTAATTATGCTAACACTCCATCATCAGGTTTCCCATCACTTCAGCTGGTTTTGTGCTCCTGGCAATACCTTATTTCTCCCTAGCATACCTGTCCCTTCTTTCGGGATTCACAATCAGGGCCTTCCTTCTTTCATGTGAACCAACAATGGCTTTTATAGTTTAGGGGAAACAGTCAGAGGTGGAATGTCTTTTAAAAATATGTTAAGGTTGATTGATGGTGGTTTTCCAGTATTTTGAAGTCTTGTTCTGCTATTCTCCCACTTAGTTACATATAGTTGAACTCAAAGCTCTCAAGTTCTTTTGTGGAACAGGAAAAATAATCTCATTTTTTGGGGCAAGATGAAAAATGTATAAAATTGGAAATGATTAGAGTCAGAAAGGATTGTTGATGTCAGCTTATCTAACCCCCTAATTTTATAGGTGAGGAAACAGCTGTAGAATACCTAGGGACCGTGGCTTATTAGGAGCAGAGTTAGAAAGCTAGAATCTAATCTTTTACTTTCCACTTCCCAGCCCAATGTGTTGATTTTATCCCATCAATTCATTTCTTCCCAAACTCCTTAGGGGCCAGATCATTAGAACTGGTTTGCATTCGGTAATTCAGTAACCTTCCAGTTTATGTGATACAAGTTATGTTTTGATCTCTGTCCTTTATAAAGAGCTACTCTACTGCAGAATTTTTATAAATAGTTTCTGGTGGGTTAAGAAGGACTCCTTTTTTTTTCTCCTCCAGATCATAGGCAATTCATATTGATTTTCTGACAACTTAACACTAACTTATCGGTTATCATTAGGGGTGGACTTTTTCTTTGAGAAAATAGGAACAAAATGGGGTGAGAGGAAGTGACTTGAAATGTATTTGAAATGAAAGGGATTTTTCCTGGTCTTTAGCTGTAATCACTTTAGAGAGAGCAGTAGCTTTGGCAATTTTGAGCAGGGCTTCTAGAACATGAAAGCCCTTCACTGATTTAAGTCTCCTTTTTCATATTTGGAGAAAATACCAAATTGCTTCTGTTATCCAAGGGACCTCAGGAAGACAGTATTTTTTGCTTAGATTCAACCTGTTGCAGGTGCCGAAGGGCTCAATTGCATTCTAGTTTCTCACTGGAGCTGTTGAGCAACGTATATTTGTAAGGACTTTAGCAATCCTCATTTTCTCAAAGAAAGAGGGAAATCACTAATTTCATGATGGGGGTGTCCCCTGTGCTGAATTTAGCCTCGAAAAACATAGCATAATTATTATTAATTATGATTAATGCTTTCAATGAGCCCTTAGAAGGTGAGAATTTACCTTGACATTTGTATAAATAAATTTGATTTATTTATTAAGAAGCAGTCACTTTATTTCTCTGCAAAATAAATCTATGTAACACTAAATATGAAAGAACAATAGCAGGATGGGAGTTCCAAGACCATTTTAATGAAAATTCCATTAAAATAAGATGAAGCAACAGTAATAACAATACTAATGATAATAATAACTTCAAATAAATAACATTTTTGTCCCCTTGGATTTTTTTTAACCTCTCTAAACAATCTAGAAAATGTTAAATATAAAAGAATAATGTCAAGATGTAAATTCCACTGAACAAGATGAGATTGCTATAATAATATCAGCTAACATTTACCTAAGGATGTAATAATATTAATAACTGAGATTTATATGACATTTTATGGCTTACAAAGCATTTTACATCATCATTATCATCATCATCATTATCATCATCATCATCATCATCATCATCATTATCATTATCATCATCATCATCTCCATTGATTTTCATAACAGTCCTGAGAGGTAGGTATATCTATATTTCACAAAGCTCTCGAGGGAGGCTAATGATTCACACTACTAAGGAGTGTAAGAGGTAGGAATAAATGCTCCTGAATAAAAGGTCAGCTTTTTAGCTCTGGATGAACCCATCAGCCATCCAGTCTTCCTAATCTTTTGTTATCATGGAAATTAAGATAATAATAGCTAATACTTCCGTAGTGCTTTAGTGTTCACAAAATGCAAATATATGTAAATCATCTCATTTGATCTTGATATATTAAATTGATATAACTTAATAGTTTAGTAGAGGACAGATTCTGAAAGAAATTACATGGACTTTAGACAATTTAGTAATTCTTGAAGAAAAATGATGACAGTACAAGTTTATGAAATGTAGTTTATTTATCTTCAATTTCTTGCTTCTATTAATCTTTTGAACACTGAGGAGTTTGTTATATGGTGGCTTCTTATTGCATTTGCATTTCACCAGAATCATAATCTTAAAATTATAAATAGATGTTTGCTTTATTTCAGTTTCAGAATTTTTTTTTTACTTTAAGATCTTATTTCTTTTCAGTTCTTGAATATACATTTCAGAAACTTTATCCTTATCATATTATCCCAAAAATATAAATATCTCACAATCCAATAATACCATTTCCTTGGAGAATTTATTTTATCCAAAATAAATGTTAGAATTATTTTGTCAATTTCATATCAACATATCAGAGAGAAAACATTTCAACCTCAAGTTGTTGTTTTTGTTTTTTCTTCAGCATAAATAAATCAGTCACGCACTGATAATATAGGGTAGAGCACTTGTCTTACTGTTGTTGTTTTTTTTTTTATTCTTGTCATCCATAAAAATGTTTTTCCTAGTTCATATAGATAATATAAAATATAAATATAGATAAAATAGATATAGATAATATAGATAGAGAGATGATATAAAATTTATTCTGGGCAATTTCAAAGTAGGTTAGAATACAAATGCAAGCTCACTTTATATAGAAAATTTTCCTCTTCTCTCTTCTATCTTTCATAGTTATCAATGCTTTGGCAGTCAAGAAGCTACTTTGCTTATAATAGAGTAGCTCTTGACTTATTAGCAAATGAAAACAGTAGCTTTATATATATTTTTGTAAGCCTAGAAAGAAAATGAAAGCTAGCAATGGCTTGGTACTTAAAAGGAGGCAAGGATAAAGATGAAACTGACCTGGTTCTCTGGCTTCCTTTGATTATTGTTGTTTAGCTCTGTGGGGCTTTCCTGAAATTCCAAAAGGATTTACAACATGTCATGAGATGTGATTTAATAAAATTATAATTTTTTCTTTTCTTTTAAATTAAAGCTTTTTATTTTCAAAATGCATACATGGATAATTTTCAATATTCACCCTTACAAAACCTTGTGTTCTAATTTTTTTCCTCCCTTCCTCCCCACTTTCCCTAAATGGCAAGTGATCCAATATATGTTAACATGTGCACTTCTTCTATACATGAAATCACAATTTTTTTCAAGAGCATCCAAGTATGAACCAAGAGAATCACACATTATCCTTGCCTCCAAATGATTGTTGGGAAATAGCTTCTTGTTCTCATCCTGTCCCCAATATTTCTACTAAAGTGGCTCTAGAACCAATCTAGGCTAGAATTCGAGGCATGTTTTTCAATTGAGGGCTTCTAGTTGTGTGTAGGTGTACCTCCTTTTAATGGAATCCATTCAGCCATTATCAGACACTCAAATTTGGATTGAGTGAATTTTTTATTGTTGTTGTTTTTTCCAATAACTTTATACCCTCCATGTGATTATAACCTTCCCTTCATCCTTCCTCCAGGATTTCATTTTTCTTTCTAGAGTTGTAGTCTTCCTTCTATCATTTGTGTATTTATAGGCAAATTATTTTGCTGATTCTCCCAAAGGGACAAAAGAGGGCCAAATAGCCTAGGCCATCATTTTCTGTTTTAATAAGTTTTTTTTTCTGAAAGTTTCTTATTCAGTTCTGAAGTCTTATCAAATTTTATGATCTAGAAAGGATAGAAGGCCAGAGAGAGACCAGCCTTCATTTGAAGTTACCCTAATATCACCACTTTTCTTACTTCTTTCAGTGAAAGGAATAGGAATCAGGGAGTCTGAGGCTTTCAGTCCAGTGCTCAGGTACCCAGTGAACACTTTTTAAATATTAGTTAATGAGGATGAGTGAGAATGTGAACTTTGGATCTGGAAGTGGAGCCATTTTTCTATCATAACTGAAGCCCATTAAATAAAACCAATATTGATGGTCTTTGCCTGCCAATGAGATGATTGGTAAGAGAACTAGGATCCTCTACATCAGCTGCAGGTGGTCCTTGCCCTCCAGGGCTTGCTCCTGCTCTTTCTCTCTGCCCTCGGAGGAGGACCGTGAGAAACAAACAAACACAACGTGGAGATTTTAGAGGCACTGTGGGTTTGTTCTGAAGTGGAAGGTCTGAGAGGGATTGGCACAAATTCAGAATAGATCAGAGAAACTGACCCTGGAGGGAGAGACTCTTTGTTCTCCATTTACAGTGAAATTCTTAGCCCTAATATCTGACTACTTGCATTTTTTCATATAGTTACAATACTTAAATCTTCTCCCGCCCCCTTCCCAAATTAGAGGTTCATTTGGGTTTTTAAAAAGCCTCTTTTAAAAATACAAATGCTTTGTAGAATATTATGGAGGCTGTGAGTCATTTACACATCAGTGTGAATTAGTCCAATCAGCAGTCCTTTCCTGAATCTTCTAGCAGAGAGATCATTTGCACGACGGGAATGGGAATTTTAGAGAAAGGGAGGAGACAAGTTTGCAGTCTCTTTGGAAGAAAAGGAGAGGGAGTGGAAGACATGGATATAGTAATGTTTTCAGGCTGCTGGGATTTAGGAAATGGGGTCGAAGCATTTGTAAAAAAAAATGTGAGCAAGGCAGGAAAGACTAACTTGGCTTACCTGAAAATGCTGCTGGCTTACCAGTCCCAGCATGGATGAGAAAAAAAAAGAAGTGAACTTTTCTTCTTTCTCCCAGCATTCTGCAGGACATGGGCTCCTGCTCTCACTGTGAATTCCTCAGTCCGGTCCTCCAGGTAATTTGTGCAGCAAAATCATGGATTGTTGAAAAAGCAAAATAAAATGGAAGTCACTGAGTCAGAGAGTGAGACCCTGACAGGGTCAGTATTGTTTGTGGGGAAGGAAGAAAGTTGGGTTGGTCTGTAATGGCCAAAAGGGATCCACTGACAGAGCCACTGCAGCTTTTGTCTTAAGCTCAATTCTTCTGATGTCCCGTTTTCTTCATTTGTGCCTAGAAAAGTTGGAACTATTGACAGATGAAACTTCATTCTTCCTGTCTGGCTGTCTATGAAACCAAACCAAGGGGTATGAACTGAAAGTCAGGAGATTAGAGTTTTACTTCCAGTCCCATCCCTTAATAACTAGAATATTGGGCAAATTATTTCTTGATCTTGGTTTCTTATCTATAAAGTAATCAAAGCATTTCATGAAAAGATTTAGGGTTTTTTCTGTTCTAAAAATACTATGATACATAAAAAATAAAATTTCACAGTTGTTTGGTTTTTTTTATGAAGAACCTATTTCCATGAAGGCATTAAAGTGATCACGTTTGTCTTAGCATTTTTTTCCTTTTTCTTTTAAACAACATAATTGGCTTACCACAATGTGATAAAATTTGAAACTGTTATTATGTTCTCAAAGAGATCTACTGGTTTTAATTTTGATGATGTTGGTCATGTGGACATCTTTTCTCCTCTCTTTTACCTTTCTCCTCTCTCGCTATGCTGCTTTGGTAGAAGTGAGGCTGGATTCAGAAAAAGACTAGTCTTCATGATTTCAAATCCAGATTTTGACATGTACTAGCTGTGTGATCCTGGACAAGTCACTTCACCTTATCTGCCTCAGTTTCCTCATTTGTACAATGGGCTAGAAAAGGAAATGGCAAACTACTCTAGTATCACTGCTAAGAAAGCCTGAAATGGGATCATGGAGAGTTGGATGTGACTGGGAAAATGACAACTCCTACTGAACTTACCTACTGAACTGAAACTAATTTTGATTATAAAAGTTTAATTTGTCTTTATAACATTGTCATTACATTATGAAAATGCTCTTTTCCCTGCTCCACAGAGGCTTTCCTTATGCCAAAGAGGCACAGTTAGGGAAAATAAATCAAGACTTTGACTATATCTGACAAAAATGCATGCCTCAATACACACCTGCAGTCTACCACCTCTCTGCTGAGAGGTGTTTACCTTCCTTCCCCCCTATTTGTGAAGAGGTATCAAACATGTGTCCCATAGGCTTTAGGGAACTCCCAACATTCCTGAGTGCATCGGGAATAGAATAATGATTAATTGGGAAATATTTAATCAAACAAGAACACATAAAACATAAATAATACCATATTTTAAAACTAAGTGAATATGCAGCCCACAGGGATTTTTCTCTACAGTTTAATTTCCTCTACTACTTCTATTTGGGTTTAAATGGGCTAGAGAAAAAGCAATTCATTCTTGGCCAATATTGCATCCCATTTGTGGAGCTCAGAGGGTGAGTAGATACACCACTGTTTGTCCCCAAATAGCCTGTATTTCAAAAGTTCAACTTGTGTTCAAATTGGAGAGAAAGGTATCCCTGAAGGAGGGCTTCTTGGGTTGGGGGGATGATGGGGAAGAAGGGCATAATTGAGAAGGATTCTGCAGTTTGGAAGGTTTTATCAGGCCAAGGAGGAAATACCAATTGACTTTTAAAAAATTACTTTTAAAAATTGTTACCCTTTTTTATTTGACATTTCTAAATATATCCTTCTTCCCAGGGAGCCATTGCTTATAACAAAATAAAATTAAAAAAAAAAACCCAACAGTTTAGCAAAACCCAAATAGCATTTCCACTAAGTCTGATCATATGTACTGTAGGGACAGAAGAAGGAGGAAATACAGGTTCTTCTCTCTTATCAAGGAACCAATTAATTTAAAAAAATCATAGATATGTTTTTGTTTTAAAAAATCAGTCTAATGGATAGATAATCACCAGGCTCTTATATTTCACTTTTTTCCTATGGGAAAATGTATTTCTCATGAACAATCATAAAATGAGTTCTTATTCGAGGAGCTTTGAGGAAGGCCTGGCATAAATGTTGACTCTTCCTATCAGTATCTTTAGGATCATGATGATGAGATAAGCTTAAATCATTGGGATACAAGTATTCATTTATAATGTGAAACCAGTTGGTTTGCCTTCATTCTTAATAATAATAATAATAATAATAATAATGATGATGATGATGATGATGATAATGAAGATGATGAAAGTTACTATTTTATGACACTTTAAAGGTTTACACATAAGCTATTTCAAATTTTGTTATTCACAACACTAGTAAATATAGTTGTTATCCTTTCTTTCCAGAGGAGGAAACTGAGATTGAGAGCATTTAAGTGATTTCCAGGGTCCTATATTAATAACAAGTAACAAATATATTCGATGTTATTGATATCGTGCTTTTAATTAAATTTGCAAAGAATTTTAGGTATATTTTCTTTCTTTCTTTTTCATGGAGGATTAAGTGATTTGTGCAAGGTTATATAGTAAGTATGTGAGGCTGCATCTGAACTCAGCTCCTCCTGACTCCAGGACTAGTTCACCATTTCTTCTAGCTGCCCCAGCTATATTTTCCTTAAAGAAATGTCCTTGTTGCCAAGGATAAGGTAAGCCCGGTAAACGTCTTTCACAACCATTTACATTTAAAAGATATGATTTGATATCATAGTTGCAGCATCTCCAATCTTGAAAGAATGCTGAATGATACCCAGGCCTCCAGTTGGTTAGTCTTTAACACGAGTTTTTTAAGACCTCAAAGGGATTTTCATGTGATCTAATCTAGAGACAGCCCAGATTAGGATTCTTTCTGATTTTGAAGGACGTCCAAGAAGAGTTTGTTGTCTCCTGAGTCTTATGTGGGAGGGCTACTTGAGTACTTAATATCAAGTTAAGGGTTTTTTTTTAAGGTCACAAGAGGAAAAGCTCTTCATTGGCAATGTCTTAGGTAATGGGACATGATAACTGAGATGGATTTAAAATCATCTTTGTTTTCCTGCTGTGATGAAAGACACAGTCATCTTTAATTTTCTACTGACCTTATCTATATTTCCTCGTGAGAAATATTTGTGGCAGCCCAGAAAAAGACTAGAATATACTAGATAATAAGTATATTGAGCACATTTATAATAAATAGAAAGTTGTGGTAAATTATAGCATCCAGTTTTAGGGAAATAGAACCTATTAAAAGCATTCAAAATATTAAAAAGAAAGAATTTACAAATTGTCTTTCTGAACTTGCCCCCCAAAAATCATAGATGAGCTTATTTTCTCTCTACTGGAGATACTTTTTTTTTTTCCTTTTTGGCAAATAGTATTTCCCCCCAATTACATGTAAAGATAATTTCAACATTCATTTTTTAAATAAGATTTTGAGTTTCAATCTTTTCCTTCCTCCTTCCCTCCCCCCCTAAGATGGCAAGCAATCTGATACAGGTTATACATGTGCAATCATGTAAACATACTTCCACATTAGTCATGTTGTGAAAGAACTAACAGAACAAAAGAAAAAGCCATGAGAAACAAAAAAACAAAACAAAGTGAAAATAGTCTACTTCAATCTGCATTCAGATTCCATAGTTCTTTTTTTGGATATGGATTGCATTTTCCATCATGAGAGACACAGGTTTTCAAACCATTTGTTTACAAGGAATAAACCTTACCCTTCTTTTTCATGGGTATTGCATGCTGGGAATTTAGAGCACACTGGAAAACACAGAGACATAGACTGTTTGAGAAAGGGCGACTCTGTATATTTGAAAAGAAAGCAAGTTAACGCTTATTGCATTTCAAACAAATGCAATTGTTTGGCCTCTGCTCAAGCCAAAAAAATATTAACTTGCAGTATCATCTTTTATCTTAATCCATTTGATATTGACCCACAACAGTTGGGTGGGAAAAGGCACCCACCCCCTCCCACTGCTCCCTTCTAGTGGGGTCTGGTGGGAGTCCAAGTCCACACAGTGGCCTGTGAGAATTTTGTGGGTTTGGGGAAGAAGACTCGGGAGAATGAAAGAGGAGGGGAGCGTCCCCTGGTTTCTGACACTGTTATGTGGGCCAGAGACATGAACTTGAGAAGTTTGGACTGAGGTTACAGGGGGTCAGGGCATTTGTAGGGGGCTGCTCACCACTATACCTGGCTCCATGTGGCCAGCCCTCATTTGCCATTTCTGGTCAGTGAACTGGGCCCAGCTTCCATGATTGTGCAGGGTATTTTGGTACAAATGGAAGCAATTATTCACTTAGATGATGTATCTTTTTTTTTTAAAGTAATTACCAACTTATAATGGTGGACACTAAGTATGCAACAATCCTCGGCCAAGATGGCAGCAGTGGTTAAAAGTGCAGGCTGGTGAGGCCAGTAGATTGCACAGGTCTATATCATGAAAGAGCATAGAATCATAAGCTGGAAGGAGCTACCCAGTCCCAGCTTGTTCTTTAACAGTTAAAAAAAATAAGTGAGAACCACA